>NC_056479.1:25429593-25747926 GCF_008729295.1 Plectropomus leopardus
CTCGACCCAATATAAGGCAGAGTCAGGAGGTTTTTCCAGATCCCAATCTACTAATTTCTTACAATTAACTGAACATTTCTTGTGAAGTAACTGATTGCTTTTTTTTTCCCTCACACGAACGAAATCAAGCCAATTTGCTCAGGATTCAAAGGGTTAAACCTTGAAATTACCAAATAAAAAATAAAAAAAATTTTAAAAAAGAAAGTGGAAAAACTGTGTGTCTCTGTGTGACTTAATTTTAAATATGTAATTATGATAATTATAAGTATGATTTTTCCTACGTTTATTTTCTTTTTTTCCCTGTAGACATTTTCCCTAGTTTTTTAAAAAAATAATTTTCTGAATCTGCTAATTTCTTGCAGTTCACAGAATATTTCTTACTAAGTTTTTAATTGCTTTTTTCCCCCATGTTTTTGAAATTAACCAGGATAAAAGGTTTTAAATAATCGTGAGAGGCATCTGAATGCGGCACAGGAAAAGAGATGCTGATCCAGGTTTGAAACAGTTAAAGTGCAAGAAGTATGAAACAATCAAAAAGAGTCATCACCAGTGTGCAACAGTGAGTCCCAGCGTCACTACAATCATACTGTCATGCTGCTGAAGGCTCTCCCCCTCTGAGGCGTACATATTGCTTCATCCTAAACCACCTGAGGCTCTGTTTATAAGCCGTGATGACCTCTGACCTCTCCCACAGCTCTGTGGATATGATCTAAGTGCCACCTCTGCAGCTCAGCTGAGACACAAGCCACCAGGACCGACACGTTGCTGTGTGTCCACTCAGACATAAAGTGACAGAATACAATAAAACTAAACAGATGAAGCACATATAACAAGTTTAGTGGAACTAATCTAATACTGCAGATTTAGTCAAGCATGACAAAGTTAACATGTGAGCTGAGACACGGCGGCACATGAACAACATTAAAGCGCCTGCAAAGATAAAACTGCACAGACAAAGGGACAAAGGTGCATTTGAATTTAGTTTTTGATTGCACAACTTGGTGCTGCTTGGTATATATTATATTAACCTTGAACACTGAACTCCCAATGGTAGCTAAAATAATTCAATTATTATTACAATTGTGATTTTTTAATGTAGTAGATATCAAACCACTATTACAGAGTGCTTTATTTCCCTTAAAAAATAAAATACCATCTATTTGATGGCAGCTTCGAGCAGACTTAATGCAAAATAATGTGGAAAGAGAGAAAAATAAAATGTAGTAGGAGTGAATCAGAGAGCTGCGCTGGTGTCGTGCAGCTAAGACCCGCTCGTGATTCTTAATTGATGAGTTTTATTTAGTGATTGTGTGGGGATTTTGGAGGATTCATTACTCACAAAGTCCCACTGAAGACGTGGGCTGTGGGTTTTTTTCTTGACTGGAATTTTTAAATACTGCAAATGAGAAAGCTGCCAGGACACATGGGGAGAGAGAGAGAGAGTCATTTTTAATTCTCTCCAGATCAGGTTGTCAGCAAAAATCCAAGACTGCAAATTGCTTGTGTGCCTGCGTGCATACACCCGTGTTTGTGTACATCTTTCCACCCGGCAGAAAATTGATTTCCAGCAGATGGCATGGAAAGCCCTCAGAGGACAAGAGTGTGTGTGCTCGCACAGAAAATATTTGGAGGACAAAACACGGAGACAGATGCATTTTTAAACAGGCCTGTTCAGACACACACATGCACCTTGAAATGCAGGAAGATTAGAGGGCACCTGAGCGCACAAATACATTTATATTTAACTGAGGTAATAAAACAGACTCTGCTGTTCCTTGTTAGCTGCTGCGTGTTCTCCACTGATCACAGTGAACAGGTTGATGGCAGTCTACTGCAAACACGCACATATTTAATGTTTTAATGATGCTGCACTTACAAAGAGAAGCTCAACACAAACACATGTGGTTTGCTGTTACTAGCTTCCTTTTGGTTCCTCTGTTTTCTTTATATTTCTGGATTTCTCACCTTTCATCACTCCTCTCATCTTCTCACATTCTTTTGTCTTCACACCACCATTTTATTATTTAATTCTCTACATTTTTGTGGTTTGTGCACTCTGCAGAACCGGGAAGATAGTGTCTCCAATCATGGGTGGATTATAAGAGAATAGGGCCCCGGGCACAGATATGAGGGGGGCCCCCCATGCAGATTTATGGTTGTTTAGCCTGTATTTGTTGTTGTTTTGTATCAACCTGCAGTTATTACGCATCTCTCTGTGGTTTTCTATCTATTTGTGGTCAGTTTGTAGGTGCTTTTTGTCTCTTTGTAGTCATTTTGTGTCATTTGTGATTGTTTTTCCCCTCTTTGTAGTCTTTGCAAATTAAATTGTGTATCTTTGAAGTTGTTTTGTGCCTCTTTGTAGTCATTTTGAGTCTCTTTGTGGCCATTTTGTGTCTTCTTCTTGTTGTTTTGTCCCTTTTTGTAGTCTTTTTTAACTCTCTTTGCAGCTGTTTTGCATCACTTTGTAGTTGTTGTGTGTCTCTTTGTGGTCATTTTTTGTATTCCTCTCTGACTTTTCCCCCCTTTTAACAGTCGCTTGAATCTCTGTGTGTCTTTGTAGCATTTTAGCATCTGTTGGCAGTTATTTTGTGTCTATTTGTAGTCATATAAGTCTCTTTGCAGTTATTTTTCTCTCTGTATTAATTTTGTGTCTCTATGTGATTGTTTTACCTCTTTTTGCAGTCATTGTGAATGTCTTTGTGTCTCTTTGGAGCTGTTTTGCATCTCTTTGTAGTCACTTTGAGTCTTTTTTAGTTCGGTACTTGTCTCTTCAAGTTCAAAAAGGCCATACAAGTAAACATTTAAAAAGTACAATGCACATGAAACATTCGCGATGCGTTTTATATAATGAATGAAGGCACAAAGTGGGTTGTCACAGACAGGCACGACCAAGAGCCAAGCACGCTGCGTTTGCACACACTTGCACACGCGCACACACACACACAAGCCTGCCAAAGCCCCCTCCAAACACAGTCACATGCTTAAAAAATTATCATGCATCTCCTCACTCCAGCACATCGCAACTGGATGAAGTGAAAGACAAAAAGCTTGAGAAGGAGGATGCTGTAATTAGACACAGAGAAAAAGTAAATGAGGGAGATTGGGAGGAAAATGTCAGGAGGAGATTAGTGATGATATTAACCAATCATGTTATCTGCTTATTTAACATATAAAGCACATTAGCACGAGAGGAAATAGAGCTTTAAGCCGTGCAAACCATAAGATGGAGCTGTAGATGTATGTAGGCTGCCACTATGCAAAATCTGTATCAGTAAGAATATGTCCTTACCTATTTAAAATGTGTACAGTATATAGTTGGAATAGAATATTTAATAAATTATAGATAAACATCATTGTTTGGTCTTTTTGGCTTTTGTTGCAACCAAATGTGAAAATCCTCATAACAAACAACAGTATGTTTTTTCTGCATGTGTATAGCACCTATATGTTGCTTTTATTAATTAATGTCCCTGCAACCATAGTCAGTGGGGACTGTACACCTAAGTCAGTTTCAATGACAAAATAACATTAATAACAAAATAAAAATGCATGGATTCAGATAAATTTAAGCAGCAGTGATGACACTAAAATCACGAATAATTACACAAAAAATATAATGTGGTAATATTTGAGATTTCTATTAGCAACAGAAAATTGACAAAATATCCAATAAAACAAATACGTGACATCAATCTTTTTCCGGAGTCCACAAAAAATACTGCCTGAGAAAACATGACTAACACAAACACCACATCAAGTGAGTCAAGACTGCTGGATTATTTTTTTTTTGCCAAAAAATAGCATCAAAACCGAATGGAGACAAACAGTCGCATAACAGAAAAACAAGAATCTGGGAAGTTCTCTGTTTCAACTAATGTAGGATGAAATAAACTACCTGTTTATTCGCCACCAAATAAGCCATTTGGGGTAAGACTCTACAGCAGCGTGGGCGTATACATTTCTAACATAAGTGGCCTCCGGGGAAGCAGAAACCCCTGACGTTGGCAGTGTTACAGCCATGCTTTGCACATGGAGTTATACAAGGACACCTACCTGTACTTGAAAAAGTATTGCATTAAACCAGGGAGGAAAAGCAAGGGAGGGAGGAATATGAGATGCAAAGTGGGTGACAAAGACGGGGGAAGAGCAAAGTGTGTTCCTGTCCAGATGGAGCCTCTGTGGGGATTTTTGGACTGTGTGTGTGTGTGTGTGTGTGTGTGTATGAAGAGTAATGATTCTGGTCCAGCGCCATGTGGAGGCTGAGTAGGTGGATTACCTACTCTGGTTCAAAAGGGAAAGTGATGAGTAGGTGGATTTAAGGATTCTGACAGAGAGTGGTTATCATGATGACCGCAAAATGTCAGAATGCCTGTTTGGAGTAAAAAATTCAAACCCCCAAAATATTAAAGATACAACTTTGCAGATTTTCATGAAATTCTGACACAGGTCTTGATACCCTTTATGGCCCACAGTTTTTCAACAATGCACATTTAAAGTGTTTACATTATGTATTTACCTGTTTATGTAGTAGTTTTCATTCTTAGTGGCACGGTCCGCCATTACTGCGCAGAAATCAAAGTATATACCTAAAAACAAAAAGAAAAGGAATGATGAATGTAATTCAGGGTTGATTTTCATGCTTGTTGCTACCAACAGTAACCATGGATGTCACCAAATCAACAATAGCTGTAATGTTGAGGATTACCAACTTTAAAGGATAATTTAATATCCCCTGAAAGTCTTCAGCCTATACGCTTTATATGAGGATGGATGATGTGTCTCCAATTACCTGTACAACAATTAAGCTAAAATATCCCAGATTTGGTCACTGACATCTTGCATTGGTGATGTTATTCGAAGCAGCAGAGTGTGCGGCTGTGGTGGAGTTCCCCCATACATCCGTCCAACCAATGATTGCAAGCACACCAACCGGCTCACACAGCTGTCAGTTATGATGTCAAATCCCCTTTTTATAGCATCAAATAATTATCACGAAAATGAATACTTGAACACACAGCAGCGGGATAAGAACTACCTAAAATGACAGAAATCGTTCTGAGAACTTTTTTTTTTTTGGCATGTACTTCAAGTTTTTAGTTTTGCCCATGTCACATCTGCAAACATGGAGGGCACAGGGTTTATGACCTACACTGAAGCCAGCCATCAGGGGGTGATCGAGATGATTTGGCTTCTTTTTTGGGGAGCTGTCATATCATCCATCTTTATAAACTGTCTATGGTTAAACCCTGACAAATTGTAGCAAAAAGTTTATTTGAAAGGAAATGGTGGTTGTGTCATTTAAGAACACAACCTTTTATAGTAATACGGTGGGTTAAATTTGGTTCAGTTGAATTCAATCTAAAGGATTTTTTGGCATTGGAAATATACCTTTACAAAGCAAAAGCATGTGGTTGATACCTTTGACACCACCACAAAACAAGAGAAAATGTACCTTCAAGCCTGTTGCACACCATTTCACACTGTTTCAAGGAATCATGTTGTTCAACCCCAAAAGTATAGCAAAACGGTGAAAACTGTTTCAAGATTGCACGTACCACAGGTGGTGGTGACATTACTGTGTGTTGTATAAAATTCACAATAACTGTAGCTCTTGTAGTATGAAGCAAATCTTGCACATGTAAAGGAGCTTCCTGGTTGCAGTTTCCACAGTAAAATCTTATTAAAAGATATCACACCATGAAAGAAAATATTACTTAATTTCCACTGGGACCATTTAATCAATATTTACAAGGGCTGCAAAACCCCGGCAGAGCAACACTTCATTTTGTGATCAGCAGAGACTTCCTGGGGATTTGACATAGAGATAAGAAGCAGCTGAATATCTGGTTGAGCTTTGAAAACCCAATGAGTTTCATTTTTAGTTTTGAAAAAGGAAAAACGCCCCCCATAATCCAGAGAAGACCCACCGCATTTGGTTTCTAATCACTGAAGGAAGCAACAGTCAATAGCTTCTTTCACACATGCAGTCTGTCCCTGAAATGTGCCCTGCATGGGGTCGTGTTTGAATGGGTGCAGAGACTTATATTCAGGGAAATCTGTACCTCCAATTAATATGTTCCTTTGGCTGTATTGTGAATGGAAGCAGAAAAATTGCAGGGACAAGCTCATAAAAAGTTACGTCAATCTGAAGAAAGACGCTTTCATGTGGAGCAAGAAAAGCAATCACAAGACTGCTGATGACATATGAATCAGCAATGTGTTCACAGTTTTACTAGATGACCAAAAAAACATCACGTCTTGCAAACTTATTAAAACTTAAAACTTAAATTAAATTAAACTTATTAGCTTTTCGTGGCACTATCCTAGCAGGAAACACACTGATGTTTGGTAAAAAAAAACACTGACTGCAGCTGGGATTTAAAATAACTGCCACTCTGACCATCCTGCTAGGATGATTTAAAAGGGAAAGGCCGTTTAACTGGCATGTTATTTCAATGAGTAGGTCCTATGTTAAGCAAGCGAAAGACGTTTTTGGTCAATGGAGTCTGTTGGCTTTGACAAGAGCATAGATGAGGAACTAAAGCCGTTAACGCCCTCCCCATCAAAATGGGATGTCTTACGTCAACATAAACATAAAGTGATGAAAATACTCTCACTATAGATACACTTAAACAAATATAATTTTTTTTAGGTGGGACTTTTTTAGGTGGCAAAAATACATTTTTCTGCTGCCCCCATCCACAGCCACTTCAAAAACTCCAAACTGTCCCTTTAAGTCACTGACGAGTGATGAGTCAGCAAATATCACAACAGTAGTTACAGATACTGCGCAGCAATATCTGCAATCCCTAATTAGCGTGAGTCAATCCATTTAACCGTTCAAGAGGATAAGACACGACTGAGCGCCATTTGTTCACGCGATCCTCTCTTTTACTAATAGAATTACAACTCAAGTCCATCACCGGCTTTGCTGCTCGTGCCAGAGAGACACACTCAGCTGGCTGGTGTCACACAATTTAGAGCTAAACCGAGACAAAGACCTGTTAACCTCGTTACCGTGCGGGTGCAGCCTGCTGTGTGTGAGAAACTGCATACTGTGACTGTTAGAGCAGAACATTAACCCCTTCCACACTGACATTTTACCGTCATGCTTCTATTGGGTTGAATAGGAAAGTCAAAGATTTCTTGTGTATTCATTTATGTATTCAGTGTAATCTATAAACATGTGATGGATCTACTAGTGAGCCTGTGGATGCTGAGGAGTTTAAAACATGCTGTTCCAACACAAAAAGCATTCAAGTATCATGTCTGTAAACCATCTTGCAGTTTGGTATCTGCACCTTGTTATGCAATATGCAACAGGCTTAAAGGCTTTTTTTTGTTTTTGCTACATGTCTCACACCTGCTACGGCGCTGTAGCTTTAACAAAACTGCCTGTCACAGTCAGTTTCTATCTGCTTTTGGCAGCCTGTCGAGTGTTAATTTCTTTCTCTGCGCTCCCAACATTTCTCAGAGGCAGCAAACGGCACGAAGACGTGGGAGGAGACACAAATTCAACGTGTGATTCTTACACATTAAATCCCGGTTTCATTTTGTTCTTTTTTAGCACCTTAAACAAAAGGTATCACACTCTGTCTTTGTTTTTCTCACTGAACAGCGGCAGTCTGCAGCACTGTGTGAGGAGAACATAATGCACAGGGCGCTCAGATAGGACTAGATGTACTGTCAGCTGGGATTTAACCCCTGACCTTCCAGTTCCAGTATAACCTCTCTGACCACCAGGCTGACAACCTTCAGCACATATCATCCACAGACGCAGGATGATATTCCATGTTGGATTACCAATCCCTATCTAATCCATAATGTTCCATCTAGGAATGGACAGATTGTAATCCCATGTAATCCATGAAATGGATGGACCAACAAACAGAGAGTTTGCCTCTTCCTAAATGAACTCTCAGGCCATCATACTGCACAAACTACTGATGTTCATGCTAAGAGATGAAACAGTCCATTAGTCCACAGTTTATTATGTCACTGCTGTTGCTGTTCTGGTTGGGTTTAGCGTCTGTGACACTGGGGTAACATGTCTAACAAGCCGCAGGTCATGTTCAACAAAATCAGTTGTTTTTGGTGACCTGTTGCTGTTCCTCCACTGGAGCCAGTGCCACGGAAAGCAGAGCAGCTCACATGATTAGCGAGTAAAAAAAATGACCATTTTGTCAATGGAGTCTGATGGCTTTGACAAGAGCATAAGTGGAGAACTGAAGCCGTTAACACTCGACATGGAAACGGGCTAACTGACAGTAAGCTAAAATTAGTACTCTAAATACTCTCAATATAGCGTACACTTAAACTGATATAAATATTTTTTGTAGGACTTTTTGAGGCGGCTTAAATATGTTTTGTTGATGCCCCTGTCCACAGTAGTGCATTGCTTATCTTTTGTGTCGGTACTTCTGTCTGCTTCTCCAAAACTGAGCGTGTTGACTCACATCTACTGTGCGTATGTAATCCACTAACTATGGATATTCAAATCCGCTTCAGAAAATCTGAACTCTCTCTTTAATGGCTCGTCAAATCATCACAGGCCCACAAGAAAATCAAGACCAAAAGATATGATGTTGCATGACTTTTGTCTTGAGGGGAAATAGCAGAGATAAATGGAATGTTTTTAAAAAACCTCTCATACCATAGTTATTCCAATTTTTCCTCCACAATTTCTCATCACATCTGTAAAAAATGACAGTTTCATGACAGCAACCTTGAAAAGTAAGGGCCCAAGGATGTGACTGCGTCTCTTTTTGTCAGCAGACGTGTTTTGGAGGTGTCTTGGCTGAAGAAATGGGACATCAGGAACGCAGGGATTGAGTAAAGAGCAGGCGACAGTCGACAAGAGCGGAGGAGGATGGGGGATCTTTGTAGAAATGCCACTGAGAGGAGGAGGGGGGGAGTGAGAGGATGAGAGGAGGGTGAGAACAGAAGATGACAGAGGCAGGGAGAAAGAAGGCAGAGTGAGAATTGAATGTGACTATTTTAATATACACAAAATGGAGACAGAGATTACCCAGCAGGGATGGACATAATGAGATAGACAGATGAAATGTGATCAATTAAAATAATATCACACAGATTATAGTTCAGAGTTTGAGTGGGGAAATTGTGAACATGAAGCAGACTGGCAGGTGAATTTATCAGGCAAGTTGCAGAAACACTTACTTGAGCTTGTGGGAAAAGCGTGGACTCCAGAGAGGGGCAGGCAGGGCTCGAGGTCAAGGAGGAAGCAGAGTTGGCGTCAGGCAGTCAGACAACAGAGCAGACCAATCCAGTAGGAGCAGGCAGCTGGATCAACGAGAACAGGTGGGGAATCAATGTACCATCAGACCATTAACACCAACAGCACTCATACGGAGAAGTTACGCTCAGCGGGAGGCTCTGAAGATGGCAGGAAGAATGGCGATCTCTCTCGATGGAGCGGACGCAGTATAACACCGCACAGCCACAGGGAGATGAGAACCAGGAAGTGCACAGGCTTACCAGGGCAAGTTTACCAGGGCAGAGATGAGAAGAGGTGGTCAGAGGCGAGGCGAGGCGAGGCGAGTCGAAACTAGGAAACCAGTCCAAGGGTGAGTGCTGGAAGGTCAGGCATGGAATTGAAGACAATTTGGCAAAGAGTGAGTGGAGTGAGGCTGCTTAAATCCTGGCTTTATTGGAGATGAAGAGCAGCTGGGAGCACCAGGTGGAGATGATGAGGCTGATGAGGGGTGGAGAGAGAAGTGGGGCAAGTAAGTGGACAAAATCCAACAGCAGCAGGAGCGAGGCAGAGCAGCCTGTGACAGTGGTTAGCTTTCAATAAAAGTACTTTAATTTAAAGCAAAACTATGAGGTTCATAGTTTTGCTTTAAATAAGTACTTTTGTTACCAAAGTACTGTCACATACGTCATGTCAAATATGTCACTAGCGTAGTATGCTTACGCATACAAGCATACTGTGCTGCGGTATTAAAAGAAGTGACATTGACTTTGGGACACAAATGCTAGTCTCCTGGGTAAAATGTCGGCTTAAACCAGCAAAACACTACAACATACAGCTGAAGTAAAGACGGATCAGTACTGAACGACATGGTGGTATAAACAGTGATGCATTTCACATACTGATATTTTTCAACTTTAAACAAACAAGATATGTTAATCAGTTATTTTTAAAGGGGCTTAAAGGTGTAACTTCATTACCTGGACAGCTGTATCCCCTTTTCCAGTCTTTATGCTAAGCTAAGCTTACTGCATATTGGTTTAAAATCAATTTCAATCGTCTTGAATTAATAGAAAACAAAGAAAAAAATGCAGACTATAGAAAATGAATCTATCTTGACAGGCATTAAGAATAAATCAAGTCAATAGGTACGTTTCCATCCATCTTTTTTCATTCATTGTCAGTTTGCACATAAGAAACCTGAGTGGAAATGCAACCCCCCCCCCAAAAAAAACAAAAAACATTTTAAAATATTACAAAATGTTTTTATATTTGCAGGAGGAGGAGAAGTTGGTGCATCAATAAAAGGTAAAGGTGACTAATTAAAGACGTTACATAAGCCACTACGAGCTCTTTGTTGCACAGCTCCATGTGTTTTCTTTGCACTGTAGTTTGCCGTCTACTTAACACTTTCACTGAGTGTGATGTCCACTAAAACACGTGTTATGGAAATACAACCTTTTTTTTCTTTTTCACAACTCGATGAGTAGCTCTGAGACACAACAGATGACTCACAGAGTCTCCCAAATCCTCAATTTACTCTTGACTCATATCCACACCTGCTGCACCCCAGGGACAAGGCTCTGGGCTTTTCTCCTTGAACTATTGCTTTTAATTTACTCGGGAAGGAGAATGAAACAAAGACGTATACTTTATTTTAATTCCAGTCACTGAAGACTTAAATATTTTTCTTGTGGAGTCTGGAGAGCACTTTTAGTGTGGGAGGGTTCGCTCTCACAGCAGGTTTTGCTACAGCTACACTTGAATTACAAGAGTGTGTGAGTGTGTCCTTGAATGAAAGAATCTTGTGTCAATTCTCTGCACCTCGTCTCTTAAGCTAATAAAGACAGAAACGAATCACATTTTTTACATCTGAAAATTATGACTTTAATAAAGATTTGAGGTTTGTACACGGCACATTATGCAGAACAATACAACACCGTACAAGACGTCGGACATACAGTATTTATACAAACAACAACATGAAAACAGACAGATACCAATGCATACAGTGAAAAAAAATCTGAATTTTCATGTAAGAAAACATTGCCAATAGAGTTAAAAAGCTTTCAGTTCCAACAGAATAATGCCACACCACTATCAAAAAGCCCAAAAAAAGCTCTGACACGAGCTGAACAGACACCAGGCATAATATTATTAATAACACTGCAGACTGAGAGGCATCTTCAAGACACTATTAGGCACAGCAAGATGGTTTTGACCCGATTCAGCATCAGTGCTGCGGTATGGCACAGAAGTCCTGTGTTTTTGAATGTTTTATCAAACCTCTTAAATCTTAAAAATCCACCTGGGAATTCACATACTGACGCTCAATTAGTTCAAGATTATCTCGCAGTGTTAATTTCCCACCAGGATAATAAATCAGATGATTTGTTTACATGGGCACAAACACCCCGTCAGGCACTTTCCACTAAGGATTACTTTTGATGCAAGGGAGAGCTGGTGTTTTTTAGAAATTAGAAACGGTGAAATGGACAATCTGTATTAAGGATCACGTCTCACACAACAGTGGACAGCAATCATCAAAGAGATTAGATTTTCAGAAACATACCGAATGCTCTGAGGCATATAACAAACAAACGGTACAACTCATGCATGGAATGTAGGAAGGTTGGAAGAGCTGGAGGTTGTTAATTCATCAAACCACATTGTTGAGTGGTTGCATGTATAAAATTGCAAAGAGGAAACAGTCAGTATCTAAGAATGTTAAAATGACTGTGAGTATGTTATGTTAATTTGAAAATAACATATGCATGTTTGAAGGTTGAATTTAAAGAGCATAAAAGGCTTGTTTGAGATGAGCCTCGAAAGCAGATGAGAGTAGTTCATCGCAGCCGGGGGGGGGGCGACCAAAAAGCGAGCTGGAACAGCTCAGACGTGGTTTGATTCGACTTGCAAAGAAGAAAGTAACTGCAAGTGGATGCATTACTGTATGGAGATAGATGTGATTAACATCGTCAGTGGCAGTATCAAAATAAAAGTATGATAGCATTTGCTGTCTGATTACTTCACTTTATAAATCACTTATACTGTGCAAAATGTATTTGACATTATTAGTTTTACAGGTACACTGTATAATATTTAGGGGGATTTTTTTCACTGAAAAAATTTCAAAACTTTTTCATGACCTTTCAAGGACCCATATTTTTTTTTTTTCAAACATAATAGATTCTTAAACTTTATTCTTTCTTAAACGGCTAATTTTAAAGTAACAAAAACACAATTCTTATTTTTTAGCGATTATACGCTAAAGAAAACACTTCTATTAAATTTCTGCCAATTTACCCTCCCAAATCCCACACACTAGGCCTTCAAATAAGGATACAGAAGACAAAAAAAAAGAAAGTACAGAGATAGAATAAATAAAAGCATAAGAATAAAACTAAAAGCAAGATTTTGGCTACGACCTGACTGCAGGCAAATCAGGTTTGTTTCTCAAATCAGATGTTTAAGACAGATTATGTCTACACCTTTATTTGCAAGTGATCAGATCAGATTTGTGTCTCATGACATCACCAACATATGTGCATGGGTTGCCATGGTTGCGACATTAGCATTAGTAAGTATGTAGCGACGTTGATGACGTGGTTTTCCGTGTTGTAGAATGAGAAATAGAGGTCCGTCATTCGCCTGCCGAACACCTGTGCTGTTGTTCTCCATGTTGTCCGCTGTAACACTCTCCTCGTGGCAGCGGCGATTCTGCTTTGCACTTCCATCTCTTTGGATTTGACGTTGTCATTGTGCATGGCTTTCAAAGAATCTCCAAAATCTGATTTGATTAGCGAGACCGTCTGGACTGAGAGGCATCTGTAGGAATGTGAATCGAATCACATTTCAAACCACCTCCAAATCGGATACGATATGCAAAAACTGCATTTCAGGTGGTTTTTGCGGTCCTGACTTTCTAAAATGAATTTGGATACAATCCTGATCCATGCCAAAAAATGGGGTAAACTAGGTAAAAACTCCCAAAGAGCCCTCAGCTCGTCATTTATCTTCAAGCATTTTGCTTCTGCAGCTTCTGGAGAGAAACAGCGGTGCCTCGCTCTCAAAGCTGCATGCGTTTTCATCCCGCAAGATTTCCACGTCTCACACTGGTCGAGCCTCCAGAGCAAGTCTGACAAAATGACTAACCACGATGCAATACACTCAGCAAGACGGGGTTCGAAATAGCGCAGAATGTGTTGGTCTGGTTCATCTCAAACAAGCCTGAAGTGTGCGACAAGATTAAGTCAAAAGATTAAATCAAATTTCCTTGATCAGAGCAAATACTTTGACATTGACTGACCCTGAAGTTTGCACAGAGTGACATAAATGGGGCAAAGAGTTGTCCTAAAAAAGTGTGAAATGCCCAAAGATGAGTAACATTCTGGTGGTGGTGGTGATTTCCTTAGGGAGTAAGACTTTTTCTTTTTTGTTCAGTAACTTATTTAGAGACCATCAGGCCTTAGAGGACAAACACAAAGGCAGACACCCACCAGCCGTGGAAGCAGGAGAGACTGTCCTTTTTTTGTGAAACTTTTGAGCTGCACAGTGCAGTGGCAAGACTTTACAGGTATATGAACACATCATGCAGAGGTGAAAACAATGTAGCATCACTCCTTAAAAGTGCCCGATTTATCTGTTTTTTCCCCTGTCCTCCCTGTTTCCTTTCTCTTTCATCATCTACCCCTTGCTGCCATCTACTTAACATTCCCACCACTTTCTTCAACACTTTTCATCACCTTACCTTGACTTCCAACTCTAAAGCTGTCGCAGCCCTTAATTAACTCCACTCCAACCCGGCTGCACTCATGGAGGGATTTCAGCTGGCTTTACACAACTTCTGGCAGCCATAGTGGAGGTCAACGGCTCTTCGGCTACAGCAGAGGGACACACTGAATTTCTCGCAGCTCGGCGGTCTCAACAAAATAAATGCAGTGGTCGTTTCTGCACAGTTTTATCTTTGATCAAAGGAAAGTTCAACATTTTGGGAAATACATTGCTTTCTTGTTTGGTAAGAAAATTGATATACAACCCGATCACAAGCAGCCGGCTAACTGAGCTTAAGCATTAAAACTGGTAACGGGGAAGACTCTAGCTTAGCTTTGACCTAAGGTAACACATTTCACCTACCAGCGTCTCTAAAATTCACAAGCATTTGACAAGCAATATCTTCTTTGCACAGTCTGCAAAAGTAATTTCTACACTTAATTTTGTACAGATTAAACAAAATTCAAGATACTGTGTGTTAATTAGTGAGCTTTGGAGGAGCTGGTAGACAAAATTTGTTGAATTGTATGTATTGTAGTGTTGTCACAATCAGTGTTGTGGAGTATCTAGTTACAGTAATTGAATTACAAAATAAATGTAATCAGTAAATATGTAATCAATTATTGTTAGGTCACTAATCAAATGTCACTTGATTGCAAAGGGATGACATGAAAAAAAATCAGTAAAAAGATGATTTGTTAAAGAAAACATCAATTCTATGGCGTTACATCTTTTCATCAAAGCGCAACATTCATGCACTTTTGTTTTTAATTTTTTTCAACTGTTTAAAACATTTGTAGAAAAAACGTTAAATGTAATTTAAATGTAAATTGTGCCACTATCACTGCAGGAAATGTAAGTTGCATTACTTTGATGAAGCAATTAAAATCACAAAACTTATTACATTTTTAACAGGGCAAATAGTAATCTGTAACTTATTGCATTTCGAAGGTAACCATTTCAACACTGGTCACGATACCATCATTTCTGATTTTAATAGAATAACTAAAAAAATATTGATATTCAATATTATTTTTGCTAGGCGTAACATGGTGAAAAATTTACATCGAGGCAGAATGACGAATAAACATTAACAATAACGAGTGAGAAAGCGCCACAGAAAATGACGCTATGATACTAGTATAACTGATACTGTGGAAATGAGTACTGAATCTGTTAAAAATATTCAGATATATGTAACAATAAATTATATTTTTGACAACACTACTTTGGAAAAAGCTAGGCTAGCTGTTTCCCCATTTTTAGTCTGATGCTAAGCTAAAATAGCAGCTAACGGTAGCGTCATATTTACTAAAAGTGAACTAAAGAGAACGAGAGTATTTCCCAAAATGTTTAAAAGTCCTTTAGAGGACAGATAATAACATTTTGCTAACTAGCTGATGATACTAGTTTTTGGTAAGCAAACCATCATTGTGTCTTTACTTGTATGTTTTCTCACTAATCAATCGCTGGCAGAAGGTTTTTATTGTTATTTTAATTTTCACATATTAGTTGCTTTCATTAATTAGGCAGCCAGCTAGCTAGTTTGCTAAAAAAAAAAAAGCACAGAAGAGCTAGGACTATAGACTAAATAATTTAGCTTTGCCTGAATCTGGAGATAAATCTACTTTATTACACCAAAAAGACAATAAGCTGCATCAAAGTGAGGCTTGTCGTAGTGTGTGCATTTTTTCTATGGCCAGGAGGCGTGTTCATGTGTCTAAGGAGAAAGAAATTCTTTGTAACTAAGGTCAAAATGTCAGATAGGCTGTGATGGCCATTCATTTTATCTCCAACTTTTAGTTTGGCTGCACTTTGTTTCAGAATCAGATGGCTGCAGCTAGAAGCGGCTGCCACAACTTTCCATAGACATTGCATGGCCACTATTTGGTGTATTTTCAGTGTCAGTATATATATATAATTACTGATCAGTAACTTACATAATGTGATTTGTGCTCATACCGCATTTGTATTGATGAGAAGTCTCATCTTATATTGCACAATTGTTCTGTGGACCTCCATGATGGCGTCGGAAGTTGTTGCTAGAAGTGTGAAGTAACTGCAAAGCCGCGACTTACATCATATATTTATACACCATAAATTTCCATTTTTTTACATACCTATCAGTCCACATTGAGTTGTTTAGAAAATCCTATAGCAGAATCCTACCTTCATGAAAGGGCTACAACTTTATCCCTCCCTGCGCCCTTCTTTCACTTCCCCCATCGGTCATTGAGAATTCCTGTTGTGTTTACTACAAGGCTCCCCCGGGTCCTTGGTCGCTCCACCGTAAACCTCAACTCCGTTCTCGGTCCAGGGGGCCACGCTGCCCTGGTTTACTTTGCCGCAGCGGGCCAAGCTGGCCACCTGGTTGGAGGACAGGACCCGGTCCCAGAGACCCACCTGGGACAGCTCTCCCACCAGGGCCTGGGATGAGTCAAAACCTCCACCCAGAGAATCCTGGAGAGGAAGACGAGTGAAGTGAGATGGATTAAAGAGAGAAAAACACTTCAAGGTTACTTTTTTAAGTGTTCCAAACCATCATCTATCATTATTATATCTGCCTTTAAAAATCCACGATTGGTCGACCTCTAATACACACTCATGCTCAGCTTGTTTTCCTGCCGTGGGCGAGACTGTGGACTCGCTTTTGGGAAGATGAAGATGTGATAAAAAATGACCAGTATAAATGCAGGATACTGAGCAGACGCCATCTGGGAGGCCTTCTTTGGCTGTGAATGAGGGTCCCCTAGGCTGTTAACCCTGTGGCTTATTACCATTATGCACATACACCTTATCCGAAAAACACCACAACACAGCACACCTCTTCAACACATTCGCCAGCAGCATGCTCCAAACTAAATTGAATTTGTAGATTTACCGTGTCTCACTTTCACCAAGGCTCTCCGAATGTTTCATGCTTTTATTTACTACTTTTATTTACAACTCCCGGAGAAGTCGGTAAGTGAGTAGAGCCACAGCTGCAGTGGGTAGTAAACTCTTATTTGCTTGCAGCGCTGTAATCAGCAGTCTGAAGGGCACACAAAATTAGATTTCTTTTGAAGTAGTTCCCTCTAAACTTCATTCATTCAGTCTTTACCGGTCTGCTGTGCACCTTACATGTTATCGACTGGTTGTTGTTGTTGTTGAATGGATGGATGTGTGACGCTACGTTTGTTATATGCATGTCTTGGCTGTACATGAATCACCTGCTTTTTTGTCTCCAATGTCTAGATCCACTCCAGGCAGCAGGAGAGGATCAATTCATCTGGATTCTTCTCATGCACCGTTTCTGCTATATAGCTCCTTGTCCTTTTATCCAGTGATCCATGATACATGCATGCAACCAACACGTGTTGAATTTAGCATCTTGCACATTAATAAGGCACTTTATGCCATGCAGTTTTCATTGCTACTCTTCTCTGTGTTCTTTTTTTATTTTTATTTTTTCTTGATGTTTCGATTGATTTTACCTGCTAAGGGACTTCAGATACAGATCAGCAGTCCTGCTAACTCCAGCATATTTACTAGGGCTTGACAGATTATCGGCCTAGCCAATTATCGAAGCCAATATTTATCACTTTGCCAATTATCTGTATCAGAATTTTACTTTAATGATCGCCGATAAAATGAATTAATGAAAAAGTGTGCATATTACACTCAACCAAGGCAGTCTGCGATAAATGCAAAGAAAGTATCAAAATGGGAGGAACTTTTACTTTGTAAAACCTCAGTGAGCTATTGTTATTAATTCATATGTATTAAAATTTACATTGAACATTAAGAAAAAAAGTTTCTGAGAACTTGCCATATATGATGTTGAAAGTTTCAGTTTTTAGTAAGCATTTACTAAAGACATTTAAACAGTTTTGTGTAGGAGTTTGTTATATTCCAAATGCCAAAAGAAATATTTTCATTTTATTGTAAATGCATATTAGTTCCAAATATCGGTCTCATTAAGTACTAATAATCCGTATTGGCCCTGAAAAACCAATATCGGTCGACCCCAAATATTAACATTTGTATTTTACACTGATGTTCAGCATTATGCTGTGTCCTTTTTAAATAAGCGTTAAATTAAATTAAATTTAACCCCCTTATTCCCGCACTCACCTGCTCCTGCCCCAGTATGAGCATTCCCCCGGGTCTGATGTGATGTCCGGCTGCCAGCGCGTGACCCTCGCCCCTCAGTTTTCCCCCCTGGTAGGCCTGCCAGACTCCCCCCTTCTGGCTCCAGCTCACACAGATGTGCTGCCAGCTGCCTCTGGAGAGGTTTAGAGGCAACTGCGCCACCTAGGAATGGGACAGAAAAAAGAGCAGCTCGTATAAAGGAGGTGTTTCTACACCACACACTTGAAGGTCAACAGACTGTAGCTCTACAGCAGCTCGACATCCCTCAGACATCTTATTTCTCTTTTGCTCCTGCAGCTGGCTTATAAAGTATTCCCTCAGTCCCAAAGACATGGTGCTTCCTCCAAGGACACAGAACTTTTCCTCCAGGCATCTATTACCATAATGACTTCATTGAATTATACCTAAAGCCACTGCACTGCACTCCACCACCCTGCAGTGCTGTCAAGGTGCTACATTAGTTTGCAATTTAAACACATGAATGAGGCTCTTTAGCTTGTCTGCGAAATTGGCTCTTTCACATGATGTCTTCTACTTATTTGTATGCTAATACAGCGCAATATGTCTTCTATAATGCACATTAAAATTCTAATCAAGACAAGACATACAACTGGTAGCATTTGAAAAGGTGGCTGAGCCTCGAAGAAAGCAGAAGTGAAACTCCAGGGCGACCACGGTGATAGTAAATGACTGAAACAAAAAAATATTCACACTAGTTGCTGTCAACTCCCTTACGTTATATCTATACATCATTAATACTATTAAAGGAAAGTTCTGAACAGTTAACCCTCTGTGTTTGAGATACAACAGTTTTCATCATAGCCTTGGTTTTATTTATAAAACATTTCTAAATTTGAAGAAATTTTCTGTAGTTGAACAACACAATCCCCAGAGAAATACTGGCATTGCACATTTCTGAAAACCACAGATTTGTTACATATGTGCATTATGCTATTGTTCCTTAGAGGATGTACATTAAAAATGAATGCTTCAACTTAATGTTTCAATTGATTGTTTCAACAATCCTGTGGTTAATGTGTGGCTAGGTTTAGGCACAAAGTCACTTGGTTAAGGTTTTGGTGGCACATTCCCCACTGGTGCAGCAGTGATGCCTGGCTAACCTCCTTTTTATGGCACTATCCCAAAAGGAAATGTAGGGATGTCTGGAAAAAACAACTGCTTTCTGTGGCATTATCCCGACAGAAAACGCAGCAATTCCTCGGGAAAAAAACCCTAACTGCTTTTCATGTAACTGTCTCAGCAGGAAATGCAGCAATTACTCAGTAAAAAAAACAACTGCTTTTTTGTGGCAACATCCCAGCAGGAAATGCAGCAATGTTGTGGTGAAAAACAGCCACTATTCTAGCATCATCCTGGCCGAATGTCTCTGTAAAACACATCCACATATTGTGCCACTATCACTGCAGGAAATGCAGCTACTGAGCGCTACTAAAACACCCACGTCTGGTGCATAAAAAGCTGCTGGAAAGCAACAACTCGCTAAATCACAGCCATTTTGTTGGTTGGTCTCTGAAAAGTAGTCTGCAGCTTGAGAGGCATCTCATTTAGGCATCGCCTCCACATCCCAATGACAAACGCAGCTCATATACTGCGCCCCTTTAGAAACGTTGATATGATATGGAGCTGCACTTGTATAGCCCTTCTCTTGTCTTCTACATGTCGCATTCATCCACTCACACACACATTCACACACTGGTGGTCAGGGCCATCGTATAAGGTGCCACCTGCTACTCACTTACCAATCACACACACACACTCACACACCGATGGCGCAGCATCGGGAGCAATTATGGTTTAGTATCTTTCCCAAGGACACTATGACATGTCGACTGGAGGAGCCGAGGATTTAACTGCCAATCTTCCAATTAGTGGATGACCCGCCGTGGACGGCCTGCTCTACCTCTGAGCCACAGCCACTGTCTGCAAATGTAATGTATTCAAGGTTTTCAGAAATGTACAATGCCAACATTTTTTTCTCTGGTGACTGAGCTGCACTGTTACACATCATTAATACCTGCACAAACATTTTGATACAGATTGGGAAATCACATTTGATTACTAAAATATATATTTATATAGAAATAATAGTAACACGTACATTTTGAAGCACAAGCAAAAGTAATATATAGCACTGAATAACTGGCCTAAACAAAGTCCCGTGGAAAAAACTGAAGGGATAGAAACACTCACTTATAATGTATGATGGTTTCTTTCTTGTGAAATTTGCCTACAGTTTTTCTTTTTTTAGGGCACTTTTTTAGGGGATCTGTTATGGACATGAATGACTAAGCCCTCCGACAAGAAATGCAAAGTTAATAACAGCGACTTCATGCAGGAGCTCTGGCTTAGGGGCCCCTGAGCCCTTGAGCCCGTTTGGTAAAACACCAATACATGCACTCATTATGATGGACTCTGCAGACTCTCGAAAGTTTGTGTTTACTCAATACTACATGCTAAGAATTTAATCAATAACTTGATGACTTGATGACTCACACCATGACACAAAATCGATCACACACAAGACGTGCTCAGTTCAGTGCAGATCTACAGTAGATGCTGTTGACAGATGCGGTACCTTGTCATTGACGAGCAGCTCAGCAGGGGTATGCAGGCCCTGCAGCAGCACCACTTCGTTGGGTTGTTCTGGAACAGCATAAGACAGAGGCGTCCCGATTCCTCCCTCTGCGGGCCGCAGCCACAGGCAGATGGTGAAAGCCCGCAGCGCAGGGATGGTGTGCTTCACAACAGCGTACATGTAGTTTGTCCGAGTTGGGAAGGACAGCCTGTAGCCTTCTGGGAAAGAATGCCCTGAGACACCTGGGATGGCAGACAGCGAGCACGACAAAAAAGAAGTCATCAGAAATGCAATTAAGTCATCTATCTGGCTGGAGGATCAAAAAGATTTCCTGCTTTTTTCATTTACTGTATCTGCACTTTCTTCACATCAAAACATCTGATCAGTTTTTGAAAGCAGGGCATGAATTTCATAGTCTTTCTGATCTTTTTTTTTTTTTTTTTTTTTTTTTTTACAGAAGTTAAACATAATTTATTCATCATAAAGAAACCCCATGGCTTGATTTGATTAAGAATAAAACAAAAATGAAACATCTGAGGTAACTTTTATGCCAGATTATTTCTTATCACCAGTGGCTTGAGTCATCATGAAGGCGATTCATCTCTGTCACTTTTCATTTCTTTATTATTTTGTTTACCTCTTCATTATATTTTCATTTACACCGTTATTTCTTTCTCTTCCTCCTCTCTGTTAACTCCTACCTGCTTCCAGTCCTGAGATTCGGTGGTGTAGTTTATTGATGCCGCGGTCAATCTCCTGCCTGTGCTTCTCCGTCTCTCGCCTCAGGGTTTTTCTCTCTTTCTCCAGCAGCTCCACCTTCTTCTCCAGCTCCCCCTCCAAGTCCTCCATCCTCCAGGGCCTCTCGGCACCAGCTCTGTGCCCGGGATCGGACAGCCTGTTTGGGCCGCCAGACATCCCGCCTTCCTCTGGCGCTCCTGAGGTGCCGCTGTCCGTCTGGTTGTGAGGAAACGGGCCAATGTCTGACTGCAGAGGAGGGAGACAGTGGATGGAAACTAGTTCACAGTGTGGGTTTCACAGTCAAATACTGTAAAGCACTCTCTGACCCCGCTGTGATGTTTAAACATAAAGTTCTGCTCATATTGTGTATTTACTACTACTATAGCAGCGATTCTCAACGTGATGTCAGCTGCATGCCTGTGCAAGGAAAAGTTATTACGCCCAATTAATAATTGAGTTTGCTGAGACATCACATCATGCCTGGAGGCACAACGAGGGGCTGATTTAATAAGGTTTCACTACGCTGAAGTTAATGTAATGTTTTCTCCTGAAAAGCCAGGCTCAATCTATGTGAGTTTTAAAATCCTCA
Organism: Plectropomus leopardus; assembly: GCF_008729295.1. Classification (NCBI taxonomy): domain Eukaryota; kingdom Metazoa; phylum Chordata; class Actinopteri; order Perciformes; family Serranidae; genus Plectropomus; species Plectropomus leopardus. The sequence continues at coordinate 25,451,635 of NC_056479.1, forward strand.
CCAAATTTTGAAATCGGGCTTCATCATGAGAAAAAAAACATCAGATGTTCTTGTTTATAATATCAAACATGCACACTAGAGCTGGGCGATATGGCTTTTAAATAATATCACAATATTTTTAGGCTATATCGCGATACACGATATAAGCGACTATATATATTTGAAATATCCTCTAAACTAATAAATATACAATATTTTTAAATGAAGAACAGTGACAATTAAGGTAACTACTGTCATAAAATAAAGTTACATAAGATATAATGTGCCAGTTAGTGGACTTTAGAGGTGCTAATAGGTGGACTTAGTAACTGCTGGACAGAGCCAGGCTAGCCATTTCTGCCTGTTTCTAGTCTTTACACTAAGCTAACTGGGTGCCTGCTGTAGCGGCATAGTTACTGGCCAGATACAAGAGTGGTATCAATCTTCTCATCTACTCAGCAAGAAAGTGAACAAGCATATTTCTAAAAATGTCCTTTTTTTTAATTGTATCTCAGAGCTTCCCACAGTTTAGCTCCTACACGGAGCATAAGTATGATTTTGCAACACTGCTTAGTTTTGATTCTGTATTCTGGGTTTTATTTTTTCATGTTTTCATATTGCTCTGGAATCTCTGGTGTGACTAAAGCAGGGCGTGCACTTTAAAGCTCCTGTCGCGACAAACAATTTCACAGAGAAGACAACAAAACTATCCGATTCCAAGTGTCTCCCAGTTTTTGCGTATGAGCAGATCTTCTTTAAGCTTAGCCATCTCATGTCTGCAGGGATTTCTTCTCAATTAAGTATAGCTCAACAAAATAATTGCAAGTCAGAAAAGGCTGCCAAGAGAATCAACTATTTCAGTCAACACCAAATTGCTCGGCTCCGCTGCATAATGGTTCACTGAAATAAACACCCGAACCACCAGGGAGGGAATGTGGGAAACACAGACGCTGCAAGACTCCACAAACCAGCCCGGTGTATCTGCCAGGCATATTGTTTGACAGTGTGCAGCAGAAACACATAGACACCATTAGGGAATTAATACAAAAAAAGGTATGCACATACGGTAAAGAACAATACATAAAACCCATACAGTGTGCACAGAGCTTACCTATATTGTATAAGACAATACAGATAACTTAAGGCCATGTTTGGGTATCAATTTTCACCCCCCAATGATACATAATCGCTGGAATTTCAAATCTAATCTTCAGTTTATCCTATTTAACCCTTTGAAAGCTGAGCAAATTGGCTTGATTTCTTTTGAAAAAATAGGAGGAAGGACCAATGAACCAAAAAATTGCAAGAAAATAGTAAAAAGTACAAGAAAATTACCTGAAAATTAATGATAAAAATAACTAACTAAATAAATAAATGAAATAACAAAAACAGAAATAAAAAAAACACAAGGAAATGGCCTGGAATAAGTGCTTAAACATTATAATAATGCCGTCACTCATTTTTAAATATGTAATTATGATAATTATTAAGATGGTTTTTCCACAGTTTTTTTTCTTTTTTTCACTAGCTTTTTAAAAATAATTTTCTAAATTTACTATTTTCTTGCAATTCACGGATTACTTCTTATCAAGTTGCTCATTGCCTTTTTCTCAACGTTTTTGAAAGAAATTACACATATTAGGGTTCAAAAGTTTAAATATTTATGAAAAAGTGAATGAAAGCAGCATAAGAAAAGTGATACTGCTCCAGGTTTCAAAAGGTAAACATGTATGTTTTCCAGTGGAGTGATCAGTCCATAGCAACACTGTAATTTTGGTATATTCTTACATTTTGCAGTAAAATCAACAACCAAATTGTCATTATCTTTAGCACATTTGCAGTAATAGTTGATGTCTTTTAGGACCGAACCCTTCATGCACCTTGCTCTGCACTTGCACACTATAATGCATTTGCTTCTTGAGTCTTGGCATTATAGGTGATCTGCTCTTAAATGTATTTGACAGTTCTGGTATCGAGCCCGGGGTTACGCTTCAAGGCAGCAGGTATTTACATGTGCAGATGTCAAACATTTCTAGGGAATAAAAATTGCAATATTCTGGGTACAAAATAAATCTAGATATGCAGAAGTGTGGAGCAGGCATCATGTCTATTCTCGAGACATGAAATACAGTTCTGCACACCTACATATACCTCACACTAACCTGACAGCCAAACTGAATGCGTCTTACATCTATGCAGAAATATCTCAACAACTATTATATAGATTGCAGTGAAATTACATTAGATATGCAAACCAGTGACTCAAAGAGGGTGATGCATCTTAATGACTAGATGATCCACTGACTCTACAGTAACCAAGAGGTTAATATCAGTGGTTCAGGCTTGGCTTTTAAACAATTACTGGATGGTATGAAATTTTGTAAACACATTTTTGTTGCTCACAGGATGAATCACAATAGCTTTTGTGATGCCTTAAAGGAACACTTCACCCACAAACCATTTGTAAATCAATTAGTCACGCTGTGCCACCTTGAATTAATAAAAAAAACTTTGTTCTTCTTGTATGCCTGCGGTGAACAAAGTATCCAAAAATGGCAAATATCCTAGATTAATTGAAGCAAACAGGGACCCCATTTAACAACAGCAGAACTATATCAAAACAGCTATTTCTAAACTTTCACACAACTCTGGTAACATATTTAAAGTCTCAAATTCTTTGATTGATGACCTAAAAATGAATGATGCTCCCATCAGCATCAGTCTTAAGTTAAGTGTTAATGAGCCATGATGCATGCCTACATGTTAAACTAAGACGGAAAACACAGTAAACACCATACCTGCTAAACATCATCATGTTAGTTTGTACCCAAAATTATAGTTTTCTCTGTTTCGCTGCCTCACTTTTTATCTTTTTGACAGCTGTGAACAGTATAGAACATTCTTCCAATAGATCTATCAATACATTACAGAGCGCTCACTATCATTGAGCCTCTGGTTATGATGGAAATCTGACTGATGTCGCAGGGAAAAAAAATCCCCAACATGCTTTCAGAGTCCATGGTACCCAGTGCAGGTATGCTGGAAATAGAAAAACCATTACGGTGACTGCACACTGCATCACGTTGCCTCACATGTTTGGATCAGATGTTGGTCAGGAGGACTTATGGTGAAGCCAGTATGCGAGTGGGAGAGAAATGGAAACGGAACACAGTTATTCGAACCCACTGGTATTCCCAGCTGTGTGCTCTTCGTGTGAATTCACGCAGGATGTAAACGCCACAGTGTGAAGTAGGCCAAGTACCTCCTCCTACACAGAAACGTGACTTGGATGGTAAAAGAAACACACTGGCTCCAGCACTGTTTTAGGTTTAACTCATATCACCCTGAGATCCGTGAAATCCAACCAGATCTGACGGTGTCACGGGAAAAATATGCTCCTGAAAAATGTAAAATTCTAGTGGCGATATGAAAAAAAAGTGTGCATGTCCACAAATAAAATGACCCGCACAGACATGGCCTACATACACCGCCACAGAGAGAGGAGTACTATACTGCAGAGGAGCACGTTCAGTCTGCGCTTTCTACAAATATAGGCAACTCATTAATTATGTATGGCATTTCTTTTGCCAAAAATGAGGTTATACATCATTCGATTCTGGTCAGACGAGAGCACGTTTCATGTTACTCTGCTACACTCTCTCCTCCTCCTCCTCCTCCTCCTCCTCCTGCTGCTGCTGCTGCTGCTGCTCTTTTTCTCTCCCCCTCACTTCCCTTTATCCTCATCTCTCCTCCCCCTCTCCGCTCCCCCCGCTTTTCTCTGTTTCGCTGCCTCACTTTTCATCTCCGTCTTTCTTTTAACTTTAAATCTCAATCTGTTTTCTTGGCCTGGCAACTTAGCCCGCTCGCCAAAGCAATCTATTCATGTATTATTAAAGGCTTTCACAGATGACAAGTTATGATTAGAAAAATATAATAATCAATAAATACTGACGTTATCAGCAGTTAACATCATTTAAGACTGAATCATGTGATAATTGCTGATGCTGGGTAATATATCCATTTTATGATATGAGACTAGGGCTGCACAGTTCCTTGAAATATGATCAAAATTGCAATATGACCAAGTGCAGTATCCAAATCACAGGAACGGTGAAGTTTTTGATAAATAATGTACTAAGATATCTCTATAAATGAAGCACTGTGGTGCTACAGAGATGCCCCAGCTTACGAATCATATTCCAGACGAAAGAGAGCATGCTTGTGTGGTACAGAACACAGCAAAAGTGTCATCGTTTGATATTTTTTCAGTGAAAACTTAATTACATTTCCCACAAAAATCGCAACTCATCTCCCAACTGCAATATATATACATATATAAATAAGAAGATAGCATCAATATTTAGTCAACTTAATCCTATGCGATTTTTGTGGGAATTGTGATACTCACCCCTAAAATTGTTAAAATATTGATAAATAATAAATATCACCCAGCACTAGTTCAGTTCAGATCATTCAGTTGACTAAATATTGATGCTATCAGCAATTAACATCATTCCAATTTGAATCAGGTGATAATTGTTCATGTTTTAATAAAGGCTGGACAAAACATTGATATCAAGATATGAGACTAGATTTTGGATGTCAAAATATTAGGCTACAGTAAAGGGATGAAATTTTCTGAACTTACCCGTCCTTTTGCCTTTACCCACTTAGTCATTATATCAACAATACTGATGATTATTTATCAAAAATCTCAGTAAATATTTTCTGAAAGCAAGAAAAGTCTATCTATGATATATTCACAATCATGAAATTGGTGGATTTTGTCAAAAATATTGTCATATTTGATTTTCTCCATATCATCCAGCCCTTGTTGTCAGGGGTGAGAATCACCAGAGGCCCCCCGATACGATATAATCACGATACTTTACTAACTATACAATGTTTTTGTGATTTTAAATATGTTGCAATAAGCTGTGTATTGCGATAACATAAACTGATATATTTCGCGATTTATTGCCCTATTTTCTACTGTTAGTTATATCCCCAATGAAAACTTTTGTCAACATCTGTTTTATCCAATAAATACTTGGCATCTGTACATTGATACAAATCTGCCACGCAAAATATAGCAATACTAAGCTGTGTAATTTTTCCCTAGCCCCTGCAAGTTGTATGCAGAGAAAAAGTTAGGGATTTTGTTCCCTTATCTGGCTGCTAATATCCAATATCATGCACACAAAGCTTTTTGGACAACTCACTTGTTCTCATTCAAAATTTAAAAGCCTTGCTTTCATCAACCACTCATGCATGCCCAGGAACCTTAAAAGGGACTATAGGAGTCAAGAAGAGACAAATATAGCCACGTATGCTGACTCAGATCATCACTTAATACAGCAAAATGTAGCTAGAAAAACAGGAAGATGACTGGCTGCTCTGTATAATTAAAAATAGGTCAAAAACTTGTGGTGGGTGCTCATGGAAAATGGGAAACAACATGATAAACAGGAGGTGAAACAATGAACTCTTAAAATGTGGGGAAAGAGGAATCAAATTAATTTAGCTACTACAATGAAGGCTTTTTCATGTAATTCCTCCTCGTTTACCAAATTTTTGAGTCCCTGGTTTTCCTTCTTGTTTAAATGTATCTAGAGTTACAGTTATAGTACACATTAATATTCAAAGCTGATATCAGACCATAAACTCTATTCTATGTGAATCTTATAATAGAGAGATCCCTTTTTATGTCCTATCATGGGAGCAAAGCCTGCTCTCTGGGATTCATTGGACTGTTTTAGCTGCATGCAGATGATTTATGTGATTTTCTGCACACTCTACTTACCTCCAGTTTCTCTATACGGTCTTTGAGCTGAGTGATCGCCTGCTCCAGTTCATCCACAGCCCTAACAGTGAGCAGGTGGGCACCGTCGGGCGTCGAGCCCGGGCTGTCCCGCACCATGATCCGCTCCAGGTGCGCCTCCTCCGACGCGCTTTTGCCCCCCCACAGGCCCGCGGCGCTCCCGCGTCTGTCCGCGCTGCTCCTGCCGTCCAGTCCCTTCTCGCACTCGGACAGTTTCCCCGTCAGCTCCCGGATGGTCCGCTGGTCTGTTAAGATCTGGTCCTTCTGCTGCAGAACGGTCTGCCGGAGCTCCTCCGCGGTGGTGCGGAGGTAGCCCCAATCTTCCCCCGCGTACAGCGACGGGTCATCCGCTTGTTGCTGAAAGTTTTTCGGGTTGCACTCCCCGGCGGGGATCGGCGTGCAGATGAGTCGACTAACCGACGGGTCGTGCCCGGTGAGTCCGGTGACCCCGTCCAGCCCGCTGAGCCCGATGTTGAAGGTGGGCGCTTCTGAATCGGGTGTTTCAGAACCGTGGAGAGCGCCCAGAGATCCGACCCGGGCCACGGAGCCCGCTGCAGCGGGGCTCTGCGCCACCGCGTCCGGATACAGCGAGTGATTGTCGGTTGCTGGTTGCTGTTGTGCCGCGGCAGCCCGGGAGGATCCGGTGTGGACGGCTGCGATGATGCAGATAACCGCTCCGATGAAGGCCACCATCCCGGCGGCCAAGATGATAACAATGAACTTCAGGGTGGCGGCGGGGGCGATCGATTATTAGAAAAATCTAATAATAAAAAAACACGGACTCTGTAAGAAACTAAAAGCTCCAAAACAACAAAAGTATCAAATTATTTTCATGTATGTAAGCAGAGAAAAAATGCTCCCCACTTTTCCTCTTTTCCTCAAGAACAGGCGATTAGAAAATGAGAGTTCCGCAACATAATTGAGTCAACACAAAACATCAGAGGCAGACAGACTGTGATACACCTCCTCCCCCTGTCCAGCGCGCATGTCCTCAGTATTCAGGCAGAATTCAGCGTGTTAATACTGAAGCAGAGAGAGAGACAGAGAGAGAGAGAGAAGAGAGAGACAGAGAGAGAGACACACACACACACACACACACACACACACACACACACACACACACACACACACACACACACACACACACAGATCCATACACTATAGCACATTCTTCGTACATTTTGTCTCTTTCCTGCAGCCTAGAGCAAACTTTTCCAGCAACTGTAATCCATGCATTTTAAAACTGAAGACTGGTGATACAGATATCAAACATTTAACATCAGATTTTCTATCAAACAGATGATGTGGGATGTGCTTAAAGTCATGAATGCATTTAGTGGGGTAGCAAAAAAATGAAATATAATATAATACGTTTCCTTGATTGTATTAATCACCAGAAAATGAAATTTATGTGTTATTGTTACCTTAGAATGAGCTATTTATATCTACATAGGGTGCAGGAGCTCCTCTATGGAAATCGCCATAATGCACTGGCAGGTTTATCCATTGGCATGGATAAGCCGAGCACCGGCTCCAGATAGGGCTATTCATGTTTTTGCGTCAGCCACTGCAGTTAGAAGCATCTCTGGGAAAAGCAGCGTTGAAAAAAACACGTATTTTTTAAAATGTAAACTGCTTTTGTCAGTGTTTTTACCAGTATTAACAACCTCATCCATTTTATTTGGAGGGAAAGACACTTCTACTGTTCAGCTCCTCATAAAAACCTCCTGAATGTTTGGATCTTAAATTATCATAGAAAAGTGATGAGCACACATTATCAGGTGTGACCTTTCTCTGACATGCCAAACAGTGTAGCAGAAACAGAGATTTGTAACGTGAAACTACTTTATTCTGCATTTTTAGCGGTTTTAATCACCTGGTTAGCTTGTTTTGGAGAAGAAGAGACCTCTGCTGATAACTCGGCTATCGGTAAAATCCTTTTGAACAATAAACAATATAGTAATCCTAACTGGGAGAAGTTTCAGCTGGTTGCAATCTGCAGTCCTCACCACTAAATGCCACTAAATCTTTTACACTTTTATGACTTTTCCTTTTCCTCAAGCTTACAGTGCAGTTGCGGTCTAAACTGGATGTATCCTGCATGCATAACATTCTCTGTTACATCAGGAAATTGTTTTTTCCTCCCTTCGGCTTAATATTTTCCTGCTCAGCAACACATTACAGTCCTACTATAATGCGATGTGTAGATGGTCATGAATCAGCCTCAAGGCTCCCGACGGAGCAGCTCCGCACCAGCACAGATGACAGAATGATGGCCCTAGCGGGCGTTTATGTGTGTGTGGGTTGCAGGGCAAGATTATTAGCGAGTTTCATTAATGCTTGCAAGTAAAAATACATTTTAATCTCAGTGTGATGCCTATGCGTACACACACATACACACACACACACACACAAGCATATAATTAAGAAATATATTAATGACAGAGCCCGAGTGACAGAGGGAACATTAAACACACGCACACGACGACAGGTGTGAGAAAACCCCTCAGCCGTGTGTATAAAATGAGTGTGTGATGTGCATTCTCACACAAGTATTAAGGGGGATTTAAGCTAAGACTTCTCAAAGTCGCAGGTGCTGAAAGCTAGATGGGTGAGTGAGACGGCGTGAGACACGTCTGCAGCAGAAAATAGCTCCAGCTCTGCGTCTCCTCTGAACACTAGAATAGTAAAGTAGATTGTTAAGTACTCCTGTAGAGACGGGGACGAGAGGCTGGGAAAAGTGAATACAAAACAATCACTCCTCACACATAAGTGAGAATGATGTCTGAGCTCCACACATTTGTATTCAGTGCATACACTAAATGTCACTAGTGGCATTTTGGGGTGTAAATAGCTTTGCAGCAGTAGTGTGGGTTCTTATTGTAGTCATTTCCCCTTGTGCTTGTCACTATGTTACACCTAATGATGATCGTAGCAATGCTTGTTTGTTATTTTAAATTTTAGGATGATGAGGGTGTAAACACCGGCTCTGTGCAGGAAAGCATTTGGGGATTTAAGTATAATATATTTTTTTTCATGGAACTAAATGTTCCAACACTGCAGCATTTTCAGCCCACTGAGTCAGAGCTGTATTATAGGGAGTATGAGTGCATTAAAAAAGGCCAGTGTGGGTGAAGCATTGTGGACACTGCTGCCCTGTTAATGATGAAAATACACTGCTGATCTGTTATGTCTATGAAAGCCTCTGCGAGACGCTGCGGCCAGCAAGTCTGAGCTCGATTTATCATCTGAGTCACCCATGACCTTTTTGTTGTGTGCTGCAAAAATATCAGAGCTTTAAAAGTTTCTTTTGTTTGGAATTTTTCATTCCGTTAATGCACTTTTTTCCCCAAAAGGTTTTATCCATAATCTTGGGGATTTGGTCAGAACTACTCAGTTACTGGAAATCTATTCTTTGTCTTTGTAAATTAATGACTTAACGTCTTTATGGAGATGGATACTGAGCTGAAAACAAGATGAACTCTTGCAATGAAATCAATTTTTTATACAAAAGCTTTTTAGTGTCATTGTTTTGAAAGTCAGTGTTGTTTTTTTCTATTTTCTGTTGCATTTTATACATCCTCTGAAGTATCTGCTGATTGATTTAATGACTTGTTAAACTCTTTGAAACCTGAGCAAACCGGCTTGGTTTCTTTCAAATGCATGGGGAGATGGTTACAAACAACTTTAAAAGATATGGCCCAAAACTTAGCAAGAAATAAGTTGGAAGTTACAAGAAAATCATATAAAAATAAGCACAAAAAAGGAAAAAACAAACTTGCAAACAAAAGCAACCAAATAACCTAAAAAAGTGCTGAAAAATATAATTTTTCTATTTTTTTCCTGGAAGATTATTTTAAATATATAATCAAAAGAATAATTTAATATAGTTGTCTGGACAATGATAATTAGATATTTTTTTTGAAAATATCTAATTATCACCAGCTAATTTTCAGATCATTTCCTTGTCACCTTTTACACATTTTTTTGTAGCTTGCTTTTGAAAGAAATCCAATCTGCTCAGGTTTCAAAGGGCTCAGCGACCTCCTCCACCACTGATGATTAGATAATATTTCATATGTTACGATCAATACTCAATATTTGCGCTAAATTATTTATATATGTCAGATTCTTATGTAACAAAGTGTTAGTGTGCAGAGGGAGTGTTTGCACTAACACATGAAATATTGAACCAAAGTTATTACTTTATGAAGAAAAGAGAGGAAACGAGAGAACAAGAAAGAGATTAAATAAGTGTGTTATGACGCTGTTTTAAATTCAAGTCATGTGTCCAGTTAGTTTATGGTGCCATCTAGTGTGCGAGTCTCTCTCACTCGCTCTCTCTGCCGGTGATGTATTACACTATAAACAATTAACCTGCATGTTTCCCAGTGTACATCTTTGCTTCCTGTCTGGATTTCCCTGCAGACGTGCATCAGATAGGATAAAATACAACCAGGTCTCTCACCACATCATCCTACGTTCATTCACAAAAGAAAAACATCATCCATGTGACACCTGCTCGTCTCCTCCAGGAGTTCACGGAGAGTTCACCGACTGTGACATGTCACGCAAAGAACAAATCTGTGGTTTGAGAATAATAAATCCATCAGAGCTGTGGGTCGACTGCAGCTCACGGCTGTTTGCGTTTCAGCTCAGCAACAGGCCCAATGCCAAAATATGATGGTTGAAGTAAAAAAAGAAATCAATAACTTCTCTTCTCTCATCTGGGGTTTTGATCAAATATTACAGAGCAACTCTCTCTCCTGTCTTTTTTTGTTTTTCAGGGGGTTATAGGTGGAAGAAGTGTGTTTTCTCTTAGTAATTTCCTTCTGGTTTAGTGACAAAATACTGAGCCTTTTGCAAAAGAGAAAATGATTACCAATGATCGAGACACATGCAATAAATGTTTTATTAAATTTGTGTATTTTGCAGAAAAAAATGTGGGAAGCCCGCTGATTCTGTTTGCTCCGTACAGTCAGTTGGATTTTGATCTACGGTGATTAAAGTATAAGGATTATAGGATTTTTAGCACATATGTCACTGAATTCTGCATTAACCAATCAAAAATGAGAAATACAGTGATATTACTGTATTAAAGGATTGGGATCACAGATTTCAAAATATGCTCAAATTACATGTACACTTTGTGATATTTTAATATTTAGTCATTCAAGTCAATTTCCTTTACACAGCCCAAAATCACAAATTTGTCTCATTCATTTTAGTACAAAAAAGTGTAACTATAGATAGAGATATTACAGATACAAGTAGGCCTTGTTCTGATTTAGTGGCTCTCCATTAGCTTAGAAAAGGACTTCTAAAGAAAAAGAGGAAATTATAGTTGCTATAGTTGTAAGTTATTTTTAGGCTCTTCGGTCTCCATAGCAAAACTACTTTTCATGCACAACAACTTATTGAAAATCAGGTTGGACACACTGAAACATCTTTGGGTGTACACACAGTGTTTGAAGAACAGATATCAAAGGATAAGGCTGGTGATATTCTGTATTTTCCAGCAAGAAATCCCACAAAAAGACCAAAAGCAACAATTCAGTGAATCTTCTAACAAGTATTACCTGTTCAACAAAAGTCAGATGTTTATGATCACCGTAGTGTCACCAGTGCAGGCTTTGCACCCCAGAAAACAATGTAATTACCATTTTTGTGTTGAGCATGAAGGCTCCAAAAGTAGCTTTTGGTTGTGAACCTCTAAATTTTTGTCACTACTCGCTGCACTTTTCAGTTCAAAAGAGAAGACCGGCCATGCAGGTTGACCTTTACAGATATCTGAAGATCTCTTATAACAGCTCTTCACTGAGAGACCACAGGGACGATCAAAGGGCCTTAAAGTATTGGAAAGAAATGGCACCACACTGGGGAAAGAAGAGGGTTTTTGCTGTAGGGTAGAGCTGGCCAATATAAAGATATTATATCGTATCAAGATATGAGACTATACATCGTCTTAGATATTGGACATTGTTATATTGTAATATGGAATAAATGTTGTTTTTTTCCTGATATTAAAAGTTGCATTACAATAAAATGATGTATTTTTCTCAATTTATCAGACAGCTCTACTTGTTTTAATAATTGCCTTTACTTACTCTGTCATTATATCTACATTACTAATGATTTCTGATCAAAAATGGAATTGAGCTGATATTTTTTTCAAAGTACCAACAGTCATTCCTATAATATTGTCCCACCAAAGGGGGGGGTTTGTTAAAGAAATAAATAAAAATAATGTTTGATTCTGCCTCTCAGTTCTAGTATTACTGAAGTGCTTTTGAGGAGATTTGAAAAAATATAAGCTATATATGTTCATCGAGATACAGTCTAAAATATCGCTATACAATTTTAAGCCCACGTCGCCAAGCCCTACTGGAGGTTGTGAGAGAACACCAGAGATTGCTGTAAAAACTGAAAAAAATGCCTCATAGAAAGAGTGGTGACCTGAGAAAAACAAAGCAGTATTAAATAACTGCAACTTTAACGTTTATAATAAGAGTACAACGCAATGTGCAGCAGTACGTTAGTGTGTACTTTTGTTGCCAGGCAGCCTACTTTTCCAGTAACGTTCATCTGCTCTCACTCTTCCCAATTTCTCAGTTTTGAGATCAATAAAGTATATCTATCTATCTATCTATCTTGCTTAGCTAAAGAACAATTGTGGCCCAAAACACTTAAATGAATGTCTGCAATGTATATTAACCCGCTCCTTAAAAATACAACATTTGCTCCTGTTTGAGTAACGTTTGCAAAAAACTGCAGCACCAATTTGTTTTATGAAATTATTTAGTCTTTCTTAAAAATTGAAGTATATATCGATAACCCCTTTCTAAAAGTTTTACATATAATGAACCACAGAGTGAAAAAAAGATCTGTTATAGTCTTGAATAAAACATAAATTGTGGCCAGTACATACACTACCTCACACACACACACACACACACGCACACACACACAGACACAGACACAGACACAGACACAGACACACACACACACAGACACACACACACACACACACACACACACACACACACACACACACACGCCCGACAGTCAGGGTTTACAGCATGTGTCAGTGTGTTTTATGGCTGAGCCATGTTTAATTATTTACTCCAGTCTTTCTCAGGCCACAGCGGTGTCAGTTTCCAGCACACTAACACGCTGCCTCCTCTCTTCAACTCCACGTCTTATTCAATTCTATTAACTCCTCTCTCACAGAGGCTTTGCTGGATGATTTAAGACCCGCAGACTCTTTTGAGGTTTCACTGACAGCTACACTATTCTGGATACGAACATGTCGGGGATGAGTAGTGATCAGCTGCATCGCTCCACGTTGGGGATTTACTCGGTAAGTAACAGATACTTTGAGTGAGCTCAAGTTAGACAACAAACTTACCTGTTACTGTGAGGCAGACGAATGCGATGGATAACCACGAGTGTCCTGTCCTCTGTTGTGATTTCTTTCTTCTAGAAACATGTTCTGCAGAATAAAGAGACTTTCATTGGTTACTGAGGAGTGAAGCTCAGTTAAACTTTTGAATGTAATTTATGCCAAGTGAACATGATGTGAATGCACAAAGCCAGTTTCAAACTCAAGGAGTATTTTCTTGAGTATTACCTTGTCTGTGCTCCGGCGTTGAGAGTTTTTGCTCATAAATACAGACTGAATTAAAGATGGATCTTATGGATTTTCCTTTAGGTGAGTCTTAAAGTTTCTCTGACTTCTAAAATAAAACAAACTGTGGTGTATGTGTGTCTGTGTTTCCCAAACAGAGCTTGATGGATGACTTCAACCCAAGCCTACAGAAACTGGTCTCACTGGGAAACAGTTACGTCCAAGCTTTCCAGGGTAAGACAGACGGAAAAAAATATCCCACCGCCTTTATAAGTGCTATAAAGTAAGCAAACTAGAATGGCTCTACATGAATACAGGAGTTGTCTACTTCACCAGACCTAATTCCAAAGTCCGTATCCTTTGGGAATATCCTGGTGCTGTTATTGCCTTGATTATGGAGCTGTAACTAAGACCTGCAGTGGCTGTTATGACTATATTGCCACCACACAAACAAGGCTCCACAGTAACTGATTTCCCTTCACAGAGGCAGGGATTTAGGGTGTAGCCCTGAACTTATTTCTATGTTCTATATGTGACTACATTTTGTCTAAAACTCCAGTGTGTGGGATTTAAGGAGATATATTGGCAGAAATGGAATAGAATATAATACATGTTATATTCATACATTACATAGTAATGACTGTTAGTGTTTATGAAGCACTGTCGAAGCGCATATTATATGTCATTATACAGGCCGGCTTTGCTACTTTTGCTTCTGTGATGCCAGCATGCTGTCTAAAATCACACACCGGTGCAGCATGATGCCGCTGCTGTTTGGTTCTGTGTAAAAATGCAAAGGTTGTGTAAATACGGGCCCTATAACGTGATCTCTGTGTAAAAACTGGTGGCTGTCTGTCTGCTAGCTACCAATTTGTGATGTGATACTGTTTAATTCAATGTTGTTTTTTTTTACCAATTTTAATCACCTGATCCTTTTTTTTGGAGAGGAAGAGACCTCTACAGATAATTCAGCTCCTGGAAGAAAAAAAACCCCTGATAAACCCAATAAACACAGAAGGAATACTAAGAAGGTTGCAATCTGCAATCCTCAACACTAGATGCCACTAAATCCCCCTAAATTTCACACATGGTTCCTTTAAATCCTCTAACGAAGAGGTGAGGATTAAACTTTTAATTTGAATCTGAATGCACAGTAACTGCGTCTTTATTTTATGTCTTAATTATCCACATCATAATCACCTCTAATCCCTGTTCAGGGCATTAAATGTGAAAGGCCTTTGAAAGGCTGACATACAAAAGAAATTACAGATGCAGTTTTGCACGGTGGTGTTTTTACACATTATATTACATTATAGGTGTTTGTTTAATATATGCAGGAGCAGTAACGCTACATCATCAGCAGCTGATTCATAGTAGCACCACTGCGCCAAATGCCCTGCAGACATAAAACACAGATTATTTAGTCTCCCGCTGCCACCTGCACAGCTGCTGTAAGTTCTCTTTGTGTTTTCAGGGTAGAGCAATAATGAGCCAAGGCCAAGGACGAACGCATCACAAGAGTGTTTAATTATTTCAGCCCTATTACAGGGAGAAGCTGCATCAATAGAATAGTCGATTGAAAAAAAGTTAATTGCCAACTACTTTGATAACAGATTTCAGTCATTTTTCTTGCAAAAAATGACAAACACTTGCTGCTTACAACTGCTTTAATGAAAGACTTTGCCACTTTTCTTTGCCATTTTTGACAGTAATTGAAGAGACTCTTGGTTTTTGACTGGCTGGATAAAAGACCCAATCTGAGGATGTTCTTCTTGGCTCTGAAAAATTGCGATAAGCGTTTCTTCCAATTTTCTGCCATTTATAAACTAAACAATTAAAATATTTGCAACTCAACACTTTACATTTAAAATAATCTATTTTTCCGGTATTTTGTGGATGCTGCTCACACTCTTTCTATCCATTGTTAAAAAGGCACTAAACATGGGTTTGCACAATTTACTCCCCCTCACACCCTGGGGGAGTGTGTGTTTGAATAGTTAGTGCTGGTTGAAGCTCCAACTGTCTCACCTGCAGTAAATCCAGTTAATGCCCGCTCACGTCTGTCTAAAAGATCAGAGCGCCTGCACTCGGGGATCTCATGCTGTGCTCAAGGTACTGAAGCAGCAGCAGCTGAAGATTTGACCCTGTTTGACTAAATACTACTCAAAGACAAACGGCAGTAACTCGGGAAAGGCTGAAGTTGAGAAAAAGGGGGGTTTAAAGGGATAGTTTGGATCTCTTGAAGTGGGGTTGTATGAGGTACTTTTCCACACTAGATGGCGGTCAGCACACCCCCAGTTTGGAGAAACAGGTAATGTACTACTGTGGATGGGGGCAGCAGTAAAATAAATTTAAAATTCCCACCTAAATTGAATATTGAGAATAGTTTCACAGCTTTACTTCTTCACACACAGCCCTCTGTGACCGAGAAGGTGTCAATGGTTTCAGTTTATTATTTATTACACAATGCTCCATTTAGGAAAACTATAACTTTAGCCTGCTGAACCCAGGAGCTGCTGGTCTACCGCTGCCTCGATCAGTTAGTTTGTGTTATTGTGTGACTTTGGTGAATCCGATCTAACCCTTTTAAATGTGACAAGTTATGCAGCAAAATAGGCTGGAGAGAGCGATACAACGGCTACATTTTCCAGTTGCAAATGACTGACATGAGTCATTGAGTGATAAAGCAGTGAAAATATTTTAAATAAAGAAAACACTGGTGGCCAATGCAAAAATGCTAATGGCCTTACCTGGAGCCAAATTTTGCTTTGCATGTTCTGAGCTACTGTAGAAATATGACGATGCAATGGAGCGATCCCCATGGATAAGGACTAGGATATAAACAGCTCTTTCTAAGGTCACAAAAGCACAATAATTCTCATATCAGGGTATTAGACACTAAAGAAAACCTACTTATAACATTTGATTCCATTTTTTTAATATGTCCCCTTCAATCCCACACATTAAACCTTTAAATAAAGTAGAAATAACATAGTATACTGTAGTATCAAAAGCATGTGGACAAAATGCACACAGAGCTATGAGAGGAAGTCAGATTTCATGGTCAAGAAATACGTAGTTTCATTGTGATCACGTTGTTTACATTGCAAATGATGCAGAGAGATATTAGTACATATGGAAATTTTAATTACTAAATCACTTCCTATTTTTATAATTTATGGCTCTGTTTACCTCCTTCTGCAGTGCTATGCCAGGGAAATAAATTGTACCAAATACATTTGCATTTCAAATTACCGCCGTGTTTGTGTTTCAGCTCTGGCTGTGACGAGTGAGGCCTACTTCAGTGCACTTTCAAAGATTGGAGAGAAGGCTCTGCGCACCATATCCTCACACTCCCTAGGTAGGTGTGAACACGCGTTCATGTGCAGCCGGCTTGTGCAATCTCATGATTTATGAATGGAAACACAAAGAAAGTATTTCTACAATCCAGGATGAGAGCTTTGTCTTTGATCTGTTTATAGTCATTTATTAAACTGATCAAACAGTGTCCCTCTGTGTCAGGAAGACCAAAGTTTACACTCCAGCAGCACTTTATTACTCCTTTCCAAATGACTAAGAACCAGTGCGTGAGGGTTGTCAATGATTGACAAACTCTTTGATTTGTGTATACCTTTATGAGTTAGTAAATTAATGTATTTCACAGTATAACAGTGAGTGTTTATAATGACTAAAAACAAGTCAAAAACATGGCAGAAGTGTCTCATCAGATTTATGACGACAGTTCGGAGGTAGATTGCAACATAGTATATGTTTTTTCTGTTTTGCTGTGAGTTTGAGCCAGGAAGTGTTGGCACTGGTGTAGGTATCAGATGCCAGCAGGCAACATAAATAATAAACGATGACAGGCAGCCGGCCGTGCTCCGCTCACTTAACCCAGTCGCTCTTTAGAGGAGTCATGTTAGGTTTAGTGGCTGGAGTTGAAGATATTGTCCAAACTGGCTCATTAGTCTACTCTTACTGCAAACAAATCCATCCAGAATAGCGACAAGTCAAATTAAACTAAGTTCAACAGTCATTCCTTACGATAAGATGTTACAGGGCGACCTCAAGCTCACCTGATATTAGCACAGACTTTGGCAACGACCCAGTTTTGAAAGTATATGATGTTGTGGCATGAAAAAAATCTGATATTCAAACTGCTTTGGAAAGATTTATATTAGATGTTAAGGTCTCTTCTCTGCCCTGCTGTATTTATATTTAAGCAACATTTCAATAGAGGTCATTGTGTACAACTAACTCTTTTATAAACAAATTGTTAATATTGCAAAGAGAAATTATAATTTAAGTGACCTATTAGAATATTAAAAGCTTTTTTTAGTCCGCTAGATAAATGTTGCTGCAGTAAAAATGACTGAGGTGAAAATAAACAGAATAAACACTTTGTCAGATAACAACAGATGTTGACAAAGTTTTTCCTTAATTTGAAGTTTAAAAAAGGAAATAATTAATGTGATTTGTCATGTTAACATTTAAAACCACATATACTGTATATTGATTGCCATCCTTATGCTTTGCCAACTAACTCAATATGGGTGATTGCTAATCCACGAAAAATTAAATTCGCCCATGCGTCATACATATCACCAAAATATATATATGGTCAAAATGCCTTTAAAAAGTATAGGCCAACAAGGGAACTGGATTAACCCTCAGGGACTGTTTTAATATTATACACACTCGTACTGCTCTGTGCAAAACAAAAATGCACTTTTCAAAATCAGGCTTTCTAAAATATTATACATAAATATGATTTCGTACTTTCATTGAGTTCATTTTTTTAATCAACATCTGTCCAAATCATAAATATAAAATATTCATTAATCTTCAAAATATTAACCCTTTAAATGCCAGGTTTTTATCATGATGCCACTACATTTTAGAAGAAAAAAAACTGCAAAAAAGGATTATTTTCAATAAACTACATGCTAAGTACAATGTTGTTTTTTTGTTTTTTTTTAAAATTATTGCAGCCTGGGATATGCCAACAGTACGAATGTAACAACTGTGCTTACCCTGTGTATTTTAGACTCATAGTAGGAGCTGAGCTGAAAATTCCTAGATCAAACAAATATACACAATCTTGCCAAGAATATATATGAACCAAGCCAAAATCTTCAAAAAATTATGAATGAAAGGCGAGTAAAATGCGCCAAACAGCCCCTAACAGTTAATAAAAGTATCCATCAGCTGCCAAATTAGTTAATTAGTAAGAAAGCAGCAAAGTACTGAACACCAGTGACACATAAATAGTCCCCCAAAGGAAGCAATGATTCCTCAGGTAAACATACACAAAAGTAGTGCGATACTGGGCAAAAAATGTTGTTTTTAAAGACGGCATTCAAACTTGCTCTCTCCTCCACTGCGACTCTTTTAGGGACGTTATTGTGATGGAAAAGCCGAATACTTTAATAACTTCAAGCTAACTGGGACAACCGCCAGCACCTACCTGCCCAACGAAAACGGAGCAGCTCCGCGTCACTCCTCTTCCTCTCCTCCTGCGCTCGCGAGCGAAGCCCAAATCCAAACTTACTCTCCGTGTGCAACAAACTTCGTCCGCTTGGCATTTGGCTTCCCAATATTTGCATTTCCCGTGGCGCTGTGTGCACTTTTTCATCGCTTCCTGTTTGGATGCGTGCTGCAGCTGCGTGGTCGCTACTTTTTTATGAACTCCCACCTGCGCGCGACTGTTGCTCTGATTGGCTGGAGGCTGCTTACGTTACCCAACAGGTGCGGCGAACTACAGATACGCTATAGGCCAAAATTGGGACCTCTTACGCAATTTTGGGAATATAATAGGTTACAGATTACTATTAAGCCTGTTAAAAATATAATAAGTTACCTAGTTTTTTAAATTATTTCATTTAGTTTCATTTATTTAATAAATTAAAATCAATAACAGAAAACGGGTAAAAAAGAATACAGAAAAAATCTGAGTGCCAGAGATGTTAGAAAACCAAATGGGCTCATAGAAACACCACACTGCAGGTAAGACAATAAATTACAAATAATACCATAAATTACAGTACTCTGATGCAAGCAATATACAATAGGGTCAACAACAAAAAATGACAAAAAGATCAAGACAAATTCAAAAAGATCAAGATAAATTTATTACTTCATCAAATTAATGTAACTTACTGCATTTGATTACTTTTGAAATACTCATCTAACTTGTTTTTTCAACAGGGTAATAAAGCTGAAAAGACCTAAAGACCTGCATAAGTGTTGCACTCGTCTCATAGGCTTTGCTGACCCGCAGTGTCCAAAAATATGCCAAAAAGGCAAACCTGCATGACAAAAAGATGTACAGCAACAGAATAAATGCTTTATTCAACATATGGCCTAAAATGAAAATATATTTTTTTCATATGTAACCCCTTTGTAATCATTCACATTTTGTTTAGTAACTGTAATTTAATTACACACTTCCCATCAGTAACTGTAACTGATTACAGTTACATTTATTTTGAAATTTAATTACAAGTTACATGCAACTAGTTACCAGTTACAAGTTAGTAAACTAACTGTCTTTCTAACTAGAGCAGGAAAGAGAGTTGCAACTTTAGCAACAGGTTAAAAAATCTTTTTCATCGAGCAGCGGGCTGAATATTTTTATCCAGTCTTTGAGGATTTGAGAAGTGTCGGTTTTAAGACAGAATGTGAAAGCAGTTTTAGGAGGGATTGCATAATAGTCAGCTGTATGTCGTCTGTGCTCCAACAAGGTTGTTTAAGGAGAAGATACATTTATTTTGTCTGTCATGAAACTGCATCAGTGGTGGTTGCCAGTAGCAACAGAACAGCCAACTGAAACCAAATGCTGACGGCAGAGACGTCCAGTTTCCAAAACTATCTGTTTCTTTGTTGTGAGCCACAAAAGCGTCTGTGAGCATTTTCATGTTAGATGTGTGTGTGTGTGTGTGTGTGCGTGTGTGTGTGTGTGGAGTGTTGGCCTATGTTTGTTTTGGAGATAAAGTCTCAGATTTTGTTAGTTTTGAGGTCGTCAGTTAATTAATAAATAGAAATGAACATATAGGGAAAAGATTACGTCATATAACTTCATTTTATTGGTTTTCAGTAATTTATCTGTGATGTTGCAAGGTGCGCTTCTGTGTTGCTGACACATTAAAATCTGAGGAAACAATAAAACTCAACAGGTCAAGGGGACACACCCTATTATTTTCCCCAATTATGCTATATTTTGAAAAACAAATCTGTGTTGAAATCATGTAGAAACAGCAGCATTACAAGACAGCATTACAGAATCACAGAGTAAATCTTGTGTTTTGGATGCTATTACACTGTCCATGATTCTACTCCGCCTGCCCTTCCACCACCATCCGCGGCTCTCTAAAGCTCTGTGTAACGCCATAAACTGGTAATGGACTGAGTGTGTTGGTAAGGCGGCACAGAGGTCCCAGAGGACTGATAGACAATAACCTTGTAATTTTAGGCCCATTAAAGTCGCCCAAATCCCCAACATTCCTTTAGTTCTATGTTGCAACTTCTGCTGTCAAACAAACACAGGACTTTCACCCAGGAGATTCACTTCTTGAAGTCAATGTTTTTTATTTTATAACATTTTGGCCTTACACCATTTATTGAAGACAACATTTCAATCACAATAGGACCTAACACTAACTAGTAGTTTTGTTGCCTGAATATATCCAGGTAGTTTTGTATCTGAACTCATAACATTAAAGACGACAGCAGGAACGTTACATGGGGCCACTTATAAGTAATTTAGGAAGGCAGTAGAAATCATCCTATTCTGTTGTTTGCGGGCCATCTACACATGTCCAAAATGACAAATCTTGCTTTGTTTATAGTCTCAAAATGTGAGAGAAAAACATAAAAATCTCTCCTCAGAAAGAAAGACCATAGGCATTTTTCTTAAATTCTTGAACAAATACATTTATACATTATTTTATGGATTATCACATATTACAATAATACATCACATCTGATTTACTTGATGGATACTAGACGATATACTCAATTCAAAATGTGACATTTATAAAATGCTTTGTACACAGACTTTAGATACAGACTATGGTTTTGTACATAAACCTGTCAGACTTGGAATTGGGTCTCAGGGACGTAATACAACGTAATACTGAAAGCCTTTCAACATCACTTATATATAACATAACGCACTTGTCTTTCAGGTGATGTCCTGATTCAGATCTCCGAGAACCAAAGAAGACTCACTGTGGAGCTGGAGGGAGCCGTAAGTTACAATTTGTCACTACTTTTCAGTCTCCATTTGATCAAGTTTTTCATATAATTTTGTGTCCTTGCAGTTCCGCTGGTTCAGCACAGAGGTCCTCCAGGAGATGGACAGTAACATCAGACTGGACCAAGATTACATATCAGTGAGTGAGGGGCAACGCAAGGTCACTGCAGCAAAGTCAAAGGGACTCAGACAGAATGACAAGCTGTTATCTCATAATGATCTCCTGGAATGAAATTAATAACTGCAGGGTATCATGGGAATACTGCGAGGCCCTAGAGTGAGTTATCTGATAAATTAATACATTGATATCGCTCATTAAGTCGTATTCATTCTCTGTCATGCAGGGCAGCAGGAGGCACTACGAGATGGAAGTCCACAACCAGGCGGTGGCTCTGGAGAGACAGCTGAGGAGAGGAGCCAATCAGGTTTCTCTATTTCTGAACGCTGGAGCAAAAAGTTCAGCACCAGTGTCTATAAGAGTGTCCTTATACAGTATATTTGGTATATGTGCTGGTTATTATGTTTCCTCAGGACTGTAGCGAGTATATGCAGTTCCTCAGGGAGAGCCACAGCGAGGCTCTGAAGGAAGAGGAGAGGCGATACCGCTTCCTGTCTGAGAAACACTGTGGCCTCATACAAGCCTTTGCCCACCTCATGTATAAGGTAAGCAACTCAAAAATAACATTTCAGTATTTTGCGGTTTGTTTTGGCTGAGTGACTACAGGTGCCAGATGGGATTTGACAACAGACACTGAAAAACATAAAGCAAAATAATGGTCAAACACGATGACATGGTTTACATATTCAAAAAGAAGTGAGAAATACAAACATTTTTAACCTTAAGTCACTGAATTTTAATTAACCAGCTTCCTTATTAATTTTAATCTATACTATAATTGACTAAACATATATGCATACGCCCACACCATACATCCAAACTTGAATATCTACCATGTTTTATTATCATTTTTTTCTCTTTTTTTTAAAAAAAAAGCAAGATAAACTAGACAAAAAATATTTAACTAACCAAAAAAAATAAACAGTAACCCTGGTAAACACCTAAAATTCACAGTGATGTGTAATGATTATGTGAGACTTTATCGACCCCCTTCCTTTATAGTAACGAAGGTCAAACGCAGAACAGCAGCTTCACATCCACGTTTAGTTTCTCCAGCAGAAACAGGTCATTTGTTTGAACTCTGGACTCCCAGCTCGCTTTTTACAACACCACTCTACTAACCCAGTGAAAACACCTTTCCATGATTCATAATGAGGCTGTCACAAACTCCCCTGAGACCGGACCAGGTTCAGGAGCACTGACCTGACACCTCTAATGAGCTAAATATCAGCCAGAGGGCCACATTCAGCTCTCCAACCATAATATTTAATACTAAACTGCTTCTTAACTTCACCAGAGGATTTTTAATAAATCATCTGGAGATAAAATTGTAAATATAAGGCATATTCCAATAGATATGACCTGATAACATCTTACACTGCCCCAACATGAAGAGAGGAATGCAAACCATTTACTGCACCACACTGTGCATCCCGCTGTTTAAATCAAGTCTTTGCCAGATGAATACCAAAGAAAAACAATTCATTTAGAGGCAACAAGGCCATTTCCACCTAAAAAAAAGAAAAAAAAGATGAAAAGGTAGTCAATATGAATATAAAATATCTTAGGTAGAAGTCAAACTTATGAGATAAAACGCGTAATTAAAAAGATAAGAAAAACTTACCAAGTAAACATGGGTGTAGATTTTTGAAGGGGTGCAGGGTGCATGTCTCCCTAAATATTTCCGATGTGTCAGCAGGTTTTCATTCCAAGTCGTCCAACAGTCGTATGACACTCTAGGTGTCCTGCTATCTGCTGTTGACATTCTGGGATGCTGCAACCAATGCCTCATGCCAGCTTTTGCTGCTCTATATTCATGTGGGAAGCAAACATCAGGCTCCTGGGTGAAAGTCTGGGGTGTGTTGGACCGATCCACCACACCTGTTCCCCTGTTTGGACCTTCCAGTGCCTTTTATCATATTGTCACCGGTAGTTTCAGGCTGACGCCATGCAGCAGCAATGGCGTATTTGATGATTTCGGCCCGGCATTTCCTTGCTGGTATATGCTGAGCGCAACTTTTTGACCGAGACATGGCAACGTGAGGTGACACAACAGGGGGGCTTTTATTGTTGCTAGTTCTTTGATGTCGGTCTGATATGTGTGGGCCTTAAGCTGATGCAGAAAAGGCAAGAATTGATGCATAAAAATTAACATGACTGCAGGAAATTAACTGTTTGATGCTCAAAAGTTTTTGACCCCAAACCTCGAGTGACTGTCATAATGTTTACTTAATTTTTGCTAGATTTAAAAAGCTCTATATTTTCATCTTGGTGGCACGATTTAGTTTTTTACATCGATAAACAGTCATAAAGACTGTCCAACTGTAGGTGCCTCAGTACGCCTCCAGGCAGTTGTGATGCATTTTTTAGCCTGAAGTGAGCATAAAGTCAGTATCTTTTTATTCGTATTGCATTTGCATTGTCTTAATTTGATCCTGCAGCTTCAATCTGTTTGACAAGATCCGTTTTGTATCTCATAAACACAAAAAAATGTATCAGTCTAATAGAAATGACACAGTAAAAGTGTTTTTATGGCAACAGCAACAGCAGTACTCATATTTGACCATAAATGTAGCAGGCTGCTGTTTATCATGTGAGGATAATAACTGTTTACATAAACATCCATATGAGGCTTTTTTTTGCTGAATGAGCAATAAAATAAGCTGCTTTAACACATGTGGAGAGTTTCTTCTAAATTCTTAATTTCTACATGTGTGTGGCAGACAGGAGGTTCACTCCAGCAGAGAGCTGCCGCCTGGACGGAGGAGGCCGATGCCACCAGAGGACCCGAGGCCAGACGACCCACTTCTGTGGAGAACTCGGTGAGTTGAAAGAAATCAGTCGTGTTTGCTGAATTATTAAAGCCGGGCCGGAGCTGTGTTGCATTTGAATCTTTGAAAACTCAGAGAGTATGCTACTGGAGTGATGTTTAATCTTGTCTGAGGGGAATAAAATGAGGGAAGCTCAAATATCTTCTGATGGATAACAGAGTTTGAACCGATCAAAACTTTTACAATTCAGTTTTAAAGTGTCTGAATTCATAAAACAGATATTACATCTGAAAACATATTGTGTTGGGGTGTTGTCTGCAGCAAGAAATGGTCACTTGTACACAAACAAGGAAACTAGTGAGTTATTGCAGTGATATTTTTGGTACTATGGCGCCCTCTGCTGGTTGAAGCCTGATTTAATTTGCTGAGAAGGATTTCACCTGTAGCTGAAATAGAGGGAGGAAGATCACATATTTTCGGGCATTAAAAAATTCAATAAGTGATTGTGATACAGCTGTAAATGTTTTTCTATCCAAACACTAATTTTACTCAAAATCTGAACCTTATATATTATTTGAGTCTAAATTTAGCACGGCTCTAAATGTCAAAACGTTGGGATTAACACATGTTGGGATAATTCACCAGCTGAAAGCATACAGTTCTTTGTATGCAGGATGGTAAATTACCATTCAAGTAAACAACAGACAGCTCTGAGATAAACCCTGTCAGTTTCAGTCCTCACTGGGAGGTGACGTGCCAGAGAACCGCACAGATCCCACATCCTACTGTAATAACAATCGCAGGATTAACATGGATTCTGTGTTTGTTTTGGTTTGTTGTGGGATTTATATTTTGCTTATAACAGAGAGAAACCTGTGAGCTGCTGCAGATTTAGCTGTGCTTCTACAGTTTACAGATTATATACGTTACTTACTGTAACACAGAGTATATAAAACACATGCTGCTTTTATTCATTTGTTCAGATATGAATTTTGCCGCACTATTTTCTGGTGTTTACATGATATATTAACATTGCAGATGAGTGAAAGTCAAGTTGTACCTGTGCATGTGGTTATTGTCTTGGTCGTACAGGTGGGGATGAAGGAGGAGGAGGTGAAAAGGAGCAGAGAGGAGCTGCCCCTTGGCAACATACCATCAAGAGGTGAGGCTTTTTTCCAAAAATCTGTATTTATTTTGAGTTAAGATATGAATTTATTGCATGGGTGTAGGTTTTATTTTAAAATTGGGGGAGACACGTGAAATGTAGGGTTTTGGGGTCCTCTGCCAGAACATTTTGAGGCAGCTGATTAAGCATTGGTATGTGACATGTTGGAAGTGAAACCGAGCAGTGGGATATACTAATGCCACTTACAACAACCAAACGCAGAACTGCAGCACACGTGATATGAGGACCAGTTTTAATAATAATGGTAATTATGAGGTTTATCATGATTATGATTACATTTGCTAATGATAATTTCAGACAGCGGTGCATGGTTGCCAGTCATTTAGCAAATTTTTGTCTTTACATATTTAGGGGGGATGTGTCCCCCTGAAAATACGTTCATTACTGCCTCTGTATCACATTTTTCATGTTATGTTTTCCCCAAAAGTATTTCTTTGATATTCATCATTTGCAGCCCATAATGCCTCCGCCTGCACATCATTCTGCCTTCACTCCACCACCGGCTTTATCACTTTTTAAGCCTTTTATCTCTGTTTCTCTCTCTCTCTCTCATAATTTTGCCCATCACACATTTTCATACCTCATCATTTGTACGTTTCTGAGCTGAAAGTCTGTCTAATTACTTGGCGTGCTTATCTAGAGTAAAAATAGATAAAGTGAAGATGTATAAAAAAGAGCATAAACAATCTCCAGAATATTAAATAGTTCTTCTTCTTATATTCCACTTTTCCCCTCTGAAACATGCAGCAGGCTTGTTGGCCCGACTCCACCAGACAGAAAAACAATGCCACCCTCTGTGGTATAATTCAATGACTTGCATCCCCTGCCACCCAAAAATAATTACGCACAGAGTAAGATATTTAGCAGTCTGCTAACCCTCTGAGTTATGAATTCCAGGGCCATAATTAAAGAAATAAATCCTAACCGCTTATATTTTTTAATTAATCATTTCACCAGAGATCCCTCTCTGCAATCAAAGCTGGTTTATCATCAAACTGGTGCTTTAACACGATGTTTTCTCAACACCTAAGTGTTTCATTTGTCATCTCTCCAGCCCCGTCTCCCCAGGGAAGCATTTCTCGCTCTATGGGAGGAAGATCCATGAGGGCGCGGGTGGCCCACCAGCCGGGTGGCTCCAACCCCACCCTGCTGTCTTTCAGCCGGGGAGAGATGATCACCGTGCTGGTTCAACAGTCCAGGAACGGCTGGCTGTATGGACACGCTGACAGCAGCTCACGGTGAGACATGTTCGCCTGAGTGTCTGTCTTGCTGTCTGTTTGTATCTAATGTAAATGTGTCTCCCTGCAAACTCAGTGCGTCTGCTTACAAACACTTTAAGATTTAATGTTCGAGACATGGGTCCTTTTGTCCAAGATGAATACGTTTTTGAGAAAAACTGATAGGAGCAGCCAGGAACAGACAAAAAATAAAATAATATAACAGTGTGTATTGTTAAACTGTAAGGAAATGAATGCAAAAAATAAAAGAAGAATAACACTGTAAAGGCCTAAAGAACAAAGAGAAAAGCACTAAGAAATAACAAATAATAATACAAGACTAAGAGTCTACAGCAACACCAACAGCTCTTTCAGGCTGTATTTAACCCCTTAGGGCCTGCTTTAATATTTCACACACTGGTATCTCTCTGTGCACAAAATGTACTTTTCAAAATCAAATTTTAGAATATATTAGACATTAATATGGTTTTCTGTTTTCTTCGAGTTAATTTTATAACCAACATTAGTCCAAATTATAAATATCAGATATATCAGATGGGTAAAAAGACCTGGGCAAAAGACTGGCAATATCGCCATGACAACACTACCAACAAACCCATTAACTGAGTTAAGAGCTGTTTTTTGTCTTTGCTAATTTTTGTATGCACTGTAAACATTCTTCATGACTAATTTACTGCATCATCTTGACTCTGCGGCTCTTTTGTTTCCAGACAGGGATGGTTTCCAGCCTCCTATGTGGAAGCTGTGGATGATCCTCCAAAGACCAGCAGCTCTGGGTAAACATCAAATAAATGTATTCAGCAAATGTGACTGTTAACCCTTAGGGACTGTTTGTTCATTTTACATGCTTTTCATTATTCATTTTTTAATCATTTGGCTGTGTTAGTGCAGATGGCCTACATTTTTGACAAGATGTGTATTTTTGTTTATTTTGGAATTTCCAGCTCAGCTCCTACAATAAATCTAAAATACATCGTGTAAACAAATTTTTTTGCATTCATACTGTGAAGTGCAAAAATGCAACAGTTAAACTTACATTATTGTTTTTTTTTTTATCTCACAGCCACCAGAGCATAAAAACATGCATTGTATTATTATTTTGGGTGTCATTCTGGGCTTTTAGCCTTAGAAATTGTAATTTTTACTATTTTTCAACTGATGATGTCATTATTTACCATATTTGGCATATGGAGAAAATACATGCTATTTCTACAATGTGCACTGTCACAATCAATGTTGCTGCAAAACATATCCCATGCATGTAGTATATTGGAAATAATTCATTTTATTGTGTTTCTTCATCTAAAAACTATAGAGGCATCATGGCAAAAACCTGGCATTTAATTCTGAAAATGAATGAGTATTTGATATTTGTGACTAGGACTGACATTGGTTGAAAATTAACTCAGAGAAAGTAGAAAATAATATTGATGTATTAACGTATTAATGTATTTTTTGAGCGCAGCGCAGTACGAGTGTGTATTATATTAAAGCAGGCCCTAAAGTTAAACTAACATTATGTCATGCTAACTTCAGGCTTTTAGGAACATTGTCATATCGTCTTATCCCAGACATTATGACAAAAAATACATTTTCCAGCATTTGACTGCAAGTTACGCTTGTCATACAGTCAGCAGATGGTCAGTTTAGCATAAAGATTGGAAACTAAAGAAAACAGCCAGAGATAGCAAAAATCTTCCAACCAGCACCTCTAAAGCTCCCTAAAGCTCTGTAATTTCCTGGAGTCTCGCCAGTCAACAAGCGTAGACTTTAGGAAATTACCAGAGTGATAAGCATATTTTTCAACCTCAAATTATTACTTTAATAGCCAAAGTCTAACATTGACAGAGAACCACTTGATTATTTATACTGTGAAGAGTATACTGGCTATCAGAGAAAGCAGGTTTGATTATTTCCCCACAGTTTGCGTTCATCCTGCCTCGTGTCTGTATCTCTCACCTCCCACAGTCCAAAGTACAGAGTAAATTCTGCAGCTCCCTCAGGCTGTCCTTATTGTTTTATGGGCCCAAAACTTTTAAAAAGGGGTCAGCGTGAAGTGTAGGCCTGGAATAATAACATGAACTATTTAAGATATTTGGGTGACCCATTGCTGTGAGGAAAACCAGTAAGAGGGCTTAAACTAAAACTCCGCTCAGTCACTGCGGACACACGTCGCAGATAAATATCCAAAATGTTAATGTTAATGTGGATCAGATCCGCTTAGCATATGAATTTGACATGAAATCCCATGCTTCAGTATTCAATATTCTTGTGTTCAAATGTAATCTGCTTTAAGCATGATGGACAACAGACTTTTAAAGACTAAAGCTCAAGTGTCTAATAAAAAAAAAAAAAGATTATATACAAAAAATTAAAGTTTTTTTTCCCTAATTTCAGTAGCCCTTCTCTACGAAGCAGTAGCAGCATGAGCAACCTGCTTGACCAACCAGGAAGCAGCAGCCACAGTGGAGCCCCGCCCCCTCCGCCTCCACCACCTCCATCATCGAATCAACAGTACGAGAGGCGACCGGTCACACCGACTGCTGACAGAAGGGCTGAGACCAACTCAGAAAGCATGGTAAGGCTTACAGTCAGTCTGTCTGATTGTAAATTGATGAATTAATATGAATTTAATAATAGTTAATTGGCTTAACTCTCTGAAACCTGAACTAATTGGCTTGATTTTTTCCAAAAACACAGGAGGAAGTAAATAAAAAAAATCTACCTGAGATTTACCACAATAAAAGACAAAACTGAAAAAAAAAAAACCTGGTAAGAGGTAAAAATACATAAAAGGGAAAAAAACAAATAAATAATGATAATTACAATAATTATAAATATACTTTTCTGGAAATTCTCCCTTTAATTATTATTTTTTAATAATAAAATTAATTAATAATAATAATAATAACAATTATTATTATTATTATTATTATTAATATTATTATTTTATCTAATTTTTGGGCCATTTTCGTGTCACCTTTTCCTAATTTCTTGCAGTTGGTGAGATATTTTGTTAGGTTGCTCATTGCCTTTTTAGCCCTTGTTTTCAAAAGAAATCAAACCAATTTACTTAGGTTTCATGCATATGAAAAGTGTCTGAATGTAGAACAGGAAAACTGATGTCATTACGGGTTTCAAAGGGTTTGACATGGTCTAGTCAGGTGACGTTAATTTGAAAGAAAAAAGAGATTAAAGTGAGTTTACATTTTTTTAACGTGGGGCTGTATGAGGTTCTCATATAGTCAGTGTTTTACACACAAACAGCACACCCACAGTTTGGAGAAGCAGGCTGGAGTCTGACACAGCAGCTAAGCAATATACTGCTGTAGACATGTCAGCAGCACATTATTCCCACCTATAAAAGTCTGTATGCAATATTGAGAGTATTTTCACCGTTTTACCTTTTTGTCAGACAGCTGGTCCAACAATGGTCCACACACAACACCAGGAAAAATACTGGGATGTTTGACATAAGGTAGAAAGACAAACTGACACAGGGAGCAAGGATCACACTGACTGAATACACATGGGAGGCGGCAGATAATTGGAAACAGGTGAAACAGTTCAGGACGGGGCAGATAATCACAGAGCTAGGGCAGGAAGTGAGTATCTGAAACGAGAGGAGAGGTGAGTAACAAAATAAAACAGGAAATAAATAAATGATAAAAAAATGAAAATAATAAATAAATGGAAATGGAATGAGTGTCAGGAAAAACACCTAAGGAGTAATCCCTCTCTAATCAGACATGCAATAGGTTTTATAAGTACAGACTAACTTAATAAAATAACAAAATGATAAAATTGGACACAGAATGTGAACGTATCCCAGAAATAAGCGGTCAGGGGGTTTGGAGATGTGATGTGTAAACCTTTGATGGTATTTGCCAGTCTGTCCAGCAGGGGCACTGCGGCAGGGTGCTGTTCTCTATGGCGCCACACCCGTCTTTCTGGTGGATGCAGGGAGGAAGCTCCAGCTGCTGATGGTGTATGGGCGACGAGGTTGTGTGCATGTGTGTGTGAGTGTGTGTGAGTGTGTGCTCTTGTTTGGGCATGCTGTAACTTTAGACTTCTAAACTCAAGACCTACTTGAAGTCCTCGTGACTAAATAGGTCTTGTGCGTAACCTTTAAGGTGCTGCAGTGTGAGAATACTGTCATAGTCTATTCTTTGAAGGGTAATTCAAGCACACAGTTGTTTGAATAGTTTCTGTCTCTGTCAAGGACATGCAGACAGTTTAAGTCCATAACTGGACCTATGGTATTTTGTTTCCTAAAGAAAATCATTTTACAGTAATACTCCAAAAATAGTTGGTATATTTAAAGGAAACGATATTTCTATATGAAACGTTCATCTCGTGTTTTGTTGAATTCTTGACAAAATGTGAATTTTCTTGCATGCCTCCACTGTGGACAAAGAATCCAAAACAAAATTTCTGATGAATTAAGGTTCGCATTTAATAACAGCAAAACTGACTCTCACACCACAACTCATGAAATTTTATCCCAGTCTCATATATCCAGTTTTACACTCAGTGGTTCCCAAGCAGACAGCCCTTTCTGACAGGAAACTTAATGGAAAGTAACACTTATCCATGCATTCTCTTTAAAATCAGACTGCATTGGAAAAAAACTAGTAATTTTTCCTCGGCGAACACGTGAGCTGCTGGTCTACTGCTGCCTTAATAAGTTCGGTTGTTTGTGTTATTGTGTGACTGGTAAACTCTTACAACACAGATAACTCAAACAAATGCAGCGGTAGACCAGCAGCTCTTGTGTTCAGCAAAGTAAAATTATCATTTTTGACAATGGGGTTTGGCTGTATAGAGAGCATAAATAAGTTTCACTTTCTGTCAGAGGGCGGTCTGTTTTGGAAGTTTTGCTGTTGTTAAACTCGAAGCCCTATGACTGCAATTTATCAAGGAACTTTGGGATTTTTTGGGGTCTGTGTTCACTGAATTTTTCAGTTTTCTTCATGAACTCAACATAACCTGGGACGAGTAACTGATATACAAACTATCATTTTGGGCGGGTGAAGTCTTCCTTTAAGGGACACTAAGTGAGATATTTTATTTTCAGTAACTCAAAATGAACACAAATATTTGGTCATTAACATTGGTGCATTGGTTTCCTTGACGTTTTGGCATGATCTCTGTTGTTGCTGCTCCCTCATCCATCTCTGCTGTAAAAGTATGATTTAGCAGTGTGTCAGCTGGACACACTCTGGAGCTCACATCAGTGAGCAGCTTGTGGGAGGACCGACTGAAAGCAGAAGGGCGAGGGGTCGAGGGGTCGAGGGCCGGTGCTTGCTGAGCCTCCATTAGTGCATGTGTCCACACTTTGCAGTTTAGGCCCTCACTCACCCGTACCTTACTCACATTTCTTTTTCAACAGAGATCAAAACTACAGGGATCGCCACCAGAACTCTTCCCGAGGTAAGCGAGCGTACCTGTGTCTCTCTCTCTCAGGTTATAAAAATGTTTAAATGGCACTCGTGTTCTCTTCTGCAGAAACTAATGACATTTTTGAAGTATATCATGAAGCCATTAAGTGAGAGAACAACAGACGAGGGCCATGATCTAAATTGCACAGAATTGCTTTGCTTCCATTAGAGTTTGAAGTGCAGTTTAGTACTGAAACCATTTCATCTATGGCCATTTGAGGAAACTGTGACTATCACCCTCACTATCACTCTCACTTCAGGTGAACAGTTTGCTAGATGATGCTTGTAGAGTTTGAAACGCTGTTCTCATCTTTCTTGTTATAACCTTCGCTGTTAGGCTCAAAGATGTTATTTTCTGATATTGCTTTCCTCCACTGTTTCTCTGTCTCTTCCTCCAATATCTATTTTCCTCTCTCCCTTTTTTTTATTTCAAAGGGGTACCAACCCGTTTGCCACCGTTAAGCTGAGGCCCACGTCCACCAATGACAGATCGGCCCCTCGTCTTTATCGCAGATGACATCTCAACCCAGAAACAAATGCTTTTGTTGAGCTTGACAGCTCATTCTTGGCCTTAGAAATAGCAGAAAATATAGTATGTGGTCTAAAGGGAGGAGGTGGACCTTGAATGGAGGCTGTTTTGTCAACTGGCATTTGTCATACACTCTGTTTGCCATAGTGTCCTTCTGCATAGATGCACACAAAGTGGGAAAAATAGGACAAAAAAGTATCCATATTTCATATATCATGGGTTCACAC
Organism: Plectropomus leopardus; assembly: GCF_008729295.1. Taxonomy (NCBI): domain Eukaryota; kingdom Metazoa; phylum Chordata; class Actinopteri; order Perciformes; family Serranidae; genus Plectropomus; species Plectropomus leopardus. Next base: position 25,484,826 of record NC_056479.1, read on the forward strand.
AAGGACTGTAGATTTTAAGATTTCGGTAAACCGCCAACATGTTTTCTTGTAGGCTATAATGGCATTAACCTTTTCTTAATTGGCTCTATTTTTGTGATTTGTAAAGTTGTAAAAATGAATCACTGCTGTACAAATGTGTTTATGTAACAAGCTAATTTGCACTGTTCTTGACCGTTCCTCAGTCATTCCTTCTCTAAAACGTTTGCTTTATTGACGCAGTAATTTTGATGAGAGATGACCTGTGAATGACTTCTTACTTTGGATTTTCATTTGGAAATAAATGATTATTGTTTGGTGTGTATATAGTGTACAGTTGCAACCCAGGTGCCAGAAAAAATGTTGGCATTGTATCTGCATGGTTTCTGCAAACCATCGATAAGTGAAATTTGTACATTACGTAGAAGATGTGTTAAAACTTTATGTTTCAACAATGTTGTGGTTAACATGTGGTTGGATTTAGGCACAAACATGCTTAAAATACTCACTTTTTGTCTTATCTTGGCTTGAAATGCAGCCATATCCTGGTATTTAAAAAAAAAACACTTTTTTTGTAACATCCCTGTTGGAAAATCAGTGACAGGTCCTAAAAAGACCCTCGTCTGGAGCATTTAAAGCAGCTGGAACAACAGTGACAGGTCGCTAAAAATCACCCACATGTGGTGCCTTATAAATGCTTGTGAAACAGCAATGGTTTGCTAAATCACAATCGCTTTTGTTGTTTGTTGGTCTCGAGTAGTGGTCTGCAGTTTTAGAAAATGTTTGACTCCATTTCTACAATGTGGGTTTTACTTCTATGTGTAGCTACAACAGAGAGGGTCATTTCTTATTTTAGCGATGACATCATAGCATTAAACAGCCAGTCAGAGTGCTCGATTCACAAAGAAGACCAAAACTTGATTGATTTTATAGGTTTTTTAAGAAAATATGTTTAAAAGTGCAGATTTATTGAGAGCAGCTTTGCATACGTGAGGTGCCATCCACCTTACAATGTGTATGAAACATGAAAATGTAATGTATTTGTAATTTGTAGAAAAGTACAATGCCAACATTTTCTTCGGGCTGCAGGGCTGACAGATGATTTTAGGAGTGCTGAGAGATTTATGTCATTTATAACTCAGGGATGGATGCATAATAAATCATCTTTTTTATGTTTTAGGTTTTTATTGCCATTGTATTGCATCTCTACCATTTTTCTCTGCACATTCTGCTGGATTAAGCCCATTAATAAATATTAATTGCATTTATAATTTACTTTGGAAAATGGCTTGTTAAAAAGAGATGTAACCTCTGGCAGATACTGAAATAACTTGTAAAAAAAAAATAGGATAAAAAGTCTGAGGCAGAAATGTGATGAAAAATGCAACACATTCATGGATAATGTAATACTGTCTTTACAGCATCATGTAATTATTTTAACCAATGTGTTTCATTTTATCAGCAGGTGGCATAATTTACTAAAGGCATGAAGATAAAAGGGATCTATAATATAATATAACTGACAGTAAAATGGTATTAAATAATAATTTAAAGCACCTGACTATTTGATTTTAAATGATAAGTATTTCTCTAAACATTCACACTAGGTAAGCAACAAAGTTAAAGTTTGGTTTAAAAGAAAAACTCTTTTAGTTGTTGTTTTTCTTATGAATGACTCTGACCTCAGCGGTTTGTCGGGACGAGCAGCGAGCTTCTCTGAGCTCCGCTGCATTTCTCTTATTTTAAGTGATAGCCTCTAAGCTTCAGATCTGTGTTTATTTGCTCAGGCAGTAAAATGGCCTACTAAAGAAGATCAGGATTCCCGCGTCGCCTGTTTGGGTCCTCCGCTGGGGATACTTAACCCAAATTGAACCTCAGTGTGAATCCAATTCTGCTAATGGCTTGACGGCATGGCTCTGCTAAACTAGCACAGCACTTCTGAATAAAGGCTGTTTGGAAAGTGGAATAATGTGGCCTCCGCCTCCTTTTTTTCTCTTTGAGTGAAGTTACATTCATGATGCAGAACAGACCGCAGAAAGATGCTCCTCAGTCATCTGTAATTCTGCAGTTTCTTTTTCTTCTGTTGCTGCTTAAGCTGGATTTCCACCGTACAACTGAGTCTGTTTCTGACCCAGTTTTTGAGCTGCGTAACTTATTTTAGAATTAGACCGAATTTCAACTTTGTTGTTTTAGCTATGCACTGTACAGCGAGGACCGATACTGACCCAATCTGGTCCCGATCGCACCATCGGACGTTCTAAGGAATTTCTGACATATTAAAACTTTTGCTTGGCTGTTGTCAGGGTCTTGCAAAGTTGAAGAAAAAGTGCAAGTAATCCAGGGTCAATGCCATTTTTCTCACTGCGCCTGTGTGGCAAGCGGAGCATCTGGAATAGCGTTGTGAAGGAATGAGACCTAAAATCCATAAATAAGTTAAATCTTTAACAGTTCTGTTTCCCCCACCTTGATGTCAATGGGTTTTTCGAATGGGTTTTAGGTTACCATGACCAAGAAATGCAAGAAATGTCCCACAAACTGCAAAAAAATGAATAACATGTGGCAACAAACTTACCTAAAATTAGTTTTAAAAAGATTTTAGGAAAACTACCGAAACATAGGAAAAATATCCAAAAAACTTATATGTAAAACTATGTCAGATAAAATAAAATAAAACACAAAAAAAAATATTATTTTGGTTATTTTCACGCAATTTTTTTGTAGTTGTTTTTTTCAACAACTTTTGAGCCATGTCTTGTTTAGTTGCTTGTTGCATTCTCCCCATGTTTTTGAAAAAAAATAAAATAAATAAAATCAATTTGCTCATTGGTGAAAGGGTTTAAAATGAGAACGTTTTACTGCAGATTTGGCCTCAGATTCTGAAAAAAAGGCAGCGATCTTGGTGAATCGTAGCTCTTTTTACAGAGCCTGTCAACGGCCAACCACAATTTTGGACATTTCAGAAATACATCTGAACATCCGACAGCCAGTTAGGAGCATGATCGTACCTCGCTCTCCCCTGTTCATTTCATGACAAATTAGACCCTAACATGAGTTGTACAGCTCAAGTATGGGGTCAGAAAACAGGCTCAAATCTTGAAGCGTGTGCCCGGCCTTTAAACCACACAGTCACTGCTAATGAACACTAACAAATGACACTTAAGGGTTATTTTGACCTTCTTGAAGTATAACCCTTTATACATTATTAGGTCGCTACCAAGATATGCTTCACTCGTCCACTTAATAAAAGCGAAGCGAAATGGAGGACGACAGGAGAGAAGGAGAGCTGGATGTGGAGTCAGATAAGAGCGTCACATCAAAGCAGGAATTAACAGAGGAGTCTTAGTGAGTCAGTCTTCTCCAGGCTTTGTTTTTTTCCTCATTTAATTTTATTCTTTCACAGCTTGACCTCTTTCTTCTTTTGGTATGTTTTACAACAGCTCATTACCAGAGGAGAAAGGGACAGGTAGATAGATAGATGGATGGATGGGGTGATGGGAGGGAGTGAGGGGAGCAAATGCAGGAAGGGAACAGTGCCAGGAGTGAAATCGACATAGAAAAACAGAAAGAAGGGAGAAAAAAAAGAAGGAAAGTGAGAGGAAGTGGCTGAGAAAATGAAGAGATAAGACAGGTAAAGTCAGAAATACAGAAGGACATTAAGGTCTTTCTCTTATAATTTCTATTTTCTTTAAAGATCTACTTTATGCTTTCAAATGTGAGGTTTATTCCTGCAGGCATGTTTTTTATATCTATACATAAACAGAAACAAGAACAGTTTGTATAAAAAGGATAAAATAAATAGGATGAATATAGCTGTGGAGGACGTTTGAGGAGGTGTTTGTGTGTGAGGAGGCGGCAAACCACAGCTTACTTCCTATAGTGTAGCATTGCACTTAGTGAAGACAGCAGTGGGGGAGAGTTGAGGAGGAGGACTGTGTGTAGCAGGAATCGGCTGCAGTCTGGTGAGGCCGGGGGTCGGGGTGGAGCGGTGAGGTGTGGGTGCCGAGGAGGAAGAGGGGTCAGCGGGATGTAGCGGTGGCTTGGAGGTGATCTCAGTGTGCTAGACTGTTTATTCTTTCACCAGGGCGGTAAACTCTGCAAGAGAGGAGGAAAAAAAGCTGTCAGGACTTGTTTTCTTTCTCAGTAAACACGTATCCAGTTTTCAGTTATGCACATGGTATTCACACTACGTCAAGTCTCAAAATCAAACTTAAAAAGTGATGTTTTGCTTTGGAAAAAGGTGCAAAATTTGGAGTTAGGGACTGTGAAAAAATGATCAGGTTGGAAGGTGGAGTCAAAAAGTGGAGGGTTGTGCATTTACTCTTAACCGAACAAATGATGTTGATGAAATTTTGGGAGGGAGCATGCCCTGGATTTATATTTTATTTTTTTATTTATTGCTTGCGATTGGTTGGACAGGTTTATGGACGGGAACTCAATACTGCAGAGATTGCTACTGCATGACTCTGGCTCAAAATGATGGCACAAACCCAAGGTGAAAGTGGCCATGTCCAGGATATTTTGGCTTCAATTCTGTACATTGAGAGGAAGTAGAAAGTTGGAACAACAATTTTTGAAATTGCTCTCATATTGAGCGAGACAGACTACAATGTAATGCCCACAGGCAGTTAGACACTGTCAATTTTTGTCCACTAAAAGTGTTTGTTTTTACCACTGAAAGGCTTAGATTATTATTATGTCTGAAAACATTATGAAAAAGATCCCCACAGAGGGGAGAGGCGTTTTTCTATTAACCAGAAAAGCCCCAAAATCACCATTGCCACACCAGCAGACCCCTTTTAAACAAACAGTAATTTTATCATCTTAAAACACACTTTATTCAAAGTCAACAGAAGCAAAATAAAACTCATAAAGAGTCGCCTTTGTTCATCATTCTTCTTTTCCAACAATTACCAACTCTAAAATTGCTGTTTACAATTTCAGGGCTGTTTATGGTTAAACAAAAAGGATCTTCATTCAGTGACACTGGTGATAAGTGTAAGTCAGTAAGTGAAAAAGCAGGTAATTAAGTAAGTAAAACTTAGCCCAGCTGCTTATGTTTACTGAAATTTTGTGCTAATTCCACTTCTAATTTGGGCAAACATAAGGTGCAACATTCTCCCCAACCTCGATTTTCAGACAGCCCCTAATGGGCCAAATCATGCAAACTACAATCGCGTTCCTTTAGTATCTGTTTGTCTACAAGCGGGCGTCTGTTGAGCATTTTTAGATTGCTTACAATTAGCCATGCTTTGGTTGTTCAGGTTAATTTCAACAGATTAGGTAATTTTGACAGATGAGGACAGTGTAAGGTAAACAGTGATACATTTAGGCTTTACTTCCTTGGCATTGTGCAGAAAATGACTGTAGTATAAGATCTCGTGTCACACTGTTACATTCTCAAATCACCAACGAGAGTTAAATGAATCGTACGGGGAAACTGCAGTCTTAACAAATGACCATTAAATAAATATGTGAGAAATCACACATTGCAGCAAATGAAGACCATCTTTCTGTTTCTGTTTATGTGTGTGACTTTCTCTCTGCATTTGTTTGGCATATCGTCGTCTGTGTGAATTTGGTGTTTACCGTCAACTCCAATCTTGCCGTCTCCATCCTTGTCGGCTGCTCTTAAAAAGTCTTTGGTTTCCTTGTCTGTCAGGTCTCTGCCATCTTTGGCGAAACCCTTCAGGACGAATCTATCCAGGGATAGAAAAAAAGATATATGTCAAAGAGCACTAATATTTGATTTGTTGCATCTTTAGGGTTATATGTGTGTGTATTTAATAATAAAATAATAATAATAATAACGTTATTCATAGAGCACCTTTAAAAAACAGAGTTTACAAACTGTTTTGACAAACACAAGTGAGACGAAAAAGGGAAGAGTTTGGATAAAATTAAAAGCAAAGAACATATGATGCAAGATGCAAGACATAAATGTCAATATAAAATAACACAAAGAAACAGACCAAAAACAACAACAACAACAGAAGCAATAAAAACAATAAAGCCCCCGAATAAAAGGAAATAAATTAAATAAAACATATTTAATGAGGTAAAATAAATAAAAATCAATAAAAAGAGTATTAGTCTCACTTGAGCTCCTCCTCCTCTATGAAGCCGCTGTTGTCGGCGTCCAGCACCGTGAATACCTTCTTCACTTCGTCAGCAGATTTGGCCTTCAGACCCACCATCTCGAAAAACTTCTTATGGTTAAAGGAATCAGCAACTGCACACATACAAATAAAAAAGGAGACACACAGGCAAACAAAAAGATGCAAAATTTCAGTACAAAAGCACTTTGACTTTTGGCATTTACAGGGTTTCATCATGTTAAAATTCTAACACAAAGTTTGTTTTTTTTAATTTCTTGACAGTTGTTCATCACATGCTCATCTGAGTGATGAAGCCCAAAGGCAAAAATGTAATTGTAATAAGCAGCCTTCTAACAGTTTGACTCTTACTGATTGAGAACGTGTTTGCCAGAGGACCCATCAGTTCTGGGTCATGGAACTTCATCTATTCCCATCTGCCTGCGCCATGCGTGCAAATACATTAATTATATGTAAAACAGAAGAAAAAAGTATTAATTAGTTTCATGTTTGTCAGTGCATGACATAATGTTTTTGCCAATATTTTCATTCAATAATGATACAGAGCTGTGGAAGCGGAAGGAGCCGCTGCTTCTGGAAGGCAAAGTCCCAAACAAGGAATATTTATAGTTTCAAACAGACAAACCCATATTCTTTCAGATATGTTGGATTGTTTGCAATTTTGTTGTTGCACAGCCGTGCTCAGCCATGGAAATGAACAGTTTTTAACCATTCTAGATTTGAACAATGACCCCTGACCAATGCAATCACAAAATATTTAACAAATGTCTGTTTGTCATTCTGTTTTTGGAAAACAGTGTTTAGGAACTGAAAAAAGAGTACCCCAACACTCTTTTTTGTGTGTATTTATACTTATCAGGTCCTACTAATTCCAAATAGTTATGAGAAATAAAAAATGTATACCAAACAAAGGCTCGGGGCTCAAAAGGATTAAGAAAATCTGAAATGGGAATTCATATCGGAGCAAACTCTTCTGGAGCTACCTGCTTCTCCCACTTGCAGCTCTGATTTCAGTACTTTCACAGTAAGGTGGCAAAATTTGGAGGTTCCACCATGGGTGTGTAGTGATGGGAATAAGTGGTATAAAACCAGTAGTACTTTGTTCAACACCAGCCTAAAGCTCAGCCAAGCTCATTAAGTCTGTGCAGATTGTCAGCAAATTATCCACAGCTCATATCCCCAAAATCTAATCATCCCTGGGGGATAATCCGGCTCACATCGTGCACTTGAGACTAAACACAAAGCTGGATCCCTGAGATTTCTCCATGATTCGTGCTTTTACCTGCAAATGCATCTAGAGCTTTCTTGATTTCATCTTTGTTGAGGATGCTGCTCATTGCCATCTTGGCTGCTGGAGAAAAGAGAGACAGAAAAAAAAGACATAAGGACAGAGAGGGGACAAGGTTAAAAACAAGGTCGCTGGAGAGCAGAGAGAGAACTCGGAGACATTCTCGTATTACACTGGTGACAATCTAGAAATGGAGCAGGAAACCGGGACATACGACAAGAAGGTGATGAGTGACAGAATGAATTAGTGACAGTCGAGGAGGAGTGACAAAGGGAGGAAGGGGAAGGAGATAAGACGGAGGTGGAGAAAGGGAAAGACATGAGAGCAGGATGGTGTCGAGAGAAGAAGAAAAAGGAAGTTCAGTGTTGGGACATCCAAATAAAGGAAACAGGGACAGAACAATCATCGTGTTGTCCGTATCAGTGTCTTCCATTTTATCTGTATGATTCACGGAGCTGTTGCAGATGAAAGCACGGCACACAGTCAGCGGGGGTTTAAACGGGCCATCTGAGTCTTCAGCTGTGTCTGAAATACCACAGGAGAATTCAGTTTGTCAGCCCAGTCCAGATGGAGAATCTTCTTGTACCTCACACTATGTAAGGTGAGCCTGCCTCTTCACAGCCTCGTGGCTTTTTACTCCGCATGTGTGACCGAACCCGATCGCTGCGCAAAGTTGTCACCTTCCCTCGACTTTGATTGATGCCCCTCTGTCATCCGTTGCTATTGCAAACACACGTATACAGCGTGTATACGCATGAAGATGGAGAACACAAAGGGAATGTAAAGGAGTGTGGAGGAGCTGAGGAGGAGTGAGTGACAAGTGGATTAGAGAACGCAGAGCTCTGGTTTCACTTCGCTCATTGTGGTCTGGCAAACCTTAATCGGGATTTGCTGACACACATTATTTCAAGTAGGCTGTAAGACACATGATCGACACTTCACTCAGACATCCACTCAAACCCCACCTGCACCTAAATGAACGCAACACATCGAGCTGTCAGTTGGCTTTGCGTCCAACCAAAACACCATTCGAGGGCCTTAAAGGGACTGTTCACGAAGAAGAGTTCCTAACATGTTCTGTGGATTACGTTCAGTAACCAGGTTATGATTTCTGGAAAGAGACATATACAGTTGAGATTTTCAAATGTATTTTCTTGTGCTTTGAGCTCCACAAGCAGAGTGCCATCGAGTTTCATGATATTAGACAGAAGACAAACATCTCTACAGCCGATATGTCCAACACTCGCAAACTCGGCAAAACAATCTAGACTGATAAATAGCACTACAAGTGAGAGGAAAAATATGTGTTTTTAAATTTGGGGTGAACTTTCCCTTTAAAATATCCATAAACATCATCACTCTGCATGGTCTGGCTGTCAGGCTCATTGGATTCTCAGTGGATGTTTTCAAGACTAAAATCTTCTGTTGACACGACTGGAAATCCACATCAAAAACACAACATCAGTGGCGCATAAGCACCGCTGAAGCGTCAAGCCCTTTAAACCGGCTCAGACTTACAGTCTGCACTCAGTGTCCTCAGAACGAGCTGTCCCGTCTGCAGAGGACAGCAGCCAGCCAAACTGCCTTCAACAGGCTGACTAATATCAGAAATTTACTGGCCAAAAATGTTACATAGGCTCCATTAGGGAGTGTGTTTTTTAACTGATTGGTTTTATCCCTCCTGCCCGTTACAATGACTACGGTGAATTCAAAAAGCTTGTAGATGATGTCTTGTGGGTGGCCTTGTTCAGTCATTAGATAGAGAAACTAAACCCCTAAACCATGATTTTCTGTTGAAAAGCAATATGTATGGGTATTACGTAGTGTTGTTTTCAGAGGTACTGTGATCCTTTGAAGGAGATCTTACTGTAAACAGCTGTTCTCCAAGCTTAATTAAGTTAATCTGCAGTTAGCCCAGAGCCCTTGTGCACAAATACACAGTAGATACATGCAACACCTGTCTGTATGTCAGGGCAGCTTACTGTACACTACAGTATGAAAAATCTTTCAACCTTTCATCTCTGTCGTTGATGCAAAGCATGGAGGACTGAACTGTCACGCAGAAAGGTCACAGTAATGACAGGGTATCATCCTTGTACCATCATCATCACTGTGATCTCTGTGTGCGGCACATATTGCTGAGCTGGCCGTTATCATGGCCCCGTCCTTCTCAGAGGAAATACAGTCTGAGTCGTCTGTACGTTTCCATCCATTACAGATCACTCATGCAGAAGTGTTTTGCTGCATCACGCCTCGAGCTGTGTAACTATTCTAATATCATCTGCTTCATACTTTAACACAGTGTGCTTCTATTTGGCTGCTTTTCAGGCTAATAACCACCAAAACATGTTATTCATCTGGGCTCCATTTAAAATCTGTGTGAAATATTCATCACAGTGCAGGGAAATAATCTGTTAATTACCTGAGAGGGCTCCCGTAATGAAAATTATCATATTTGTTGGCTACAAAGTCAATTAAAAGAAATTAAGACATAACTTAGAAGATAGTAAATACGTCCATGGTTATAATTAATATGAAATGTATCATGGCTTGATCTTTAAAGGTCCAGTATTTAGGTTTAGGGAAAGAAATGGAATATATATTATATTATTATATTATATTATATTATATTATATTATATTATATTTATATTATTATTATTATTATATTTATATTATATTATATTGTTGTTTTTAGTGTATAATCCCCTGGAAATAAGTATCATTGTGTTTTTGTTACTCTAGAATAAGCCATTTATTTTTACATTAGGAGCAGGTCCTCCTGCATGGAGAGTGCCATTTTGCTATGAGATAAGGCTGTTAATGTTTTTGTGTCGACCACCATAGTTGGAAGCTTTTTCACAGTGAGCCAAATTGTATTGTAAAAACACGTTTTTAATGTAGAACTGTTTTATTCAGTGTTTTTACTGGTTTAAATCACCAGGTCTGTTCGTATGGAGAGAAAAGTGTCTCTAAAATCCGATAATTCGGCTCCTGGTAAAAACCTCCTGAACATTTGGAAGTCATGTTATCAGGGAAATCTGAGAAACACTGCTTTCTAACGTCAAACTGCTTTATTCAGTATTTTTCTAAGTGTAAATCACTGCGTTTTGGAGAGTAAATGACCTCTTCAGATGATTCGGCTCCTGGTAAAAACCTCCTTAATAATGAACACTGTGGAAGTCTAAGTGGGAGAAGTTTTGGCTGGTTGCAATTCTCACCAATACATATGCCACCAAATCCCCTTAAATACACACTGGACCTTTAAGTGTCTTTAAATATAAACTACAAACAGATAAATGTTGCTTACCACTGTTAGAAGACTTCATGGATTTCTCTCACTGGTATCACGCTCAGCTCCGGTGATGTATGAGCTTTTCTTGCGGTTCTCTGTTATCTAGTTCAGTAACATGCAGCTGCAAACACAGATCAATACTGAACACTGCTTAACTTCTGTGGCCACACATCCAATCCTTTATCATTATAAAAGCACAACCTCCTTCTTTGACCTTTACCACAAAGGTGGCCGCGGGGGAAAAGAAACAATTCACCGTGAAATGAGGAGGATAAGATTGATTTACCGAGATATCTCAGTCAGTGTGCTGCCAGTGGAACTGTATAAACTACGCCACATTGATTTATTTAAAGGAAAGTATAAAGACCAATCGTGGTTGTGCTGAGCTGCGGTCCGTCTCTGCAGATTTCTGATCGCAGTCGGTTATCTGAAATGCTCTGTTGTTTCTCCGTCATCTAGTTCAGCCTGCCAGCTTTTCAATTTAGCTTAGAGTGAGATTCGGTGTCTGGGATGCATTTTATTGAGTAGGCCCTCTGTGACATTACCCTCCACAGGGGTCGGTCATCTCTCCTCGACCACCAGCAATTCTGTTTAAAAAGTTAAGATTCATAGCTTGTTATTCTGAGCATTCAGTGTTTCCCACAGGGGGGTCACTGACACGCAGCTGTTGCTGCTGTTTGACACGGCACTGAAGGACCGTCTCCGTGAGCTGCTCTCTTCCTGCTCTCTCTGCCCCGTAAGCATGAGCTCACACTACAGCTGTGGCTAAAATCCAACACCAAAGCGTTTAACAGTCCCAATAATCTCACACTGACACTGAAACAGTTTGACTTTGTTGTTAAACCCATCATTAACCACTAAGTAATGTAAGCCATGTGATGCTAACAGTTAGCCCTGTCACCATGTGTGTGCGTGTGTGTGCAACTTTGTCCCAGGCACAGAGCTCACACTCCCACAGCAGTATACAAGAGAGAGAAAGAGAAGAGCTGATTTATTAAATATGCTGTGCACAGCTTTACAATAATAAGATTTTACCTGTTTCAAACAGTCATATTTGAGGTTAAGTTGAAGTGATTGGATAAAATTGCAAGGTTGCTAAGAAAACACCGGGATCAACCACATTTGCATTACTTCTTGCAATTGCAACATGCTGGGCACTAGCAAGAGAGTCTTGCTGCAATGAAAGAGGCCACGTATCTTTCTCCACTGCTCTCCTAGTGGTAGTGAAAGTGATAGGCTGGTCGAGGTACTGAGGACAGTCTTAAAAGAGTAGCGTAGCTTCTTTCATGAACAACGTTGGCTCAATAAGGAGCATGTGCAGCTGAGATGGAGAAAGAGAAAGCGCTTTTAGTGATCGAAGCAGAGAATAAATTAACAGTTGTCTACGGTAATAAATGTACAGTGTAGGTTTGTTTGCTTGTTAAAACATTACAGCATCTGCACAAATACAGTCCAGCCCTCAATGACCGTTGAACGTATTTATCATGTTTTTAGGAATTATGAATAACCTGATTGCTCTGTGCCAATGTAAACACCATGTCTCACATGTGCCCATAACCTTGATACACCTCTTAAAAAGATTATTCATGTCCATGCAAACACAGTCAGTACATGCAGGACACTGTTGGCATCTCTTCATCATGAGATTGGCCTTTGAATAATACAGTATGTGACAGTGACTGGGGTTTCCTTTGTGGGAAGTCCTATCACCATGATGGGCTCTAGGTGTGGGAAACCTAACCACAGTGCTGCGCTGCCAACTCCCCAGTTTACTGTAACAGCTGCATGAACGTGTGAATATGTGCATGTTTACGTGAGTCCCAAAGGGTGCCAAACAGGCCGGGGCGAAGAGGTGAAAGGCTTAAAGAAGAATGTACTTGCATTTCAAGAAACCTGACCCCCTTATGTTCATTTGACAGTTGTGTGTGTGTGTGTGTGTGTGTTTGTTTGTGGGGGAGTCTGTAAAAAGCAAAGATAAGTGGAGAGGGAGAAACATACTGCAGAGAAATATGCCTCTTCAATATCATTGCATGCAGTGTGTGAACTGGAAGTGAACCCTTGTCCTCTATAGAAATAGGCTTTGAAGGTACTGTGTGTTTCCCCCCTTTATGTGGCTCTGTCAGTGTGTTGCAATGAGTCTTTTAACAATGTGCATTGTGTTGTTGAATCATTGTTTTTATGTGACTCATACACCCGCGGTGCTTTACGCTGTTTTAAGTTTAAACAGAGGTCAACCAATATTGGGATTTCTTTTGTAATGAATAGCTGAATAAAAACAGCCGTTCCTCCCTCTGTGTTTTTGGTGACTAACATAAAAAACACACTTGATATAGAGATATCTAGAGAGATAGTAGGATTTGGATTATTAGAGTATTGGTGGTCTCCATTGAAAACATGCTTCAAGCCCAGAGAGGATCAAAACAATAAGACAAATGAAAAATATTAACAGGTCTATAGGTTAAAAGAGATCTTAAAAGCCTGTTGAATAATGGTCAGACTGCAAAAAACAACACTGTTGTCATTAAACGCAAAGTTTAATTGATATTGTTAAAAAGCATATGAAATGATAGCATGTGGACAGTGCTTGGACAGTGAAACTTTGATAAATGGCATATTTATTTATCACTAAGGTCCAGTGTGTAGGATTTAGGGGGATATATTGGCAGGAATGTAACATAATATGATCAAATATGTTTTATAATCATCCATATGTTTTTGTGTCAGCCACAGTAGTTATCAGCCCCCTCCAAAATGAAAACAACAACATTGCAAACAACACTGATTTTTAAGATGATACTGCTTTATTCAGTGTTTTTCTCCGTTTTAATCAGTGGGTCTGTTTGTTTTGGAGAGGAGGAGACCTCTGCGGATAATTCGGATTCCTGAAAAAATCTTCTGAACATCAGAATCTTAAGTTATTAGAAAAAAAAGGTTCACACATTAGCAGGTGCTGGCATAGCGGCCCGAGGAACAGTGTTGGAGAAACACTGATTTGTACTCAAATACTGTTATTCAGTTGTTTTATCAGTTTTAAGCCCCAGGTCTGTGTGTTTTGGAGAGGGAGCGACCTCTGTGGAGAATTCTGCTCATGATAAAATCTCCTGAACATCTGGATCTTAAGTTGAAAGATTAAAAAGGTGAGCAAACATTTGCAGGCACCAGGATAGCAGTACATCTCTGACAAGCCGAACAGCATTTGAAATACACTGATTTGTAATGGGACAATTCAGCTTTTTACTTGTTTTGAAGAGGAAAAAAACTCTGCCGGTAACTCTGCCTCCAGTAAAAACTGAACAATTAACACTTTGGGAATCCTAACTGCAAGTTCATGCTTGGCACAAAGGAGAAGTTTCAGCTGGTTGCAATCTGTAATCCTCACAGCTAAATACCACTAAATCCTACACACTGCTCCTTTAAGTAAATTTACAACAAGTTTTAACATGTTTCTTGTCCTATTTCCGTAAAGAGACCAATCTGCTGTAGTTGCATCATTTATCTAAAGAACATGAATGACTCTTAGAGGCTGTTTTCCCGAATCAAAAGGGCCTCAAGTGATTTTCTTTCTCTATAAAAGCTCTTTATCTGAACGGCTGCTGATCTGCACAGTTGATCTTCAAATAAACTCGAGGGCTGAATGTAGCCAGAGCTACCTTTTCAGTGTGCATTACATTGTCTATTGATTTTATGGAGCTGCTGATAGAGAGGGACTGTACAATGGTGTTCATTGTCACAGCCACAGCTGTGCCTCTGTTTGTCCTCTGTGTTTCTCTTTGTTTTCCACTCCTCTTGTCTTCACTGTCCTCGGTTTGTCTCTGTGAGAACATTGTGTGTGTATATGTGTCCGGATGTTGTTTTGCAGCTCACCTGGACCAGGCCTACCAACACACCTGTCTGCAATCAGCTCATTACCTCTACTGCCTCACCACACACCTGGCAACAATCACCCCATGAACTCAAAATTCATCTACTCTCCTTTTACAAGGTCATCCTTATGTTCTATGTTTCCCGGCTCTATATTCTCTCGAATATGTGTTTCGCCAATAATAAGAGTTCTCACAGAAAAGTAGGTCGTCTCTGTAGCAGAAAGATGCAAATAGTTTTGAAACTGGTGCTACATGACAAGGGAAAGAAGGGAAAAGAGGCCATGGCACTAGCTTTTGCTGAAAACGATCGAAAAGCCATAGCTACAAGAAAGCATCGGACCAATAAATGCTCCCAAGTGGTATGGCACCCACTTCCTGTTTACAAACTTTCACCATTATGGTGAAAAGGGGCATTAAAATATGTTTTTGAAAACATTTTAGACAATAAATAGGCAGTGCAGTAACATAATCTTGATTTATATTCAATCAGCACTACCTAGTTTTACTGTGTGATTGGATTTCGGAGTTTGCAAAACGCAGAGAGGGGTGGGCGTGTGTCTGGATCAGCTATATTTGGCGGGCAATACGAAAAGTACAAAAGTACAGCCTGTAGTTTAAACAATAGCCCAAGAACAAGTCCTACTTTTGATACAAAGCTGGTTGAAAATCAGCAAAGTGTCCCATGAGATACTTTTCATCTGCCTTTTGTAGTGATAAAAAGTAGAACGGTGTACATGTCCAATACACAGTATGTTTGAAGCACTCTGAGATGCAATTCGCTGGAGCTACGTCCTCTCAAAGATATTCTGTTTCCCTTCTTCTGTTTTGAGCATGTGGGTCTAAACTATAAACATATATTGTGAGAGATGTGTTATTCAAATCACAAAAGAACAAAGGCAAATGGAGTTTGAGTGGTTAAAATCTGTTAAACCAGCGTGGAGATATTAATGTTGGAGGTCAAGGAAACTGTCTTGCCCCCAATTTGAGGGTGTGGGTTAGAAAGACACAAGAGGCCAAGTCATACTGACCCAGGGAAGCATACATTGAACATTTGACCTTGAGAAAAACATTGCTTAAAACCTTTAAACCCTCTGGAAGGTCTATTTAATGTGTCATAATCAGAGGATATTGAGCTGAGGAGCATAGGACCCTGAGAACGTAGATATGCTCTCACTTATCGGCAGATTGTTGTTTCACTTAGACTAAGCTTTTGTATCTTCGAGACTCGGTAGTTGTTATCAGTATTAATGCTTGTTTGTTCCCAGTGCTCCTGGATTCCTGTTTTCTACCTGCCTGCCTGCCGCTCAGCTGCTCTACAGTCATCCCCTCTCTTTAACACCAGTACTATTACTATTACAGTAAACCTGATGAACTGCAGCCTGCATCTTTATCTGCGTGCTGTGCTTAGGTCTGCTCACAAACCAGAAACCTCACATTCATTAAAAGGTAAAAAAGCAAACACACACACACCCACACACACACTCCTAGCAAGGAAAGACTGGATTTGATAAAAGTAGTACAGAAGCCTGGGGATCGTCTGGCTGTTATCACCACTGTCCACTGGCTAATCCTCTGGCAGGTACAGGACAGGATAGATTAACCACACAGTTACAGCTTGGCAGCAACAATAGTCCTGTGGTGTGTGTGCGTGTGTGTGTGCATGTGTGTGTGTGTTCATAACTGCACAGTATTTAACTGCCTTGATTGACTGTCAGTTCGAGAATTATAAATGTATTATTTGTGTCTTCAGTTTCTTTTTTTTTTTAACCACATCTTCCTTACACGATCGTTTTAGTTACATGCTTGTAATAAACTGTTACTGTTTATACATTTTAGTATAAAAACAAGACTGCAGTGGTGGTGCGGCAGAACCAGTGAGGAGCAATGACAACAATGGCGACTGCTATACAAAATGGGATAGATTCTGCTATCATGGCTGTTCTAAATCTTCTCAGTATCACCTACCATTGTAGTTTGTTTTACTTTGCTCTGCAACACTTTATACAGCAAAACAAGTATGTTGGCTTTATATCAGTGTCTTAAAATGACGCTGAATTCGGGCAGATACATTGGTCTCTAGGATTGAATCCTCTTCCACTACAGAAATAAGAGTGGACACCATGCCAGACTAAAGATGTGACATTTAGAAATTTAGAGTGTCAAACACTGAATTTGAGGCTTTTATGGATCAATTTATGGTGAAAATATCTTTCATCAAAATAAAAGGCCTCTGCTGCTTTCATGTTTCACCACCATGAATGCTGAAAAGCACATACAAGTTTTGGACCAACATATGCTGCCATCCGTCCCTGCTTTTTCCAGCACGACACATTTGTACGTGGTAAAACAGCGTGGATTCGTTGGTAAAGAGAATGGCCTGCCTGCATGATGAAGCGCAAAACATGACAGCGGAGACCCTGGACTGTTGGGCAACTAAAATCTTCAGGAATGGGAAAGAATTTCACTTTTAAAACGTCAACAATTACTGTCTTCAGTTCCCAAACTTTATGAGTGTCAAACTCTTTCACAACTTTTTTGAAACCTGTTGCAGGCATCAAATTCAGAATAAGTGTATATTTACAAAAAAACATCAATGTTCTTCAATTTGAACATTAAATGGCTCATCTCTGCACTGTATACAACTCAATAAAGCCTGAAAATGATTGGCAAATCATTGCATTCTGTTTTTATTGAAGCTTTACACAGTGGCCAACGTTTTAGAATTGGGGCTGTATATATGTGCTGCTAGCATGGCTAAAAATGTGAGTGTATATGCCATACTAACAGACTCCTACTTAAACTGTAAGCACTATTAAGATTCATAATCTAATAAAGTCCCAAACTCTAATGAGATGACTTTGCAAAACACATATGCGATGAAAGCAATCTAAAGCATGCAGACTCGACTAACATTTGCATAAAATATTACCAAACAAATTAAAGATGTAAATTCCATTTAATCTGCCATCGAAAGCAACAGTGTTATGAGTGTTAAAAAGCACACATATTTCATTGTGACACACAAACAAAATATTATGTGTCCTCGTCATTAATTAACTGAGACTGCATTCACTTAAGCATTGTTCTGTCCATGAATATTTATATTATATAATGCCTCTGCAAGATGAGTACATGTAATGTTTTAAAAGCTCTGTGATCAGCGACAGAATCAGAAATTTATTCTGAAGGGGAGACTTTCAGTGCATCAGCATTTTGACGGAGTTGCATTACCCTGGAGCACTGGGTGGAGACTGGATTCAATCTCATTAGGTGTAATTAAAAATTTGACCTTGAAAGAAATCACAAGCAGGCGCTGCAACAAAATGGGCTCTTCTTTTGGCAGCAAACCGCCGCTATCAGAAAGCAATTACCTTGTTGTTATACTGTATCTTTATCTGATCTCATTCTATAAAGGAGCCTGTAAAAGAAGGTAAATTGCATTTTTTCCACGTCTCTTTATCTATCACCTCTCCTATTAGTTTATTTTATCACTGCAATTGATTGCAAATGGACAAGAATTGAAGAACTGCTGTGATGTCGATATCAACTATAATACACCCATCCATTCAATATGTGCATATTTGTGCCTTGTGATAACCTGGATTTTTTAACCCTTTGAAACCTGAGCAGATGGGCTCGATTTCTTCAAAAAAAAAAAAAAAACATGGGAAGAGGGAAATGAACAACAAAAAACCCCAAAAAAGAACAAGAAATTAGTAAAAAACACAAGAAAATTACCTGGAAATGAGTAAAAAATAAATACATAAATCAGGAAACGACTTGGGAAAAAGTGGTTATGAATTATAATAATTCTGTGACATACTTTTAAATATTTAGTTTTGATAGTTACAAGTATAGTTTTTTTGCTAGCTTTTCTCTTTTTCCCTCTACATTTTTCCCTAGATTCAAAGATTTCAGTTCTTCTGAAAGGTGTCTGGAAGCAGGAAAGTGGGTTAAGATCCCTGAAAACATGCTGCCATATCTCTCATCTGTCTCTTTTTTATTTGGTCAGATCTCCCTCTTACCTTATTACTTGGCTGACGGGTGTTGAGGGAGAAGGGCCAGAAAGGTGCAGGCGGGACGATCAGTAAAAGATCAGAGGCTCTGCTCTTTCTGTTTTATACAAGTCCTCCTCAACTATTTTGGGATGAAAAATGGGCGCCCAGTTCAGCATGGGGTCAGTGATATACGCTGCTAAGGCCGGCCCGTATCGCTTTCCTGACTGCACTCATGCTAATCAAACATGACTATTAATAATCGTCAATCTCCACCTCTCTCACCAGCAGGACTTCTTTTCTCATGCTTGCCTTTTCTCACCCCTCCCTTTCTCTAACACTCCCTCCTTCCTCCTCCCAGCCGTTTGATTTCTCCAACTAATTTTCTCCTCCCACCCGAGGGACACTGGCTCTGTCCTCTAGTCCCCCCTCTGATCCCATCTCTCCCCTTAGCTTTCTCTGTGCCTCTCTATCTCTCTCTTCTCTTAAACTTTTAATTTTCATCGACCAATTCTTTCCTTTAAGGCATCATCAGTAACAAATGACAAGCCCCAGACCTTCTCTACTTTCATCACAAGTGTCTTACTGTACTAACAGATTGGAAAATGCTAAACAAAGCCTTTTTTGACAAATTATTGCAATGAAAAACATGTTACATCAGTGAAATTTTATGTTTGCCAGGTCATACCATTCTTTTATGGTACAAAAATCAGTGGCTCTCAAACTTTTCCATGTCAAGCACCTCTAAATGGATACACATTTGGCCACAGATCCCCATTTGATATGATTTTTATTCAAGGATCTCCATCTGGTTGTTGGTAGATATATTAAGACCAAAATTCTCTCAGTGCCAACTACAGTTGAGAATGAGGTGAAACCAAAATCTGTTTATAGTGATTAGCCAAAATGACCGGCACACGGTAGAGGAAGTCTTGGCCCGGAAATCTGCACCGGATCAGCCTGAAATATTGGCCGTATGATAGTTGATGGATTCTCTCTTTGAACTCTTAGTCTAGTGATATTGGGCTACCTGGTTGGCTAGCTAGATAAAAATGATGTGCTCATCTCCCTAGTTGGGTTACTACCCCAGAAACAAAGCCGTGATCTGAAGCCAATTGACGTAGTGTCTAAATAGCCACTTGGCAAGACATGTCCTGCAAACTGCAAAAATAATATTAAAAATTGACAAATAAAGTATCTGAAAATAAGTGGTGGGGGATTATAGAAATTATTTTAAAAATAGGGAAAAAATGTCCAGAAAAAAATGTTTTAATTTTCTTAATTATTTATTTAAAAATATTTTACAGAAACAAAATAGTGCTTTCTCGGGGTAATTTTCTTTTTTCTCTTTCTTCCTTTCTTTGCTTATTTTTCGCTTGGTTTTTTTGGGCCACCAGTTGCTAGTCGCCCTCTTCTCTTGTTTTTGAACGAATTCAAAGCCAATTTCGTCACATTTCAAAGGGCTAAACAGAAGGTTTGAGGGGTTTTAGGTGTGATTATTGTGTAAAATCAATAGACCTGCAGAGATCCAGAAAACTTCCATGGTTCACTATGCAGACTTTTCTCTGCAGAGAAAGAATCTGCAAGGGGCCCCATTGCTCTTCATCGTTAACCTCAACAATAAAACACTCTGGCATTGCCAGGCTGCATATCCCCCCGGGACAGTGCAGCACTCCTTTCTTAGAAATCCTCCCCGAGGCTCACTTATAGATGAGAAGTGATTATAGATCACAGCACCCATCAGCTGTTTCCACCTGCGGTATCCCTGAGGAGCCTCTCAAACTGACCTTTAGGAAGTGCTTAGTTTTGAGAGGCAGATATGAGACTTAAAGGCTACTGTCTATACGTGAAAGCCATAAACAAGTTTTCTTGGGAGGGATAGATTTATGTGATCTTAAGTGTCTGTGCGTGATGTGAATGTTTGTGCGCTTTGGACTTAAGGAAATGTCATGAGTGTGTAAGAGTCATGAAAACAGGAACGGGTGTTCTCTGTACTTTTAACAACAGCTGGTATATCAGTTACTGTCAAGGTATTATATTTATGAGACAACTAGATGTTTTATTGATATTGGATGGGGTTTTTTTGGCCAGAATTATTTTGAAGGTGGCAGAGATTTATTATTTGCAACTTAATTATGAGATGTTTTGTTAAAGCTCTTACATGCCAGGATCTGTCCTCACCAGAAAAATGACAGGATGGGTCACTTGAGCAAACACTTAAAATGATGTATGTTTACTCACAAAGCCCTCTCAGTGTTTGAATATTAGCTTTACTCAGGAGACTTGACCAAGGACTGTATTACAAAGATGGACGACATAACACAGGCTACACTCATGCACTGTTTGTACATTTTCCTACTAAAAGTAATGCACCTAAATTTATTAATATGGGTCATAAAGACAGGACTTTCCACCAGAATTTTCTCAAGGAGACCGGTGTTTGTAACTGTGTGAACTTTGAGTAATTTTAAGGTACGTCCTCACAATGTTTCTTTTCCTTAAACCTTACCTCCATAACTTTACGTTAAGTACGTAAAGTCATTTGTGGGGTGCTAGTTTGTAGGGGATTACACAAACCATCCTGTGCATTTTCAAAGGATATATTGCATGGATGTATTAAGAAAGTCTGGATACAGCTATGGAGGTGGGGCTCTGTTAACTCCTATGAGAGCTGTTTCTTGGCCCATGACACAAAAAAGCCCTTTTTTCAGGTGTAGAATACCCAGATCTATGGGCCCATGAAGCTTGTGCATGAGAGACTTACGACGTCCGAGTGCAGTTGAGCGTGCCCGAGCAGGTAGCTTCTGCCGGCAGAGCGACAAACTTCTGGTTTAGCACTTCACTAGCTTGAATGGGGGTTTATAAAATTTAATCTTGCGGCTCTTTTAGACTGCACAAATGCCGTTTTGGCAGGGTTCTGACCCTCACAAAAAATTATCCACTGATTTACAAATTTCTTTTTTCCAATGTAAGTCAATGCAAAAAAATCTTTCTGGCTCCAAATGTCACGACCGCAAGATTAAAGTGGCCATTCGCAGGATATTTTGGCTTCACTTTTGTGCAGTTGGTGAAAGAGGAGACGCATCATCTCTCTTTATATACCGTCATTGGTATCGACCACAATAGCTCAAAAACTGCTCATGGGAGTTATTTTGAGAACAATCATATGGGTCATTTTGGCAGATACTGACAAATCACCTATTTTCACTATGGTGTGAGGAAAGTTTGATCAGCAGCTCTATGAAACTTGCATTTTACTTTCTCTTTGTCTCTTTTCTGTATTCCCCTTGGTGTAACTGCACAGGGACATAACTCCCAGCCTAATTCACAAACCTTCCTCTCACAGCTCTAAATCTTTAACAACTCCATGCCCTTCCTCTCTCATCTCTTATCTCATTTTGATGCAACCTTGTGACTAGTGTTCTCTCCCTTGTTCTATGCATTTGCTGATATGCTCGTCTAAATTCATAAGGGCCGCAGAGGGGGATGCCTTGACCCCCATGATGTGCCAGGGTGCTTCTTGCAGTTCTCTTTGGGCTGACAGGGGGCTCAGCAGGGGGACGGGAGGAAGGAGGGAGGGGGTGATGGAGTAGTGACATGCAGAGCCAGAAGGGGAGATAGAAGTAGATGATGAAAGGGGGGAATTAAAAGAAGAATGGCAAAGAAGAGAATAAAAGAGGAATGCCAACAGAGCAGAGGAGAAGTGAAAAGGGAGGGATGAAGCCAGTGAAGTGGTAGAGGGCTAAAGGTTGACAATGGACCTCACCAGGGAATGTCGATGTTCGATGAGGCATGGACAGCCGTGGAGGGTCAGGAGGAGAAAGCAAAATGACTGAAAATAAGGAAGAGAGCATTCACGTCCTGGGTAAGATAACATCTCACCCAAAGCCTGCATACTGTCTGACAAGAAAAACCATCTGGGGTTGCTACCAGAGAAAAAATGGAAACCTTTCATACTTTTTCCCTCTATTCTCTTATCAATGGCAACAAGGCATACTTCTACTTAACACTGCTTTTAGCTAAAAAGCATCCGAAATCTTGTCCCAGTTGTCCCACTGCTTCAATTTTTTGATTATCCCTGCATCACCATCATTAAAAAGACTTTTGGCTTGTGTGAATACTTCTGGGACTCTTGCTCGTAATGGTTTGTTTGAGCTTATCTCAAATGATGTGTGTGCTTACTGGCTGGCTTATTAATGCTGAAAATTACAACATTCCTCACTGGTTCATTTACAGTGTTTGTTATTTGCCGTTGGGGCTTTCTTAGCAGTCATGCAAACCATCACCAGATCTATTGTTAATCACGCAAACAAGCACTGCTCATTCTGAAATTCTCCGGAGGGTATCCCACTTTAGGTCTGAGACAGTTAGTCAAATGATATTCGAGTATTTGTGTCGCAGAGCAAACACGTAATTCTAAATTGAATATGTTAAAATTCCAAATATCCATTTTCACGACTTCAACTGGCCTATAAGGAGCAAGACCCAAAGGAGCCGTTGTTGTACTCAAAAAAATAATTTCAGCTTCTTGTATCTCATTCTTTTGCTCACTGGCCAAAGCTTATGACCATAGGTGAGGCTTGGAACATAAATTGAGTTGTAAATCAAGAGCTTAGCCCTCCAGCTCAGTTCCTTCATCACCACAACGGTCGCATGCAACATCCGCATCACTACTGATGTCACACCAAACCACCTATTGATCTCACGCTTCAGTTTATTCGTGAACAAGATCACCAGACACACGAACTCCTTGGTGTGAGGCAGTAACTCTCTCCTAACCCAGAGAGGACAATCCAAGTTAAAATTAGATTGAAAATTTGGGATTAAATGCATGTGAGTCTTGTGATTTAATATCTATAACACTACTAATTTGTATTCATTTCTGCTATTGCATTGTCCTCTCTTTTCTACATACTAAATAAACTTCTGGTGAAACTATTTCCTGCACAGATTTTGATTACACATAAGATTACTTTTTCATTACATCCCGTAACTTTGAACAAAGGGAAGTCATTCTCTGTATCAAATAGGAGGATAAAACAAATTCCAGGGAGGAAAAGAAGAGTGATGCAAATAAGAAGAGGCAGGAGACAGCAGAGAGAGAGAGAGATCCCTTTGAACCTGAGTCCAGGTAAGCCGACATAATGCAGACACATTGGGAACCTCTTTGAGGGTAGCATCGAGAGACAGAGAGAGACAGAGAAGCTGTGTTTCCGGCCATCTGGTATCTGCACAGTTTGATTTTGTACTCTAAAAACTATGCATATATGTGCCAGAAAACACCTAAGTATCACAAATTGTTATTTGACTAAAAGGTATCCATCTTCTCTGCTGAACCTTTTTGTCTTCCCTCCTGTTCGCCTGTGTGCAACACCAGTCACTCTTTATATTTTGCTCAATTTATCTGCTGTTTTGGACACTGTCAATCAATACTTTCTGTGAGACAGTCAAGTTTCATAGAGGTACCTGTTTTCACTACAAGTCTGGTCTCACTCCCAGGGCATCAAAATGCATCACTTGGGTATTGCAACCATTAGTGTCCATATGAGATTCATCAGGCTTTAAAAAAAACTCCAGTGTAAACCTATCCGCATCATAATTAGATGTTAAAAGCAATTACAATTGTATAAAGATGCATGGAAGTCCAGGGTGGGTGGAAGAGGAGGTTGATGGGTCCACCAAGCACAAGTCAACCACAATCTTTTTCTCACCCTAACCAAGTTGTTTCGTTGCCTTAACTTAACTACTGACCCCCTCTTTGTCATGTGAGTTGACTTTCGTGAGTTACTGCTGACCCGTTTCTATGTCGAGATCTGCCAACACCTTCTGCATTCAGATACAAGACAAAAACAAGCCCTGATATCATTAGGTGGATGCCAGGCCTTTGCCAAACTTCAACATATGACAAACAGGGATATAGGGGTTAAACCCTTGTTACCCCTGTTCTTATTATAAACCAGGTCCCTCTACCTTGACATCACATCTCAGAAGTTAGCCTAGAGTATTGTTGTCATCTTTTCAATATTACCTTCAATGCCTTGCTATGCAGATGACACTGAATTCTACTTCTCCTTTTCAAGGTTAAAAAATGTGCCTGGGTATGTCTGACTGAAATGTCAATTTGCCCTCCACAACCTCTTTCCTCCTTTGAAAGTCTTGCCCAGGGCATAATTCTTAGGATTATCCTCGACAACATCTTACCGCATCTTAGAAAAAAGGTACATTATCATATAGAACAGGTTGTAGCAACAGTGCACGATTAATATTGGATGACATATTCTTTATACTTGGCTCTTAATTTGTGATTCTCCTATCCTTTAGTTCTCTATCCGTCTCTTATCCTCTATAACCACAAGGTCAACTCTGCTTCTTTTAGCAGTTCAAAAAGTTCTGTCAATTTCAAAACACTGATGTTGCCTCTGCACTGCCTCCGCTCGATATTTGTTCCTCACTTTGTGCTTGGCAACCAAACATACATTGTCAATCTATTTGTTATTCTTTTATTTATTTCCAGTACTTCTTATTCAGTGGTTTGAATCGCTGGATAAGAACATCTGCTAAATGCTTTAACAGCATATGATGGTGACTGAGGTTGCAGGTCTATGACTTCACTTGTGCTCAGTACTGTACAGGTTGTCTTTGCACAGCAGGAAAGCTTTCTCTTAACATCTGATCCAATTATGCATTTAGAACAAAGTTCCACCATCAGCATCTTTTTCTGACAAGCTTTTGCATTCAGAGGGAGTTAGTCTGTGTGATTTATTTCGTTCGGGGCAGCGTAAAGTGCTGAAGTCTGTGCAAAGTGACAGGCTTGATAGACACAGACATGATTGAGGAAGAAAGACATGATTAGGAAGATTGCATGGAACAAATACTGAAGTCGAGACTACCTTAAATGTAAGTACTTCTACCCAAAACAATACTTCTGAAGCAAAAAGTGTTTTGATTTAAAGAATGCACTCAGATTTCAATGTGATGTTTGCACGTAAATGTCACAAACCATTTGGGCATGCTTCACTTTGCCAGTACTGTGAGGAAATAAAGCATTTTACATTATAACATCAACAAATCAACAATATGTGTTGTATGAGCCATTCCAAGACCATAAAATCCATAAAAACAACTGAAAGTAGTTGAAAGAATATGTAAATATGTAAAATGTCAATACGCAATGGCACACCTTTTCAGAATGTATCATGGCATGCACTCACAGGCGTCTTTTAGAGAGAGAGAAAGAGAAAAAGAGCTGTTATATGGCATCATCTCCGTCCTCCAAGAGCACTATTACATTACTCTGTCTCAGCAGTTATTTTTCCATCTGTCTCTCCATCACACTGTAAAGGTGCGGAGCAACAAAAAAAAAGAGTGGACTAAGAATGGCAAGGGAAACATGAAAGGCAGAGATGGATGAAAAAATAAAGAGGGAGAGAATAGAAGAAAAATGGAAAAAAATATGACGTGCTGAGCAGAGGATAGATACATAGATAGATAGATAGATAGATAGATAGATAGATAGATAGATAGATAGATAGAGGGGGTAAGAGTGACAACAAAAATGAGAAATAGACAGGGAGAGGAGAGGAATGATTTGCCTCTTAATAGGAAATCCAATCCAATCTCATCCGCTGTCTGTTTCTGTGTGAGTGTATCCAATGTGTATATGTTCGCCTGATGCTCCTGCACCTGCTTAATCATTGTTCTTTCAGCATAAACACTAAGGCATCCCAACAAATGTTCCCCCTCTTAGACTATATAATAAGGTCCTTTAGATGCAAAGGACCCGCTGCAGGGCCAGCAGTTATCAGAGGTACAGAGATACCAAGGGACTTAGAGGACAGAAAGACTGATTGACCTGTCGGTATACACAGAAAGGAACGACGCCTCAGCAGATAGGATGGCAAAAAGAGGAGGCAGAGGGCTGCACGGAGGAAAAGAAGATGTGTTTAATGTGATTTATAGAGGGGAAGATGTATGAGCGTGGAGAAGAAAGATTGTCAGGCATCTTTCCACGACTGTGCATTGGTCTGCACAGTCTGGAAGATGAGATCTCAGGTCAGTGTTGGAGTGATCCAAGCCATGAAGTGTGAAGGTTGTTGGCAGCATCTTTATTTATTTTTTTTAATCTTTATCACTATCATCACTTTATCTCCGCTGTCATCATTGTTGTGCGATGAGGTTGCGATGAGCTGCTGGCTTATGCTGGCCTCACGCCAAATTACTTTTCAAACAGTTTCATTGTCGCAGACATAATTTCAATGTCAGAATATAACCGTCAGAGTTTTGCAGGAGTCGTGGTGTGCTCCTGGGATCTCAATCATCTGGTGTCGGGGTGGTCATAAAACTCAATCCAAGCTGTTTTAAGGCAGTTTTTCATGGGAATTTTGCAGCACTATTCTGCCTCAGGGCTCTGTATAAAAGCTACGATCAGGGGACAGAGTTGTCTCGCCATTAAGTGCAGAATTGTTTGTGTGAAAGAAACAGCCAGCAGTTCGCGATTATGGCCAGTTTGTACACAAATAAAATGTATCTTTATGGATTATATTGATGCTGAATGGAGAAGAAAACTGTCGACATGATGCTTTTTATCTTGTGTTTCTAGAGTTATGTGTCCGCCAGGAGCAGGATGGGAAACTTACATTGTCTTTAGATGGGAGAAGGTGTCAGACTTAAATTATTTAAAAGTTTTTTGATTGCTGATTTTCGAAAACACACCAGAGTACAATTATAATAAGCAATATTAGCGTCACTACAAGACTAAAAGCCTCTGATTAAAGAGAATTATTTGACATTTTTCTAGATGCTGTTGAGATCGAGGGATGTGGTGACATTTGTACATGTTGGGTGAAAAGCTGCACCAGTCAGATCATGGTGATGGAAATCATCCAAATACTCTTCTACAATTTAATATGCTATCTAAATCATGTCCTTTCAAGTGTGTGTCAGTGTAGGGGAGTTATTCACACAGTATCTGGTGCCGGCCTTGGCTGGCAGAATAGTGTGAACCCCGGCAACAGGTGTCTGGGAATAGTTGAGACTGACTTCAGACGCAATATGAGTTCTAACACCGTGTTATGAGAGTCGATGAGTATTCAAAGACACACAGAGAGAGACAGAGAAGCGTCGCAAAACTTTTCTAACCAAGTCGAAGAAAAGTTTCCAAAGTTTTTAAAACAAATAGCTGAAAAGTTGGGAGAGGGAGAGAAATGCATATTAGAGATAGAAAAATAAGTGAATGCTGATTGATTGAGTGTTTAGGATGGTTCGGTAAGTAAATGAGGGTCACTGGCGTCCCTAGAGGAGGTGTACTATTATGTTTCACAGTTTAAAAAAGACCCAAATGTAGAACACCAGGCAGGCGAAAAAAAAAAAACTAAAGCTGCTTAAACAAAATCCAAGTACAAGGAAAAATCAATCAATCAAAACAAGTAAAGCAGGAGTAAACTGGGACGGTGCAACAAACATGAGGGACACCAGCGGCAAACGTGGATGACCTGACAACTAACAGAGGAAAAGCACGCTGTAGATACACAAGTGATGAAACACAGGTGTGAGAAAAAATGACAAATGCGGGAAGTAGCACAAGATATGACACATGAGAAAAGACCTTCAAAATAAAACAGGTAACAATCTATAAAAAAACCAAAAAACAGGACCATGCCATATAAAGTATCTGCAAAATATAACTTGAGTGTGGGGACAAGCTGCCTTATCTCTGGCAGCTTCGAAGCTCATTAATTTTGCGCTCAGCAGTTAATTTATATCCGGTGCAGTCACTCAAATTTGTTTTTGCTTCTAATGGGAGGAAATGGAATATGCTTCTGACAGATAACATAAGATTGAGAGCTAGTAGAGGCGAAGGGAGTTTTCAAACTATATTTCCTATACAAAAATATGTTTAACAAGTAATTTAAAGGTCATTTCAATAAATTTACCATTTTATTTAAATTGTAAAATAAACCTAAATAATATTTTTAGCATGAACTTATTTTTTTTTTTTGCAAACAAATGTCTGCACATATAAGTGTGGCTCTTATATTACAAAATAGATGGACTGGATGGTCATTTTATAGTCATATTTGTATTTTATGATTCAAATCATAATCTGAAATACTATCCAATGTGCAAAAACATCAACGTTAAGTCAATAGGTGCATTTCCATCCACTTGTTTTTATGCACATTTTCAATTTGCTTCTGAGTGGAAACACCAAATATTAAAAACATTTAATAAAACAAGCAAACACACAAACAAAGACAGTGAACAGTAAATTATGTACCAAGCATTAAGATTAATGGTCAATTTAAACAAATTAACTTATACAAATAGTGAGATGACTCACTTCCTAGCTAATGATGTGTTAAATTTGGATGGCTTTTAAAATGTTTATTATCCAGAAAAAAAAAAAAACACTTCCATGTGTTCTCCATTATTATAAATCCATTGTCTTCTTTCGTTTAATATTCAATTGGCGCTCTTTTAATAACACCATTTAGTTGCACCCTCTTCCCCTGCACTTGCACCCGTCTTAAAAATTTGAGCCACCTATTGTAT
Organism: Plectropomus leopardus; assembly: GCF_008729295.1. Lineage (NCBI taxonomy): Eukaryota > Metazoa > Chordata > Actinopteri > Perciformes > Serranidae > Plectropomus > Plectropomus leopardus. Next base: position 25,513,906 of record NC_056479.1, read on the forward strand.
ATCTCGATTAATCAACTCCTAATATTTGCATAACAGCATTGGATGGAAGATTGCATAAATATACAGTTTTTTTAGCCAATTTTCTAAAAATTTTGTGAAAATGTGACAGATGGGTAGAGACAGTGCTGGAAAGCTTTGGTTCATACACTCCATCATTAAATGTGTTAACAGTAAGATAGTATTTGTCTTAATTCACACGTGCATTAATTTGAAAGGCAGTAAATGAAGCGTTATGTAAGATTTTGTTTCATTCCTTTTTGTCTACAAGCAACTGGAGCTTTACAGCATTCAAATAAAAAACAGAAGATTTAAATTCACACATGCACAAACACACACTTACACTCACACATTTCTGCATATATGCCTCATGCTACCCTTCTCCTACTCACATTTGCAAACACCTACACAACATATGCATGCAAATGTGCACATATACAGTAGACCCACACACTTGCTACACACATATATGTTCAAAAATGAAAAAAGAAGCATTTGACCTTGAAGTTTGGTGTGCGTACGGGGAAATGTATTGGTATGTGTGGGGTGAGAGCTGGAAACTATATCGAATTCAAACAAATCACTGGTGTCAGGCAATAAAAAGAGAAAATCTCTAAAGATTATTCCACCCTTAAATCCTCTCAAGCTTGAATTTCACCAGCGGCACATGGCCACATCTGCACATTATGATAATAACCAACAACAACTGTCTGTCGCAGACGGCCTGACGTTCGTGTGTTCCTTTTGTTAATCCAAGGGCGACTTGGTGTCACCGCACTACTAACTGCTGCACATTATAAAAACATTAGGGCGATAACAAGACCGGCGTTTGTGGAGAAAACAGCACCTGCTCTGCGCTCTCATCCTGCAGATGTCTGACTTTATTTGCTCTTTATGGGCAGCATAGGTTTAAGAGTCGTTCCTAAGTGGATGCTCCATTAACAAGCATTATGCTAACTGGCTAACAGTGTGCTGTGAACGCCAGCCGCAATGCAGTTGAAATCTAATTTCAGTCAAGGACTCACTCGGGTGAAGGATTCCTCTGGACAACACTTTGTAAGGAAGAAAGGAGGGACCTCTATCATTATATCCATCAATCAATTTAACTACTAATTAAAGTCATTAGTGCACATTAAATAAGTGTGGGTGGGTGTGGGTGTGTGTGTGTGTGTGTGTGTGTGTGTGTGTTCAGCTTATTGTAAGGCTTTATATTTATACTATATGTGTGCTCATTTGTGAATCTATGTCTTCAGTGGGGATGTCATTTTCAATTAATTTTGCCTTCAATAGCCCAACACCCATTAACTGGTAACTAACCAATGAATGTTCTTAAAGAAGGAACATGCAATATTAGCTGAAATACAAGAGGCCTTTATCCTGGCACTACACTGCATCAATAAGCTAAAAAATATTTTGTCATGCAAATGTCAAATGCTTTCTGACAGACAGCTGGCTAGCTGCATTTACATACAGAAGTGTAGTGTCAAATACCCACTCTATGGTCTTCAACGATTAGTTAAATTTGTCTTGGCTACTCTGTAGCATGCACCACAAAAGTCAAGTGGGAGCTAGCTTCTGGTGCCACACATTCATGATTACTGCTGGTAATACATGGGCGGGCGGAAATTTGGTGGCCACCCTCCCGTCTCCCCCCTAGATAGCCTAGGTGAGAGAGCATTTAGCATTTAAACATATTTTAGCACCACTTGAAGTGCTGACCATGAATGTATTGAGAGAGCTGGATACAGCATCAACAGTGGGGCCGTGTTCATTCCTATGAAAGTTGCTCAGTGGTGCATGAAGCCAAAAAAAGCTCTTTTTCCACGATGTGAAATTACCCAGAATATCTGCACTGCCACTGACTGGGCGGGCTAATTCCAGTATAACGCTCTGCTAACTTGAATGGAGATAAAATGATTTATTCTTGCGCTTCTTCTGGACCCTCCAAATGATATCGAGCCAAATACATCAAATTCTGTTTGTGAAACGGCTCATTTACAGGGGTTGTGTCAATGAAAAATGACAATGACAAAAGGTTTTTTGGTGGGGACCAATGGCATCACATGACCGACCCTGGAGTCATAATTCTAGCTTTTGGCTTATCAAACTTGGCTTCGAAGCCCACAAGTCAGGCCCAGAGAGCGACCACAGTGCAGATCTCTGCGAGCAGAGTGACTAACTTACGCTTTAACCCTAAGGAAAAAATTATATAATCTTGTGGTTCTTTTTTCTTTTGATATGTTATCAGACAGAATGGATCAAATCCCAACAGTGAAATGAGTTAATTCGTGGGAGTTGTGACATTAAAAGAACGTAGCTTCTGCTTTACCGTCGTCTCTTTCACAGTGTAAGTCTGTGGGGAAAAAGTCTTTCTGGACACAATGGCATCCTGGACTCAGAGTCTCACCGTTTGGCCTCTACGAAAATTGGCTTCACTGAGTGTATTTGCATATCTGTGTGTTACAGGGAGGGAAGAGATGGGGTTTGACACTATAATTAAGTCAAGTTAATGCACTGGCATTTCATGTGCATCGATCTACTCCCTGCTAATGTCCCATAGCTGCCTGACTTGTTAGACTTATTAAGTGCACACCTACAGCCACAGTATGATCTGATTAGATGAGAGAGCACTCACTCAACCTGACCGTGGGGCCGTCGGTGCTGTCATTGAACTCAGTAACAGTTTAGATGGTTTAATGAAGTCACGAAAATGATTGACTTCTACCCAGAAATTGCAACGTCTTTTTATCATATTGTCACGAGAAAACATCACAACATGTTTCTTTTTACGCTCTGCAAAACTGGTTTCATTATAATTCCTGGATTAAATGAATTCACACAACACTAGCTGCGGTGCATTTCATGAAGGAGATAGCAGCGGTTATAATTGAGCAGTTTGGGTGAAGTGTCGCAGAGCCTTTGAACAAATAACATCATTCATGACCTCTCGGGAAACAAGGGTAATAAATCTTTAGAAGAACGATTTGCTCTCATGGTTCACTCTGCAGAATGAGGGTGTTGATTAACAAACGCTGCAGACAAAGACTCAGGTGTATCATCTTGGATTTTAGAATAAAAGTTGGCAAATGTCAAACATTAATTTAGGGTGAAATTATAAAACAAAGGCTCTGGAGTGTATGCAGCCACAGAAAGTGGTTTGTGTTGACGTTATTGATGCAAGACAGCTAATGGAAAGTCTAAAAATCCCCATGGAACAAATCGGCCAGTGGGCACTTTAAATATTAATGCAATGAGGTATGTTTTGATTTAAATGTAACTACTTAACTAACTTAATTTTATGGAGGAAGATTTCTTTTGGAAAACAGTCTGAATCCCACTGTGGAGAAGAAAAAAAAAGAGCATCAACAACCTCAAGATCCAATTTCATGTTCAGTTTCTTGTGCTTTCATGCAGAGCTTGCTTTGGATCAAACAGCCTCTTCCAAATGTGACTTTATCTGCCACTAGCTTACCCTTTCGCCCGTTCATCCCTACACACACACACACACACACACACACACACACACACACACACAGCAGTACTTTACAGGCACAAAAGTTTCATGACTCAGTTATTATATAGCGATTATGCAGTAACTGTGGTAACATGGATTATTTCTTCAGTCTGATTAAATCATTCTGATTAGAGACTCCAACTTAACTGCATGCGCTCTACATAAAGTGATGGGATAAGATGTGTGTTTACACGGCCCAAAGCGTTTAATCAGATTATAACCGTTTGGACTTGAGCTAGGTGGTCCTACTCACTGTGAAGCATCTAATATGCTGGAAATATAACAGAATGAGATTTTTTTTTCCAGCCTCACTGAAAAAATGCAATTGATTCAGTACATTAAGTATAGAGAAAGTGGTTCTGCCTGTTAATACTATTTAGCAAAGTACTTTAAGTGTAACCAAGGTTATTTCTGTAGCTACAACTTACAGATGTCTCTTAAACACTTCACATGCAGATCATTGGTAGATAATACATTTTAATGATGTTACCTTAATGCCTCATATGCAGGCTACTGTTACTGGTTGTGATCAAGCTGCAGCTTCTGGGACTAAAAAGGTGAAGCAAAGACAGGAGTGCCAAAAACTGCAGTTTCTAAAACAGCCACTAGAGACTGGCTCCAAGAGTGACTCAACCCCCATAGGTCCATCCTCCACAGCTCCTCCCTCTTATCCACATATGGTCACTTTTGGCTTCAAAATATCAAGATGACAACAGCCGAAATGCCAAACTCGAGGCTACAATCATGTGACCAATGTGCTGATTGTAGTAAAGAGGGAAGCAGCCCCAGGTTGTCCAGTTAGGAGGTAGGCGGCCATTTGCAGAAACAATATATTTATTCCAACCAGAGAGAACATAAGCATATAATTAGTAATTACGCTCCAACATTTTCCTGTTGAACCAGTTACCCAGGGTTTACACCATCCCTCTCTACCACATTAAAAAATTCTGCCTCTTCCAGTTGAAGTGGTCAGTTCTGATTGGGTTATATCTGATTATTAGTGGAAAATTCAAGTCCATGTAAATGTATCCATTGACTCTGTAACTGCTCTGACCTCACACTGTCACCCAAGAATTACATAATGTACATTACATATATTTTGAGTGGGGGGTCTGAATAAGTGTTTATGTGTTTGTGTAGGCATGAATGCATGAACAAATGACTCCATACATGTGAGTGGGATTCGTTAGTGCATCTTTATGTGTAGGCTGAACTGTTGTCAGTATTGGAATCCATTACTCTATAGCCTAAAGTGCAACGATAATGTGGGAGTGAACGTTTTCCAGTCAGCAGAGCTACGTAATATCACACTTCAGTCCTTCTGCTGACCGACAAGCTCTGGAGAGGAGGAGTGTGCGTGTGTGTGAGAGAGAGAGAGAAAAAGCTCACTAACTCTCAGAGCTCGTGAGAATGAATAATGATCAATACTTTGACCTTTGTTGTTGCCACCTGAAGGGTAGCTGCTGCACCCACGGGAGCCAGCGCTCAGCGGCCTGCATCAAAACTTAAAGCACCTCACTTCTACTGCATGTCAGCATGTCAGTGTGTGTGTGTTTGTGTGTGTGTGTGTATGTGTGTGTGTGTGTGTAGGGGAGGCACGCAGAGAGCCGCAGGGTATATCACACTTCCCACATACTACACACTACTCAAAGATTCTTAACTCAAAGAACGTAAAGAGATGAAGGGATCGGATAAGATGATAAGTTAAAGAGAGAGAGCAGGAAACAAAGGGAGTGAATTGCAAAAAGAAGCAGAAGGTGTTTTTGTGATTTCCTCCGATCTCCTCATCCCCTCACTAGGTTTTGGCTTATCATTCATTCAGCTGTCTTCTCTACCTGCTTGGCAACATAAATAGCAGCTGTCAGAAGTAAGGACACACTCCTCAGGTCACGCACACACTTCTTTACCCCCCCCCGGTTGTTGAACTGGGCCTGCCAATAACTGCAGCTGACGAGGAATCGGAGGTGACAGGTTGAGGCAGGTGAGGAGGGGAGCAAGGAGGTGGAAGAGGGAGACAAGGAGACTGATGCAGGGAGTAATTAGGAGAGGCGTGTGATGCTGCAGAGAGGGATGTGGGAAGGAGATGGTAGAGATAAGAGCGAGAGCAGAGAGTGAAAAGGTGGGGTGAAAGAGAAAATATAACAGGACTGATGTCCTTCCATTCAGTGGAAAGTGTGATTCAACTACTGTTAGGAGATAAACGTGGGGCCAAACAGTTTCTGGCCGTCTTACTTTATGTTTTTGCACCACTGCTGGTCAATCAGTCAATCACTTTTGTCCACATGAAAATATTTCATCAAAGTATTGGATATATTGCTATTAAAGCTGCTGCAGACTTTCGCACTCGATCGCCATAAAATTTGCAGCAGACATCAATGAGTACGTTTAGATGCACAAATTAGTCCGTCCCTAATATTCCTACCAAGCTGTTACATATCTAATGACAATGACTAGTCCACTAATACTCCTGTGTACGTGCAGCCATGCACACTCCAAATAACGTGCCCTAACATGTTGTTCATCAGGTCAAAATATAGAAAAGAAGAACAGCCAGAACTGCTTTTCATTATGCTTCTTTGCATCAAAGATTGATTTTTTACAGTTTGCTCCTGCCGTCGGACTTGTTGGATCATACAGCTCATCATCCCTCTTATATTCCTTCAACCTCCTTCTTATGAGGCCGGTGCTGCAATATTTGTGGTCATACAAAAACCTGCTAATATCCAAGTCTTTCATGATGTTTAAAAACATTTAGTGCATCACCAGCAATGTGGAATTTTCTGCATGCATTTCTCCGTCAGGCTTGCAAGTAGAAGTTTGCGGGTTGTGTTTGTGTACCATGACAACAAAGAGCCGCAAAAAGCAGTAAAATTAGATGTATTTTCCAAATCGGCTGTATACGTGCCTAAAACCAGAATAACACCAGCATATCCCATGTCTTAATTAGAAAATTCTTTATTCGGAAAAATGGCCTAAATCGTAATATTTAAACAGAATGTGCTGTTTAAATGACTCACATCAAATTCAGAATATTATCATATTCAGAGTAATAGGGGAATATTTACGTGCATGTAACCGTAGCCATTGAGAGCATGTTAGGATGCTCATGTAGGTCAAGGTACCGCTGTACATAGGTAGAGCCTCATAGAGCTGCCGGCAGGGCATAGGACACTCGGCCTTGTTAAGTCCGATGTACTGTTATGTGAATTTCTGCTCTTTCTTTTCTCCTCTTCATCCTCTCTGTTGTAACATCACGCCATCCCACGTCTTCTTCAGTCCTCTGCTGTCTTTTACTTGTCAAGGTACCAGCTGGTGTCAGACCACAGGAATGAATTTTCTCTTCCTTTCTTTCTTTCTGGCCTTCTGGGAGAAACATCTGTGTCTCTCTCTCTCAGCTGGGTGCTGCCATCTGTCAGTTTCATCAAGGTCTCTGATGGCTTTCTCGTTTCTCTCATTTCATCATCGCGCCATTCTCTATTCAGGTGAGACGAGTTGGGATCAGATGCTGTGCCTCAATGGGCAGGTGTTTCTTTGCATCTCAAGCAGCAGCTGAATGCTTCATATCGAGCAGACATCACCAGTCGAATGCAAAAACTTTTAATTTTGAGACCAAAAGTGAAACCAATTCATTTCCACAGTAAGGAAAAGGGAGAGACTAGTCAGTTTGTTTCTGAGTTGCAGTAAGTAAAAGTATTGTGACTGAACTGTCCTGCAAGTGAGAGTTCAGCATTTGAAGTGCTGCTATCTTTTCAACCCAACTCCACTTTTACATCTTGTAAAGGTACTATGTAAAGAAAATTTCAGTGCATGCGTTTGTGAATCTACAGACATTGTGTAGTAGTTCCATGCAGCCACAAATAAAAGCCCACCAGAGTGGCTGAGTCAATGAGCCCAGTGCACAAACCACTCATGCAAACAGATTAGTTCTTATCTAGTAAGTTGTTCAAGAGCAACATTCGTAAGTGTTTCAGACTACTATCAGAGTTTCAGTATGATACTAAAATCAACTTAAATAAAACTGAAAAATAAACTTAATGCAAAATGAATATGCTACTCATTTTAATCCAAAGTGTTCATTTCCACCTAGTCTTCAAACCAATTTACAGAAAGGTCTAACACTTAAAAAAGACTATGATTTCATTGGTATACCATTGCACTGTATTTTACACAGTTAAGTAGTAGTAATGAAAATTCAATCACCTTGACAGCTGCCTCCAGATCTTGATGCAGGATGATCCTTCTTTATAAAACCTGACAGTGTAACATCACCTAGCGTATAATATATCATAACTTAAGAAGTCAAACTACTCACTCTTCATTTCTGTCACAGTAAGGTGCTGCTCTAATACACTGACACCACTAAACATGTTATGTTTTCATCTGATGATGCCCAGCAGAGAGATTTGATTGTTATGCTAATAACCAAATCTCAATAACGTTTACCTCCTCATGAGCAAGTGACACTTGTCAGGTTAAAGCAAGCTCTCAGCTTACACAGTTAAAGGTTATGTATAAGTTAATCAGGGCATTAGAATAGTGGCAAACAACCACTTGCTATTTTAAAGAAATAGTGTAGTGATGCCGTCCTGAGCATTAAAAAAGCCATAGTGTGTGTGTGTGTGTGTGTGTGTGTGTGTGTGTCGTAATCCAAGCTTTTCTGTGTGCTGTCGTGGTCGATGACTGGCCGGCTAATCGCTACCACTTTACATTCATACAGAAGTTGTAGCCGATACTGCTGTCCAGACCCATGGCTTTGTCACGGAAAGATAGCCCAAAGCCTCTGGTTCCTCCCTAGGTTAACACCATTAGCTCTGTCAGCACTGTTGCAGTTTCTGGTGCTGTTCACTCTATGGGCACCATTAGCTGCTAGCTGCAGGCTCAGCCAACTCCATGTTGAGAACTGAGTGCAGGCAGCTTTAATCAGACTGAATCATGAGCCCCTTTTATACTGCCTTTTTAAGGCAGGAATATTATGTCATTAAGCCACCTCAGCGTTGTGTATATGAGGTCTGATTGTGGAATGAGGGGACAGAGTTTTTGTACTATTAAACCGGCAGGTAGTAACAACACCAAAACAGTGTTTAAAAAGCAGTTAGCGGCTCACGCAAAGAAGAACAGGAGCTATAAATGTCCACCAACTGGAAAAACAACAAGATTTGGGAGCTCCTGATCCTCCAAGCAGAAGATGAGATCAGTCGCCATATAACAGAGATGGTAAATTGTTATTGACATGCTAATGCCATTGTTATTGTTTATAAAGCACTGCCAATGCACATATTATATGTCACACTAGAGGTCGATGTGTTAAATAACACTTTTTAAAAAAAGTTCTTTGATACTGGCATACTGTCTAAAATCACAAACTTGAGTGCCATGATGCTGCCATTTTTTTGGTTCTGTGTACTTATGCAAATGATGCATAAAGCAGGGACTTAGTAGCAGTCCTATAGTGAGATCTCTGTGTAAAGAGGGTTGCAGGTTGGTTCCTTTAAGAGAGCTGGGTAAAATGCGTATGAACAAGCGTCACAAAAAAGTTAAATGGATTGGTATATAAATGGGAAAATGTTCTTGCATGAGGCTGGTTGTCCTTCAAACTGGCTGTAACTTTAACTTTGCCTCTCACACGTCATTCTCTTTTACACCAAAGTTAAAGAATCAACCTGCAGAAAAACTTTCCATCTCAAAGAGTCATTACACACTGCGTCAGCCTGTCTCTGCCAGCTACACAATCTGTAAGATGCTTTTTAGGGTGAGTGAGTTTGGGAGGAGGAAATAAGGGAGAGTACTTGGGGCTAACTTTCGTTTAATGCCAGAATGATGTTAGAGTTCTTCCAAAGTAATGCTGTGATATCATACACTGGGACTGGAGCCAGGCTGGACAGCAAAGTTACACACTGAATAGCAACAAAATAATGCCTTTCTTTTACTTGTTCTTTCCAATGTCTGTTTTTTGTCTTATTTCAATTACAGTTTGGCCTCATTCTCGCCTCCATTCTGCTTTGTTTCTCTATTTTCTTTTTCTTTTTTTTCTAATTTCATTTCCCCTCATTTGTCTGTGTGGCCCCTCTCCATCCTCTTGAAGCTGCAGAGACAATGTGTCCCTGCAACCAAATTAACACCCTCATCTATCTCGCTGCCTCTCCATCCTTCCCCTCCCTCTCATTTGGCTGTCCTTCCCTGACTCTCTCTCCATCTCTCTCTCTTCTGCCCATCTCCAACTCCCCTTTTATTAATTTCACGCTTTTATTTTCTCTTAGCAACACACATCTATGTGGTCGCGTCATCCTCCTCTCCCGGCACATTTTGCATCCCCCATTCCCCCTCCCTTAAATCCTTGATCCCCCCCCTCCTTTTTATCCCTTTTCCTCCGCTCCCGTGTCCATCCACTCCTCTGGCAGGTTAATTTGGCCGCAGCAGAGGGGCTCTTATGCTCCAGGTGTGGTGCATTGAATGATGACCACAGGAGGACCAGGATATGGCTCACACACACATGCACTCACACACACACACTCACACACATAGAATGAGCAGCCAATGGCCTCATCATTGCACCAACCCCTCTGTGCCCAGCATTTCTCCTTTTTTTCTTTCCTCTCTTTCCAGGAAAACTATCTGTCATGTTTTGCCAGTCAGCCTTTGCTATAATAAAACTTGATTCCGATAACAGTGTTGTCACATTGTGGCTAATAAATTGGCTTATATAATATATAACTATATAATAAATAACTATTTGTAACAGGGAAACACACGCCCAGAAACACACACACACACATAGAAACGTGTGGTCCAGTCATTTGAGGTCCATGCGACAAATGTGTATTCTGTGCCATCCCCTCGTCCACTGGGTCCTCTCTAAGCCATTACTCCCTCCTCCTCTCCTCCTTCTCTCTCTTCTTCTCATCCCAAATGAACTAATTCATCTAGCCGATTAAATAGACAGCAGCATCAATAGTTTTCAAGACTGCACTATCATAATTTTGCCTCCAGGCGCAATGAGGTGTAAAAATGGCTATTATAACTTGTTGGTGGAGACAGAAGAGTCATTGTATCTCAATGGGAGTTTGTGAATGGAAGTAATCTTTCACGCTGTAAAATCAGTGAGACATTTGCAGCAGCCGAGGAAAATTTCTGAATTAATTACTTTTTGTATTGATATTTGTGACTTGAGGGACAGATTTATGCGGTTTCTGCATTTATCACAAAATGGAAATAGCTCCATTGTTAATGGGCTCAATCGAGCAAAGTAGATAAAAGGTTTTGAAATGTAGCAAAAACAATGCCAATGTAATAAATTAAATGTCTCATTTATCAAGGCTCGACCACTGTGACATAATAGTTTTACTCCTGAGAAACAAGTTTTTAAGTCGTCACTGTATGGCATTAATCGTTAGTTCAGGGAAAATCATGCTTAACTAGACATGCAAGGTGGCTCTCTTTCAGTCCTAGCATGTACCTGTCTGCATTTTCTCTGAGGGCGGGAACACGAGTGAAATGAAACCATGTTTGAATGAAAAGAAACATAGAGATGTCCTCTTCTGTTGCTCCACCAAGCAGAAAAGAAAAAGGGTTTATAGGATGTAATGTGTGTCCAGCTGCAGAAAAGGCAGAGAAACCACCTTTGAAGCAAAGGCATAGGTTTCGTTTCAACATGGGGGTGGGATACATAAAACTGAGTTTATGGGTCCTCCTCCAGAAAATTTTGACCTTATTATACTTAACTTCCTACATTCTTGTGAAGTCTTATGCACAAATTTGTGGCTTTTATGCATCAGTTTAAGGTATAATTCTGTTATAATATAAGTCCTCTGCTACTGTCATATTTTAATTGGGGTCAGCAAAGACAGATGTTGTATTATTGAGGAGCACGTGTCCTCTCCGTCCCCCCCGAAATCTGCACCTTTGCTTGCACACTACGACGTGCTGCACTTTCTTACCTGTATTGATGTGTTAAAATGGATAAACAAATCTTTTTGAACAAATCTTATAGTGTTTGGTACAATGTCAGTGCTCATGAATCACCTGCTTTGGTCTTTTTGAACATTTTTTTAGCATCCAGTATGTATTGAGTCAGCCTCTCAAACAGTGCTCATGAATGCCCGACTTTTCACCCTTGCATGTGTTGTAGGGTAGCCGACTGCTCACATTGTTTGTTACCATGAGTGTACAAAAAAAAGCGATTAATTGGACTCAAGTTGAGACCTCCGCCAGCCATAGTCAATGTGCTCCTGATATGGCTGTTCTTCCATCTTCAGTCTGTTCATGAGCTTTAATGTGGAAACAACATTGCACACCAGTGATGGGCAAAAATGAACAGATAAATAATTTTGAACAACTCTTTTTGGTGTCCAGTATATGCCGGGTTAGACTGTTAAATGGTTAAACGTGGAGTGCTCATGAATCTCTGACTTTACTGCTCACTCTTCCCACAATGCTTTGAGGAGAGGTTTGCAGAGAATCTGGCACCATATTTTCCAAAACGTATCAAAACTTGAAAAGTTATGAAACATTTCCACGTATCAACTTGAAGGAACTAATTCTCTGAAAAGAATCTGTCCGCCCATCACCACTCATCCCCTGCTTGTGTGCTTTAACAATAAAAGTCAGTAAATCTCAACTGGCCTGCCAAGCCTTTTAAACCTGTTTTTATTTTCTTATTTGCCTGTTGGAGCTGAAGGAAAAGGTCTGGATGATGTGTTGCTGACAGCGAGTTCAGCAAATTCTGAAGGTAGATCATAAAACTGTTTTACAGAGTTGGGTTTCATTCATCTTTTATACTCGCTTTATCTCTTTCAGGGTCGCAGGGCGGGGCTGGAGCCGATCTCAGCATGCATTGTGGCAAGAGGCAAATTATGCCAGACAGGTTTTAAGTCTATCATGAGGCTGACAAATAGAGTATGACAGATAAAAACATTCACACCTGCCAGCAATTTAGAGCCCCTAATTCACGTAACCTGCATGTTTTCCGACTGTGGGAGGACACTAACTCACCACTTAGATATTGTACGTGTAGTCATCAACCTTGCATTTTGCGTTCCTGTTTTGAATATTAAATTGAATATGAGCACGTTGAGAACAGGACGTGATAGCTCGTACTTTACTTCATCAACAGAATTCAAATGATACTCATGTCCTTGACTTTGACTGTGAACTGTCTGTTTTTAAATGTTCTCTGTGATTGCTGTCACCGTCCTGCCGGCTGCATGTCACTCAGAGTGATTTCCCCTCCTCCGTGTCTTTACTGCGCCACCTCATCCTTTTTACTGTCTTGTTCTCTTGTTTTATTCTTCAGCATTGCAAGACACAGAGCCTGGAGGCCAGATTGCTGCCAAAACACACACACACACACACACACACACACACACACACACACAATACACTTCTTGTGTATGCATGTGCCACTGGAGAGCAGGTACAGGTGCACATAAACACACAAAAAGATGCACACAATGTGTACATACACACAGTTGTGAGTGACATAATAGCTGAACATGGCACTGACCGGAAGAGTCAAAGCACTGTCAAACAGGGTTGTAACGGTTTGTGCATCGGTGCCAGACTGTCACTCTATGGGGTCACGGTCTGGTGCACATAACCACACACAGAATACATAGCATGTAGCTTGACGCACGTAATGTGGGCCCAAAGTTCACAAGTGCTAGTTCGGCCTGGACTTTAAGTCATTTGCTGTTAGCAGCATACGCTGAGGCAAAACAAACCAGTGGCTGTGTGAGTCAGAAACACAATGACCAGCGCAAATAAAATGCCAGAGCTGGAAGAACCCCCTGCAGGTTCCCCGGTAAGTTACAACCACAGATAGATATATATAAGACAAAAAAAAAGACTTTTTTGCATTACGCCACTGCTATAGGGTCCCTGAATCAAAACATACAACATGCAAATGAATATTTAATGCCATTTCCCATACATACAAATCGACCCATCATCATTAAAACATTTACTCCCACATATTGATTTTATATTTTTGGAACTGGACAATTCATTAGAAGTGCAGTACATCAGTAAATGTTTTGTTCCTAACATTCAATGCACTCCTTCAAATTAAAAATGCATATTTGTCTTTTTAGAGAACAGGACAGCCAGCTTATTTAAGGAACAATGAATTTCAGATTATGCATAGACACATAGCACAACAAGGTTGTTGTGAAACTCAAAATGTTAATTCTGAACGTATATCAGTTTGCAATTCCTGAACTTTCCATGCTGTGGTTTTCAACTAGCCTATAAACAACGAAATTACTGAAATTCAGTTAAGATTTTCTGTGGCCCCATCTGGCCACCCCTATAAACATTTTCTGGGGCTGCCACTACACACAATACAAGGTTAATTTCAACAAGGAGCAGGCTTTTTGAAGCCAATGTCACACACACTGGAGCAGCTATAACATACACATCACTCTATCATCCTATAAGATGAAATTCTTCTCGATTTCCTTTAACACTGATGGATTCATGCAATGGAAAAACAAAAAAGAAGTGACATCAGGTAAAAGAAAGTGTAAGTTTAACCTTCACCTGCGTCTGCACTGAGAGTACATTCTTAGTGATTACACCCTACGCCATAAGATGCTTTAAGCACTGTTGTTTGTCACTGACGGTGCAGCGTTGTGGAGCTGGTGACTAGTTTACTGTAGTGTCTTAAAAGAACGGCGGGGATATAGTGTATGTGTGTATGTGAGAGAGAGCGAGAGAGAGAGAGTTTGTGTCTCCCCCAGCTGAAAATACTGCAGTCTTCGTCATGCCTGGCTGCCTCTAAGAAGTGTGATGTAAGGGCCTAGCTTTTTTGCTCGGCTGCTTTAAAGTGATGGAGTCCAGCTTGTCTGGGCTTTGTTTAGGAAAAACACTAAATCAAACGAGACGGACATTGATTGTGTGTGTGTGTGTGTGTGTGTGTCTGTTGAAGCTGGTGTGGCACTTAGGGCAGTGCAACACAAAAATGATGTGAGCCTCGAGCAAGTGAGGTCATAAGAGTCACATGTCTCATTTCTTACACACACCTCTTTCAGGGCAGTGGTCTATACACTCATACATACACACAAAATATGTAGCACAGGCATTCATAATCACACAGACAAACACCCCTGGCCTTTTGGTGCTGATCCTCCCCCTCCCGCCTCCTCCTCTCTCACTGCGCTGCTGTTTCCTCTAATATTGTCGCTCTGTCATGCTCTCTGCCAGCCGCCCCAAACAGCAGCCAGCTTGAGTGAGGCATCGTCCAGCGGACAAAACGAGGGATCATATGGGGTGAATGGCAAACAGGCCCATTTCTGTTGATTTTAATATGGGTTGATGGGTCTGACTCACTGCATGCTGTCTGTGAGGGACACAGGACAACCTTGCCTGGTGAGGAGTAACAGCTTCATGTGTGCCATGGTGGCCTGCTCAAAGGTACTTCAGACAGATGACTGTCCATGCAGAAAAACAGTCTTTCTACTCACTATGTCACACTGATGGCCTGGGGAACTACGCAGGGGTGGAGATTACACACAGAGATCTTCCCCTCAGGTGCAGTTTGAGTTCTGTGTTTGCTCTAGGTCACTAAAGGACACGTTTGCAAATAAAAAGGTTTACCACCGATTATACACAGTTTACTCATCACCAGGAGTACTCAGCCAGTGAAAACAGTCGAGTCATGTTTTCTGTGGCTCCAAAAGTTTGCATGGTTATTTTGAAGGAAAGATGAGAAAAAAAAGAGTGGCATTTGGAAGGCAGGTAAGGTTGTTTTGGAGCTTCACCCAAACTAGCGGACTAATACTTAGGATGTTTAAACCTCTTCTTTGATTTTTGAGTATTCTTTTTGTTTAAGCTCTTCCGCAACTTTTTGGAAGTACAATACTAAAACAGTGGAGTGGTTCATTACGATATATATAAAATAGGGTAGCTGTGGCTCAGGAGGTAGAACAGGTCATCCACTTATTGTAAGACAGGCAGCTCCATCGATGTGTGAGTGCATTCAAACGTTTAGAAAACCGAGCAGCAGATGGCAGCTTATATAGTAGCCTTGGCCACCTGTGTGTGTGTGAATAGATGAATGTAACAAGAGTGCTTTGAGTGGTCAAAAGATAAGAAAGGTGTTACAAAAGTACAAGTCTATTAACAAATCCAGATTGGGATTGTGGAGGGAAAAAAGGGCCTTGTAAAGCGTAACCTAGCTGCAGGCGCTTTCAAAAATGCTTGGCAGATGATTGGATGAACCATCTGTCCATCACCGGTATTGCCAAGAAAAGAATGAAAACACCTTTTTCAGTCCAGTGGGTCTTCCATTTTTTGCTATTTTTTTTTTAATGAAAATACTCCTCAGCTCCTCAACTCTCACAGTTATTGTTTTGAATTAACTGTTTGATTGGTCCGAACCACTGGCGCATTATCTGATCTCCTGATCTTGTAATTCTCGCTTGATCTCAAAATACTGCATGAATCCAGCTGCCACGCAAGGTGACACCATAGCTGACGCATGCTGCATGGCAAATTAAAAGTTACTTGGGTGTATTTCCAGCTATTAAACAGTCACGAATGGCATAAAACAAGATGTGTTGTAATCAGGTCCCATACATCCATTTAGTACTGCTGTTGGAACATCTGAACCATTTACATAATCTATAAATCCACCTCAACAAATCCACTATCTCTACACTTGAGCACGATAGTAATTTCTTAAACACAAAGCACGTCAAAGGTAAAGTGCATGTACCGACATCATTGATTGAGGTCCAGCAAACAGCAAAAAAGAAAAAAGTTTCAATCAAAATTCAGACAGCAAAGCAGGTCTCAAGTTATAATGAATCATTTAGAAGTTTATAAACCTATTGAAATTCGATTAAGATTATTTTTAGCTCGTTTGCTATAATTACTTCTGTCACTGTCTCATGCTTGATCTATGCATTGCTTTTAAAAAAAAACAACTACCAAAGGGAAAAGAAAATATTTTGATCTCATTCGTAAGTTTGTTTTTGTCACAGGTCACTTTTTGATGCCCTTGACTTTAAAGCACAGGTCACATCTGATGTCTGCTGTGAAAGCACACTCAGTGTTATTCGTATTATCTTACAGGAAAAAGTCAAAGCTGCAATGATCAATATTTCTGATCTGGACACAGAATCAAAGGACACGCTGTAATGTTAAAGCGTCATTTGTTCTGTCAGTCCCACTGAGAATCAGCATCACAGCAATATGTGAGCTACACCATCATTTTAGTCTCACAGATCCTGAAACGCACTTTGAATTTTATATTATGTCAATATTGTTTCTAACCCATGATTTTTAGAAAAAAAGCACGAAAAAAGTTTGCAGTACAGTCGACGTAAAGATACACAGAGATGCACGGCAGGAATTGGATGATGCCCATCAAGAGTAACATGCCCGAATAACCAGATCCTTCAACTCAGAAGATGTAGCAGGATCAAGGAAAAACTAATAAAACTATCTTGTACCTTGTACCTTATACGTAATAAAGCCCCTTTGCCTTATTAACTGGGAGTGCATGTTTTACTCGAGGGGCTGTCGCCGGGCGAAAATTACATAGAAACGCAAGGGGACACTTTTATGTTGTAGCTAGTAAGGGAACAAAAACAAGCATACTCTACATCATGGTGCAGGAAGACCAGAAATTTGAACTGTGGTCTATGTTTGATGAACGAAGTGAGTATAAAGTAGGAAGAGAACTTTGCATGACAATATTCATAACTTTGATTAATCAAAAATAATAAAAACATTTTATTCTTTCAGTTGGTGGACACAAACAGACTAAAGGAATAGAAACTATGAGGAATAGACAAAAATATGGACTTTATGACTACTTAAAATGACAGAAAGTCAGCACCTTTTTAGATATAGACATACAGACAGATAGATAGATAGATAGATAGACTTTATTGTCCACTTCAGTGGAAATTTGTGGCTTTGCTCAAACACAGCAAAGGAATATACAAACACATAAAACAATATACGATTAAATCTACAATATATGAGATACAATACTGCAAACAGGTAGGTAGGAGCAAAAAATTAATATTTAAAAGAGAGCACATCTGACAAAAAAGTAGTTCTCCCTAATACAATTATTCTGTGTTCATTGCCTGGCGTAGGGATTAAAGGACTTCCTATAAAGGTTACAAACAAAAGAAATGGGCAGGTATAAGTAGGGAAAGACTAATTGAGGGGAGTGAGAACAGGTGAGGATGAGGTGAGGTAGCTCCAGGACTACTGAGGGACAGGTGAAACTAATCAGTGCGGGTCAGACGATCAAAACTGGCTGAAAACACACGAGGACAGGAAGTAAAGTGTTGTAAAAAAAAGAAACAGGAAACAGTAACCATGAATGAATAATAGAAATAGAGGGAAAACATGGACCTCAGGAGGATATTGGGCAGATCACGACACAAACAACCAAAAATCGAGATGCTGACATAAATGCACATTTATCTAGAGATGAGCCGTTGCGTCATCCAACTGACTCTAATAGAGCACTCCAAATATGTAGCTTTTGGCCACTATTGAGGGGACTTTGTATCATCGTTACTTGGAACAATAAAACCACATCTTTGTAGACTGTTTTTTATCAAGCACATCTCAAGTACACCCTCGTTTCTCATCATGTTACCTTTTGTCTTTGTATCTTTTCTCCCTGGTCCTGTATCTTCCATTCATCTCTACATATTCTCTCTCCCTCTCTGCATGTCTCTATTTCTACCTCTCTTTGTCATCTCGTCTCTTTGTCTGTCGAACAGCTTTAGCACCCTATTGTCGCCTCCCTTTTCTTTTGGTGGGACGCATTCACTCCCGTCTCCGCATTCTCTTTTGGCCTACAGCATTATAGGCTACCCAAATAAAGAAAGGAAAACATAATTTGTATTCTGGACCACGTCTGTGATGTGAGAGAAAAGCAGAGACGGAGGGGGGAGAAAGAGGCAGTGAGGAGAGGAGGGGTTGTTAAAGTCACAGTTTGAAGTTGGTTAAATTCATTGGACATAAAGTCGGATGTCTGGAGGCATTCGCCCACATTGTTAACAGATTTGTTTCTTCCTAAGAGGGGAAGTTTGACCTTGAGAAACCACGCTGTCATCCACTTTATATCATAATTATCATTCTCACTTCTGCTGCATATTGTAATTAGGCATTCATGTTGTAAAGTATTATTCATCCATCTAATCTTATGCATCATCACACAAGTTGTCAGTATATTGACACAACTTGACTGCACTGCGCTTGGTGGTTCTTTAGGATTGTCCAAATATAGACTGTGTATCCTCACAGTTGGATAATGATGCGTTTAGCCGAGTACGTGGGATGGCGATCCAACTCAAGGGCTCATCAATACACTTTTCTCAGCGCTGGTGGCATGTTGTGTGTACAAGCATTTGAATCTGCATTCGCGTGAGTGAGCAACGCTGGCCGGCACGCATGAGTGTGCACAGGGATGCCGATTTCTGCCAGTATCTGTGTGTTGCCCTGTGTTCCTAACCCCGGCAGTGATGCCTGGTCAGCAGCAGCAGCTGACACCCTCTTGTCACTGACAGCAACTCCTGCAGTGGTCAGAGACAGAGAGATGAAGGGGGGGTGGAGCTCCATTGACCTTGCAGCAGAAAACCGTAACAGCTACAGCAGTAGTAGCACACTCTCGACTGCTCAGACACAAAGACGCTCGGTCCAAGAGCGGCTTACACATCCACACGCACTCTCCCTCTCAGCGTCTCATGTTCGTTCTGACACTCGGCCCACACTCTAGTGCTTAGGACTCGCCTCGGGGCTGTTTGCCGGGGCCAGCCTTCCCACAAAACGAGAGATAGAGAGCAGGATGGAATATGGGTGGAGGGCAGGGAGCTGAGGATGAAACATGCACAGTCACATAAAGGAAAGAAATGTGCAATCACTCATGAAGCCACCAAAGACAGAGACAGTGTAACCGAGATATATCTTCATGGGAGGACGTGAAAAGGGACACACAGAGTCCTGCACACTTCTGTGACGGTATGCAGTTAGTAGTGGATCTTCCTAAACGAACACAGGTGCCTTGGGTGGCACTTTTTTTTTTCCCTAATTCTCAAAACTCTAATGTAGTCGAGAAATGTTTCGAAGATCTAATGCTAATGGTTGGTCTGTCATCTATGGTCCTGGCAATGCAGATCTCCTTAATGTGTTCATCAGTGAGTGATCATCACAGTCTGAACATGCTCGAGGATGATGGGTATGTTGGAGTGGAGTGTATGTGGAGAATATTGAAGTAAGAGAAAATCAAAAGTCAAAGACATCAGGGGGCATAGTACAAAACTAGAATCATCTCCTTGTGGTTTTAGGCCTCTGCCAACCAGTGATGTTGCAGTAGCAGTTTACAGCCATGCCTGCCCAGTCTCATATTTAGAAGCACAAAAGATCTATACAATCAGCACAAGGTCAAGAGGAGCACCCAAAATGAGTTTCACCAATGCAGTATTGGACCTACTGTCCCCCGTTCTGTTCCTAAGTTTGAGTGCCGAATAACGGCAAGAAAGTGTATACTTGAGTCCAACTGGACATTTGTGCCAAATTTGAGGAAATTTCCTCAAGGCCTTCTTTAGATATTGTATTTTACAAGAATGATACAGACACAAGGTCACAGTGACATTTTGACCTTTAACCACCAAATTCTCATTACTGAGTCCAAGTGGACATAAAAATTAAAGAAATTCCATTAAGGCGTTCTTGAGATATCGAATTCACAAGAATAAGATGGGCACAAGGTCACAGTGACCTTGACCTTTTACCACCAAATTTTAATCAGTTCAACACTGAGTCCATGTGGATCTTTGTGCCAACTTGAACCAAAATCCCTCCTGCATCTTTGAGATATTGCATTCATGGTAAGCATAAAAAAAACAAAAGAAGAAGATGAAATTCGCCCTGAGAAGCTTATCTCAGATGCCATTGTATGTTTGTAAAAATGTCTCACCTCCATGAGCATATAGCTTCAATACATGCAAGATAATGTCTGTTTGCACTTCCACAGAAAAGCACACATGCACCCTCCAACCACCGTGACAAATGTCTTCGCTGCATAGAAGTGCAATATGAAAGCGTGGTCTGTCTCCAACCTTACGCCTCTTACTGATTTTAACGCAGGCCTCAGCCCGCAGCCACCAGATTGAAGATGACACAGAAGTGAATGGGTCTCATGAAGGAGTGCAATATGGGATAAACATTGTAATTGAGTGTCGCTCCTGCTGCTGGCTTCTGTTTATCCTGCTGGATCAGATCACCGATATGAATTCTGAATGAGAACATCACAGTATTTAAACCCTTGAGGTATATTTTATTGCCTTCAACCCAGAGAGAAATACTACTCAAGCTCAATCATTTTCTTTGTTGCATTTCACAGAGGTGTACAGGCTTAGTGTGATATACTGATCTGTGAGAGTGAGACTAAATGTTTATACTTTTAACTCCACAGAAAAGGTTTGTTATCACAATGCATTTTGTGAACACTCAGGTGTCTAAAAACAAGTTAAATTCTGAACAGTAATGGCAGATTCTGCCACTAGCAACGACAACTACTTTGTAGAGTGGGCCTTTTCGAATAAAAGCACTTTAGATGGCTGTTGCTGAAAAGATGTTATTCATAAATATTATGATAGTCAAAAATGGGGTCTGTTTTCCTACAAAAAATAAGAAATAATGTCAAACATACTATGTCAGACTTCTATCAGACTGATAGAAAAAGGAACTTTGATTTTACACATTAAGGGTGTTTTTCTGTATGGTATTTGATTCCAGCCCGTTCTCACTCCGAACTTGTCAAATATGTCCACTCTGTCAGTACTTTTGGTGTACGATATGTTATTATATGCCAGGGGATGGCCGGATGGCACTAATCGCATCCACATGCAATGTGCACAGGCGGCATCACTTAAGAACGTGTCCGGACAAAACCGGTCACATGCACATTAAACACTGAAAGACGGCGTCAGGTAAAACGCTGCTGGTAACCATGTAAATAAAGAGGCGGGAGTGCACTTATAGAGCTGGAGGTGGATGGATCCCAAAAACCACCAACTTTCATGCGGGAGTCTGAAGTTTGCTTCCCATGTGGATGTGTGTTCGGGGTTTTTTTTCTACACCTTACCATGTGCCTCTTATACCTAAACCTTACCATCTGTGACTTTGTTGCCTAATTCTAACCATTGTGGTGCATTCCTACATTTCAAATGAATCCTCAGTGTTACAAATAAAAACATTCAGCTAAATTCCACACATTTTCATTTTGGTGCTGAAAACGTAAAAATACTTTGGGTCGGGTTATAGGAGTGCAATGTGAAGTAGTTTAGTATCTGTTATTGTCTTGCAGTTATGGCATATGCAGAAGTATTTTATTCAGTTTATAACATGTTCCTTGCATGATCACCCTTTGCCTGCCCACACCGTTATCCCCGTCCATCCCACAGCGATTCTGTGTACAAGAGAGAGAATGAGAAAAACAGGCGGCAACTTTTGATAGCAAACATTTGTTTTGGATTCGGGTCAGCTTCAGGTCAGATGTGTGCTCAAAGCTTTGGGCCAAAGCCCAGACCAGGCTCACTGGATCGGGCTGTAGCGTCAGAATGTTCTGGCCCTCGCTCTGTTGGGAATGTTTCAGCATAAAGCCGAGTATAGCAGGCGATAATGTACACCAGGGAGGAGAGAGTATGGGTGATGGGATAAGGACTGCGGATTAAATTAAATGTAGAGTCAGGGAATTGGAAAATAAAGGTCAGACGAAAGGGGAATACAGGAATCGGAGGAAGCGATAAATGGAAGGAAAACTTCCCCTGGCCTTTGTTCCTGAGGGGCGGGAGGCGTCCTGGGATATGACACTCAAGAAGGATTGATGGATATTGTTCACAACGATTGCTGCTTTCCAAGGCCACAGCCACGGCTCGTCTCGCCTAATCTCTGCTATTGAGATGAGCTGTCATTCACTTCACGGGTTGATAATGCAATTCCATCTGACCATTGACAGTCCGTTGCTTTACATTAGCTTGAGCTGTTTCAAGATAACTCTGCTTTGCATACAGGGCGCCGGGACTGTGCGACACTTTTCCTTTTCCCACCTGCTCTCTTGTGTTGCGCTGGGAGCAAAGAACTTTCCGCTCACTTTGAATAATTCAACTTTGAAAACATGAGATGTGGAACAGGAACAGGGAACAGGTAAAGGATTGAAAGTGGTGCTCCATTTTCAAAAAGTCCTTTTTTGGTTATGCACTTTGAAGAACACAACTTAAGATTAACAGCTGGGAAAAGGAGGCAGCTATATTATATAGAGATTTTTATTTTACTATAAATTGAGGTAAAATATTCACGTAGCCTTCATTAAGTGTTGGAACTTTATTTTAAGATTGTGAATCTTTAATTTGGGTTGGGGGGTTATACATTTTCTTGCTAAGTGTTAAATAAGAAGATTGATAAAGTGGTATCAATTTGTATTTCTACAAACTGCTGCTGTGAAAAAAAAATGTAACTCATGAGGAGATCTGCCCATGCTGCATTCAAGGACCTGTACAAACCTCTGAATATAGAGAGGGGACACAGCATAATACAAGGGGACACACACAAAACATAAATCAATTGACACCACATGAAGTAAGAGTTATATTCTCCAACTCTTAGCATATCATCCGAAATAAATCAAACCTATCTTGTTTCTGTTTGAATGTAAATGTAAGGTTACGAGCAAATATGACCCATATCTGCATATCTTTCTCTCAAGTGACAGATCTGATCTTGTCAGAGCTGTATCAACAAAGATAACTAATTTCTGATCATATCTCTCTCTCACTCAAAGCCATTACAAAAAGCTACCTCAGAAAGCTAAAAAGTACTTTGTCTGATCAAGATCCTATCATGTAGCAAATGTGCAACGTGTATTAATAAGTTGCATATGTTTCTTAATATTCAGTGATATTCATGTGGATGATGGGTGGACTGTTTTATGTTTTAAGTGTAGATCGTAGTGTAAGTAGTGTGCCCTAATTAGCTCCCTAGTAGTATTTTAAATGTAATTCAGCCTTAATGTGATAAAATTAGCTGAAAGTTACCTTAAAGTAAGAACCAATAAAATAACGGAGTTCGTTATTCATTGCTGATGTTGCAAAAATTGCCATTTGTTGCACGAGTATACTTTTAACCTAAGGATTGACGCATTGCTTTAAAAAACGGTGTGACTCTATATATACCGTGACTTTGCTCCCCAAAGACGGAGGCTTTAAGTGGCTTTGATAAAATAGGTCACATCATCATCCTATTTAATTTATCTATTCTAAAAAAAAGGATCAAGCTCTAAAATAAGAAACGTCTCGATCCATTTTTTACTCACTCTGTCCCAGCTGACCGCATGTTCGTTAATGATCTCATTTAAGAGGTCACGGGTTTTCTAATTGGAAGCGGCTTGACTCTTGTTGGACCGGGATGACCTCTTTGACAGTCTAAAGTTGGTGTCGACTTTTTGACCTCGTTAAAAATACTTTCGCCTCTGTCATCGCTGTCCTTAGAAATAACACCCAACCCTTCAAATAGCTCAACCAACCTTTTGGACCCGAGTTCTCCCTCAAGAAAAAGAAGCACTTTGCCTGAACAACGTTTGACAAAAGGAGTAAAAGAGCACAAATGAGCTGCAGCACAGAAGACCCTGGAACCAAAGCGTTTAAAGTAATGCTGGCATTGAAATTTAACCACCATTGGACAGCATAACACCTGAAACCTTTCCATTCGCTGTGTACAACACCTTCACATGACCTCACAAAGTCCAGCTGAGCACTGGCAGAACACCGTGCACCGCTCCAATCCCATCACTTATTCAAATATTAGCTAAACCGCAGCATCTGATGTTTCAATAGATGCTGTGCACTTCACGCTCATAATTCCTTATTAGCAGGTGGCTCGGTTCCAGTGCCGCTGCCACCTACACAAACAATGACTTGTGCGCAGCTTTGCACCATTGTCTGCAGGCACATACACACACACACACACGCTAATAAGCCCCGAACTGGTTGCATTGAGCACGTTTTTCACTGATCATCCTGCATATCAGCGAGACCATCCTCCAGATGCCAGCCGCCTCGCACAACATCTGTCCTTGACCTTGGCGATGAAGACTCACCAGTGACGAGACTGTCTGCCTATCACAGCCTCCTGTCTGAGCCCATTATGATATCATTTTTTTATGTGTGTGTGGGGATGTGATTGGATGGCTGGTGGGAGAAATTCATGTTATCTGTGACCTGCTCTGCATCAGTGCACCGTTTGTCTGTGTGTGCACCTGTATAAGCCTATTTGTATCAGTTTGCATCTGTAGGACAAGGTCCAGTGACCCGTGCTGCTACGGTATATCATAACTAGTGTGTGGTGACTTTGCATGCAGGCCGATAAGCAAATGCAGCATAAAGTATACTGCATGCATGCTTGACACTGAGTGTTTCTGATTTCTTTTTTTAAACCTGTTCCCTCAGCAAAAAAAAACATCTTCTTCACTCTCTTTAATCTAACCTGTTCTTTAATTAATGCCTTTTAACAAGGGCCCTGAACACCAGGTTAATTGTGCTTTTCATGACAAAATCAGCCCAAATGCAAATTGTCTCTGAGAGACCTCTGCGCCGTGGCTGAACGGTGTTTTAATTATCCAGACAAACCCTTAAGTGGAGGAGAAACTGTAGTGGCCATATGCTCAGCAGTCACAACTTATCTCATAGTTGCATATCAGCTCACAGGTGGTGGGGACGCACAGAGAAAGATGACAGCAGATTTAAACGACAGTGAAAAGAGGGGAAATAGGAAATGGAAAGTAGGGAGGGGAGAAAAAGGAAAAATAAAGGTCAAGGTGAACTAGAAACACAACTTTGCGGTTGTATGCTGCCCTGAAACAGTCAGGTTGCATTTACATCCATGTCTGTGAAAACATCTCCCCCTCGGCAGCACAGAAGATCTATACAATCAGCACCGTTTCAAAGTGGAAACCGGAGATTAGCGTCACCAGTTCAGTATCTGATCAAATGTCTCCGCTTCTGTTCCTGAGATATGACACTGAGTAATGACCAAAAAAGTGTGTTTTTGCAGAACGTTATGATGTCACAGTGAACTTTCGACTTCTAAGTGATGGAATCACTTCATCATTATATTCTATAAGACATTTGTGTGAAATTTTGTCATA
Source organism: Plectropomus leopardus (assembly GCF_008729295.1). NCBI lineage: Eukaryota > Metazoa > Chordata > Actinopteri > Perciformes > Serranidae > Plectropomus > Plectropomus leopardus. The sequence continues at coordinate 25,539,585 of NC_056479.1, forward strand.
ATTTACATATGAATTCTTGAGCATGCATGTGAGATCACTGTGACCTTTGTCCACTGAAATCTAGTGACTTCTTCGCTGAGTCAAAGTGAACATCCGTGCCAAATTTGAATAAACTCCCTCAAGATGTTCTCAAGGTAAAATCTCACAAGAATAAGACAGACAAGCTCACAGTGACCTCTACCTCTCACCTATGACCACCTAAATATAATCAGTTCATGGTTGAGTCCAAGTGGACATTTGTCCTAAATTTGAAGAAATTCCCTTAGGGTGTTCTTAAAATACCACGTTCATGAGAATGAGGTGGATCCAAGGTCACAATGACCATGACCTTTGACCAACAAAATCTAATCAGTTCATCCTTGAGCCACAGCGGACATTTATGCCAAATATAAAGAAACATCCTCAAGTGGTTCTTGGGATATTGCATTTACAAGAATGAGACAGAGAAGGTCACAGTGACCTTGGACTTTGAACTATGATCACCAAAATGTACTCATGGCATTGTTGAGTCCAGGTGGATTTTTGTGCTAAATTTGAAGACATGACCTTGAGGCATTCCTGAGATATCTTGTTCATGAGAGTGAGATGTACATATGTAAAAATAGACCGACAACCCAAAAACATAACGCCTCCGGCCCCGGTTACTGCCGGCACAGAGGCATAAAAACTAAGATCAAAAGAAGCGCACAGAGAAAGCAATTTCCCAGCGTGCACCATGCTTACCTCTGACTTCTCACAATTAACTGATACTCTCTTACCTACGATAACAAGCCCACACAAACAACCACCCCTCTATCTTTCCCAGTAAAACGACATTTCCCTAACCAGTCTACCCACTGGCAGGCTTCCATCTTACTCACTCACATTCACCGTTATGTCTCCACACAACAATGAACAGCAGAGGAGAAAAAAAAAACAACCAGAGGGCAATTGGCAATGTGGGACAAAGGATAGGCTCCCTGAGAATACACAGGAATACACACAAAGGTACTGTATACACACACACACACACACACACACACACACGCACACACGCTGACGCATAATCATCACCAGAATTGCTCGTGATGTTTTTTTCATTATGTGTGGTCTGGACAATGCAGCCATGTGACAGATAATGAAAGCATTTCTATGGACAGTCTGAAAATACATGTTGCTGTGTGTGTGCGTTTCTGTTCCTATGTGTATTTTTAGCCACACTAGTCATGTGCCACTTTGGTCCTGATTGAAATATTTCAACAACTATTGGATGGATTGCCATGATGTTTGATAATTGTATAAGACATTGTAAGCATTGTATGAACGCAGGGCTGTTCCAAAGTTATTCAAAACTCTCTCTTTCCGTTGCCCAACGTTCACTCTGTCATCATGCATTAATTGTTTTTCTTTCATTTTCGGTTTGAATTGCGCTCTTTTAATTCCATCATCTCCTTGTCTTCTCTCTCTGACTCAAGATTAATGCTTATTTTAATGACCCAACTTTCAATATTTGCATAACAAAAGTGGAAAGAAATTCCCATTTTCTTTTGCCAATTTCCTAAAATTCAGTTAAAATATAAGCTAATTTGGATGGAAATCCCACTATATTGAGTATGATAGTGCTTTTGTTAGACACTAATCTAAGGATGCTGAGTTACAGTCTCACAGACAAAGCATGTCTGCAGATTTTTAGTCTTTACATTAGTGCCATTTGAATTATTCTGACATTAAACCAGTTGAGATTTAAATGACCCTACATCATACCCAATTATATTTTAAAGGACTACTCACACTATTAGATAGATTTTTAATTTGCAGCAACATGAGGGCAGATATGTGCATGTCCTCTTAATGACAATCATTAAGTATAAAGATTCAGTCACACATTTAGCACAACCATTAAAGCAAGCCTTCTCTGGTCCATTCACCTCATAATAGACAAAATCATGAGCCAAAGACAGACAAAAAGAAAGACAAAAAAACATATTATCCTTTATGTATAATGTCAAAGAAATACACATTACAGGCTGACACTATAGGAAAAATGACTGTTTGCACCTCGTTTTTCACATGACGATATCCGTTTAGTTCAACATGTGCTAACTGCCCCTGAACTGAACACAACATGGATATACAAGAGTGGATCCCATGTCAGTGTGAAGGACTGTGTCTGGATCTATGTACCATGACATGAAGAGAATGGCACACACACACACACGCACACACGCACACACACACACACACACACTTTTTTTCCATCTTATCCGACAGGCCACAAGAGCCACCTCAAACCAGCATTTAGCAGCACTTACAGCTCCTGCAGTTAATCAGAGCACTTAATAGGAGCAACCAGACCACATATTGTTAATGGACATACATACACACGTATAAACTCCCTGACTGAAGTCCCTGTCCGCCTGTTACGGTGGCTAAATACCTTTCCCAGTCCACCTGTCCCAATCCCACTGACACCACCTGAAATTTCTCTTACATTAGTTCTCCACGCTTCCTTAAACACACCAGCATCAGTACCACACAGCTCCACACACACACACACACACACACACACACACACACACACACACACACTTCCAACAGTCTTTCCACCTGTCTCTCTTCTTACCCAGCACATACACAGCACATCACACAAATGTCTCGTACCCGCACTGTGAGGTCTCCTCCCCAAAGAGCATTATATCACACCTGGGTATTTTACACTCCGCAGAGCGCCACCCTCGTTAAATCGCTGATTTCCTGTGAAATCAGGAGAGGATATGCTACCATGCATCACGCCTGACTTTTATATCTAATGGAGAAGTGGTGATAAAGTTTATGGGGACCTATGATGTGTGAGAGAGACTGGCAGGAGAAAGGTCCAGAGAAGTGTGTGGATGGCTAAAGTATAGGCTGTATTTAATCTATAGTGCTTGGGGGAAAGAAAGGGATTTTTTTTAACAATAATGGCTACTTTATTTTATGCTCTTCTCTGTAGAGAGGCTTATTAAAATACTTGTCTCTCTCCTACTATTATTAGTACTATTTCAATGTGTCCAAAATGTACACGGTGCACCTCAAGGATAAATTCTGGGTCCTACTGTTTTTTCTTTTCACATGCTTCCCATGGACAATATATTGTTTGTGTATATGCAGATGATATATAACTGTATATTCCTATCAACCCTGCTGAAGTTTGGCTGCCCAAACTTATTTTTTTTGGGGGGGGGGGACTTTTGACAAGACAGCTGTAGCCAGAAAGGGGTTGAGAGAGAGGGGATGACATGCAGCAAAGGGCTGAGGTTGGAATCAAACCTGCGGCTGCTGTGGCATGAACATAGCCTTTCTACATGGGGTGCCTGCTCTACCATGTGAGCCACTGGGCATCCCATAATGTTCTTCATCTTAACAAGGACAAGGCTGAGTCAACAGTCTCCTCACCCAGCATTAATCAAACCATTTCTGCCAGCCCTCAATGCAGATAAAGTTATTCGTCCTCTCTGGATTATTGTAACTTGCAGTAAAAACGTCATAAATTATCTTCAATTGGCTGAAAATGCAGCTGCACAGATTTGACTATGATGACTACGAGAACAAAACTGCTTTACCCCAAATCCCCTCGCTGGCATCCCACTGCTTCCAGGACAATTAGAAATTCTATTATTGAGTTATAAGGAAAAAAACAGATTGGCTCCAAGCAATATCTCTGACCTACTATAACCATTCATACAAGCTCTTCTAGCTAGCTTTTGATTTCAAACTAAGGGAATGCATTTTCTGCCATCGCACCTAAACTGTGAAATGAATTACTGCTCACAATCTCCATTTTGTTTTAAAAATGCTCTTTTTTGAAAGCGGCTTTTAACTGCCTTACATGATACCCCCAGGGCTATATTAAACCATTTCATATATTTTCTTTAAATCTATCCGGTCTTACTCTACCATTTTGGTCGAGAATGAAACTATAGGATGGATTACAATGAAATGTTGTAAAGACGTTCATTGTCTCCAGGCTCTATCTGAAACCCCTGGGTTTTTGGGGTTTTTTGCACATCTGTGCTGTCCTCTAGCACCAACTTCAGGTCAAAGTTTTCTGTTACTCATGAATACAACTCAACATCTGCTTCCATCGACGTCCTAAACATTTTGTCAAATATCAGTCTTTTTTTCTCATCTGTCTTTCTCTCTCTACATTGCGACCTGAGAAGGTATTTGAACTTATCTCGTCCCTCTCCCACATTAAAACTCTCCCTCCTTCATCACCTCTCTGCCCTTCAAGACTATCGCACCAACAGCTCCCGCCCGCCCTTCCCCAAACAAATGTCACTTTCTAATTGGCCTGGCTTGGCGAGGCAGGAGAGCATCGCCGTTTGGACAGCTGTTAATCTAAGAGGTTGGCAGTGGCAGAGGGATTGTGCCAGTGACGGTGGCGGGGAGAGGGATGACAATCTGGAACAGCACTGAGAATGACGCAATGAGGCAGAAAGACTTAAAAGACGGAAAAAAAAGAAGTTTGAGTCTGGTGCAAAATCACTCACGCCACGGTCTGTCCACACATCTGTCATTGTGACGTTATGTTGTGCCAACGAAAAAAAAAGAACCACAAATTAAAATGCAGTGTCACTTCACATCTCTCACCTTCTGTGCATCCTGTGTAGTATGGACTATTAACGTACGAGCGCAAACCCTGCAGTTTCATTCAAGCATCTGCTCCGAAGCCTCAGCATCACCCACACGGGGATGTAATGGGTTTTCTCCCCCCTCTTCTCTTTCTTTCACACACATACACACACAATGAAGCACACACAGACACACAGCGCTCGGGGAACCAATCACCATCGCCTGTTTTCAGGTCCTGTTTGTGAATGGGATTTTTTACGGGAGAGGAGGAGGCAGGCAGCGCTGCATTTGTAGGCATGCAGCTGCCACACCGGAGAAACATCCCATTTTTGAATTATTTCTCTCACTCTCTGCTGGCTGCTGCCTAATCCATTTTTGATGTTTCTGTTTTTTGTTTTTTTTTTCTCACGCCCTCATTTCCATTTTTGGTTTTCTTTGCATCTTCTTGAACTCTTTGTGACTCTGTCTTTTTTGATGCAGCAGTCGATTGTGACTGCTGCATCAAAATAGCCTCTTTTCCCCATGCTTTTCTTTCACTTTTCCTCTGACACACCATCATCATCATCATCATCATCATCACCATCATCATCATCATCATCACCATCATCATCATCATCATCGCCTCTTTTACATCTTTTTCACTCTCATGTCATGTCACTCTCATATACTGCAGAACAGCTTCTCCACAAACCTTATTGTCTTCTTTTCGTTCAGTCTGCCTCCTAAAGCAGCAGTTGATGCATGTAAGGTTAATGACACACACACACACACACACACACACACACACACACACACACAGACATGCTGTAGACACTTACCTCTAGTGACAGGGTCTTCGTCCCGGGTGTTTCTGAATCCTCAGTAGTTGGAGGAAGAGCGGCGAGCCTGTGAGCTTCCGGCGGCTGGAGAGAAGTGGAGGACAGAAAGAGACAGAAAGAGAGCGAGAAAGAGAGATAAAAGACAGGAGACAGCAGAGAGTGAGAGGTATAAAGAGACAGAGAGAGAGAGAGAAAGTGGACGAGAGCAAGCAGGCTGTGCGATCCAAGAAGAGGAGGAGGAAGAGGAGGAGAAGGAGGAGGAGGGTGCTCCGGCTGGCTGGAGGTGAGATGAAGGGGAGAAAGAGAGAGGGAGGGAGAGATAAAGGAAGAGGGAGGGAGAGAGTGAGGGTGCGCTGGATTGGGATAGGAGGGGATGGTGTGATGTTGGAGAGGAGGAGGAGGAGGGATTGCAGGGAATGGAGCGAGAGGAAAGTTGGACAGAGGAGGGAGGAAGGATGCAGAGACAGAGGAACATGGGAAAAAAGGTGATTTATTGGGAATAAGTGAAATCATCAGACTTTAAAACTCTCTCTTTACTCCGTTACCACTGTAACCTTTCACAGCCACCAAAAGTACAACTCATGTGGAGCGTCACATGCCGCCCGTCCCCTGAAGACAATCAATTTCAGAGTGGAGAAAATGCCCTTCGATCCATTAAATCACACTGTAATCCAATCCTGTGTTGGTGTGTTGCAGTACGGATACTGCAATTAACTTTGGAGCAATAACTTACAGGAGCCGGCAGACAAAGAGCTGGAAGAGAAAAAAAACAGAGCTGGAGAGGCACGAGAAGGTGAAGGAAGAGGAGCTTTGGACCAAAATGGACCCGGGGTGTTTTGAGGTATGCTAAGAAAAGGATGCAGTGATAATGACAGAGGGCATTAGACGGGACATGTGGAGAGTGGAGGAAGAGGAGCAGATTTAGCCTCTGGCTAAATGCACTCTGGGATGAAAGAAGAGAAGAAGAGAGGGGAAAAGGGAAAGAAAGAAAAGGTGGTTGAATGGAGGATGATGATATTGTGAAAATCCACTCATCTGTCATTTGCCTTTCAGAGAGTTTAGGGATGTGGATGGTGAATGTAACCTGGAGTCATGGATGGATTATGAAAGCACAGACCCCCGGCACAGACAAGTAACAGGCCCCCATCCCTCCCACACAAGACTCATCTTGTATTTGTAGTTAATTTTGGTCACTTTTATTCGCTTTGTCATCTTTTTGAATCTCTGGTATTTTGTTTGTAGTCTATTTGTTTTGTGGTCTTTATTGTATTCTTATAGATGTTTTGTAATTCTTGAGTCATTTCACAGCTGTTTTTTTTTTTGCATCTGCTTTTGGTTGTTTTTTGTCTCTATGGCTGTTTTGCATCATCTGTATGTTTTGTTGTCTCTTTGTGTTGCTTGTTAATTGTTTCTTCGTGCTCTTTTTTGTCTTTACATATTCATTTTACAGCCCACCTTTTAGTCATTTTGCATCTGTTTGTGATCATTTTTTGTCTCTGCGGTCATTTTGCATCACTCTGGTATTTTGTGTTTGTAGTCTTTTTGTATTTGTGTTTGTTTTTGGGGTCTTCATTTTGCATCTCTCTGATGTGTTTGTGGTCTTTTTGTTTTAGTTGTCGTTTTGCTGTCATCATGGTCTTTTTGTTATTTTTAGCTGTTTTGCATCTGTTTGTTCTTATTTTGCATTTTGTGTTTGTTAACTTTTTTAGGGTTCGATTTTTTTGTGTGGGGGGGGTATTTTCTGCGTCTTTTTTTTTTTTTTTGACTTTTTTTTTTTTACTTTTATTTAGGTGTATTGCATTTGTTTGTGATTGCTGGTTGTCTCTTTATAAACGCCTTTCAAACCACTGTAGTCGTTTTCATCTCTGATGTTTTGTGTTAGTGGTTTTTTTGTTTTTGTGGTAGTTTTTCTGTCTCTTTGTGGTCATTTGACACATCTTGTTAGTTGCAGAGTTTTGATTTTGTCTCTTTGTAGTCATTTTGTGTCTCTTTGTGGTTATTTAGCTGTCTTTGTAGCCATTTGCATACATTCAAACTGTTTTTTAGTTGTTTGCATCTTTGTCATAATTTTCTGTCTTTTTGTAGCCGTTTTGTGGTTCTTTGTACTTGTTCAGTTGATATAGTCCTCTCTTTGGGGCCGTTTTGCATCTTTGTTGTCACGTTGCATTTTTTCCTGCAGCTTTTCTGTGGTCGTTTTGCTTCCATTCTCACTTGTTCTACATCTCTCACATTTCATTGACTTCTCAACAAGCAATGTTACTTCAAACAGAAGCTCTGTCTGCCTAAGCCCGTTCAGTAATCCATCCATGATTACAGTGTGGTGAAAGAAATCCTGTGAGGTGTTGAGTAGTGTGCAATTATAAGCTTGTGTGTTTTCTTTTTGTATGTTTATGTGACCATGTCTGCTACTGTTTAACCTTTGCAGGCAAATTAATCCCTGAATTCACTGAATAAGTGTAGCGTGGCAAAAATAAAAAAGAAATAAAAAAATCCGGATATGGTTTTGGAAAAAGGTACTGATTAACGGGGTCAAGTCACATTCATCACACGAGGACCTGAGGGCCGCAAAAGGACCTGTGATAAAACCGATGTGATGCATTTAAAAATCTCTGTGTCGGAGGTACGGGTCAGCTGAGGAGCTGAGGAATCATTTTCTCAAGGTGAGGACTCATTTGCTCAAGGACACTTCAGCAGCGTGGATGCTGGCCAACAAAGAGCTTAATCCGGGGAGTTTTGTCTCCCTTTTCAAAAATAGCTTTACTCAGCTGTTTAAACACATCACTGACAGTGGCACTCCATTTCCATAAAAGCCTGTAAAAATCTAGCTTTAAAAAAAACAAACTAAAATGGCCCAAGGCTTGCCAGTAATGTGTTGTTTTCCCACACATTAATGTGCTTCACCATGATTCTCACGCAAATCACCCTCCAGAGTGTGTGTGCATGGATTTGTGCTGCAAGCGAAGTCCAATTTTGTATTTTGTGTTTGTAAAATAGATGGACAGCGAGAGATACGGGCGCAGCTCCAGCTTTGAGGGATTGCGCTTTACAAGTTGCAACATTTCTGTCGACTCCCGAGCTGCAGATCATACTCTGGCTGTCAGTCCTGCACAAGCACCACTGGCAATAAAATAGGAAGTGAGTGCACACTATGAAGTAAAGCATAATTTACTTATTCAGATAAGAATCACTGTTTGAATTTTTACCTTTTGGATATGACATTCAGGGCATTAATTCAGAAGCATACCTCTATGCTATGTAAAGATATAGTGGAGTATGGTGTCCTTAGCAGAGAATGAACACACACCCTTTTTGCGTGTGCTGTAATGTGGTAGACGGACTGGCGGCACATACATTTTATTGCATGTGAGTCTTGTGCATGTCATCTGCTGACTAGCTAATTGCTGCAGCTCTGTACTGCACTCATGAGGCGGTTAACACTGATAACGAGGTGGCAACATCACAGACGCATAATACCCACCCTCTGGTTCACCCCGATTAACAGTTTTAGCTCTGTCAGCACTGTTGCTGTTGTTATGCTGCCTTCATGTGCTCCTCGGCAATATCATATTCACCAAATTTACGTGTTACAAGCACATGAGCAGCCCTCCCATGAGTGGGAAATGTCGATGATACCCAAGCTGCCAAGTTGTGATGTTTGCAAATAAAAGAATATATCAAAATTAAAAACTGGAAACTGCTATCAACCTCTTGCTTAAACACTCTTAGCATTAAAATGCAACCAATCTTCTTTGTAGCTCCCATGTTGTTCCCACCTTACAACGTCAAAGCACATGAACACAACAAAGTCAAAAGAACAACTTCCCATCTCGGAAACTCCGACCCTCCAACATCACATGAACGCACTATTAGCATCGGCAGCACTGTTGCTGTTGTTAGCACTGTTAGCACTATGAGCTGCTGGCCACCAGCTTAGCCACCTCCATGTTGAGAAGTGTTTGTCATAATTCAGAAAAGGCAGGTTTGAACACAAATAAAGAATGAAAATTATGAACAAGGCAGCCAGATGAATAAGTATATATATATTTATATATATATTTATATTAAAAACTTACAGCAGGAGTCCAGGGACAGGAACTTGGTCGTGCTGCAGCCCAGTGGGGACAGGGGTCGGTCCTGCACAGAAAGGGGAGCTTTCCTTTGAGCCACCTTCAGGATCTCTCTTCCATTCCCCATGAACAAAAACAGGGAGTATGTCAAATCATAGAGTTCATCCAGTCCATCTTCTGGATCCATGTTTGGTCAGTTTATACTGTCACAATTCAGAAATAGCAGATTTGGATCCAAATGCAGACTGAAAAGAGGAGGCAGCTGGATAACTGAGTAATTTATATTCCAAAAAATGGGAGGCAACAAAGACAAATCCAACCAGGAAATAAACTCAGGCACAAAGAAAGACAACAAACTGACCAAAAGAGCTGGGCTGGTAAACAGAGGGAGTGACTGACTGAGAGGTGCAGGAGGTGACTTATGAGGGACAGGTGATACTAATCAGGGCAGTGGAGGGAAAACACACAAAGGCAGGACATGATGCATGAGGAGAATTTCACAAAATAAAACAGGAAGCAAGACTAAGTGAATAAATGCAACAAATTAACACTGAATTGTAATTATAATGAAAACAAAGATTACTGATATATACCTTAAAGTTATATATTACACAGTAGAAGCTCCACTGGTCCAAAGAATTAAAGGCCACGCTTCACACTAATGTTTTCTGAAGATTTATTTGCTCTCCTCTTTGTTTCCTCAGAGACTTCAAACACAGTGAAAATTAAAACAAAAATGAAAGACATAAAAGTTTGAAAAATAAATATTTTTCACTCACTCTCAATCTAGAGTCCATCATTAGGCAGTCCAAATAGAATAACAGAAATGTGCTAAAATAAACAAAATGGCCTAAAATGCAACACCAATGTCAGCAAAGCTAACAGAAAATAAAACACCATCACAAAAATAAATTAAAAATAGATAGCACTCTAAAATGTGGTGCCAAAGCTCATGTCATTTTGTGTTTTTTTTCTTAGAAATTAACTGTTAGTTACCCGTTGATGCGTATCAGGCTGTCAAAAGAAAAATTAACTGAAACCGGCATGCTTAATAGATATGCTCTGAATGTTGCGTTCAGCTTCTCTGAGAAATGAGAAAAGTAAGGGAAGTCATTGTACAACCATTGCTCGGAGGCTATAACATGCTTTGCATTGTTAAGTGAGTGGTTTTGAATGCTCATGTCACTTCAGCGGCTGCATGCACCAGCGCTGACACCGGCATAAATTTCAATGCGATTTTTCTTGCTTTCATTGTTCTCAAGTGATTTTGGGAAACAGGCAGTAATGGAAGGCAACTGTGCTGTGACAGTATTAACATCAACTCTGTGTGTGTGTGTGTGTGTGTGTGTGTGTGTGTGTGTGTGTGCGTGCGTGCCCTGTGATAGAAAGAGACAGAACAAAATTAATGAGACAGGAGAGAGAGAGCAGGACGTGTCTCCTCCAGCTGTTTATCAGCCCAGAGCACTCCTCTCAGATTAAACTACAACTACTTTATAATTACTATAATGTATTCTTATTGGACAAGTATGCCTTTCTTAATAAAGAGTCCAATAATTGACTCTCTCCAGTCTTTCTCCTGCTCCGTCCCCCCCTCTCCCTCTGAAACACTCACTATTGATCTCATTAATTTACATTACATTCTCATTAGCCTCAAAGAGTCTTTAATTTTACACCAGCGGGATGATGGCTGTGCAGTAGTGAAAGTAGCACTATTACTCAACAACAACAGACGGGTCCGATCATTCTGATCATGCTCTGTATAAATCCCATTAGCAGTGAGTAATTAAAATCACATTGTTCTTATTATCAATTCATTTTTTTGTTATTTATCCTGTCAAAAAATCCTCCTAAAAATGATTTCTAATGCAGGACACAGTATGACTTGTCTTGTCTGTGGAAATCAAACTGTCTGCTTTCTATTCCATCACTTGTTTCTGCTGTGAGAGTTGTGTGTCTTCATAAATGAGATTCCTCTCTCCAAGGTGAAAGTGAATTTCCACCCTAAAACTGCTTTTTTGCAGACCTGATCCATGACTGCGTAAATCTATCAAAATACTTTGCATGCAAATTGCTTTCACTGTTGCATCGGTGTGCAAAATGCCACAAGGATGAACATGTCTCTGTTTAAAAAAAAAAAATCTGTAATTCAGACCATAAATTTATGCTTACATACACTGTTTGAGCTGCAAGGCAGGATTTATAGCAGCACAACTTTCTTATCTGTAGGAATCACAAAGTGGGACAGCAGCAGAGGAGCACCACGTCCTCCGAAAATGATTCACTGAAATTTAAAAGCAGTGCACGAACTCAGCAGAGAGCGCTGGATGTACCCTTAGTACAAAGCTGTGAAAAACTACCGTCACATGTGAAAAAATGAAAATAACTCTCACAGACTAGAAAATGAACAATAATCTTATTTATTTTTTTCTGCATAATTGTCAACAAGGCTGAACTGGAGGAATTAAGTTAGCACTTTAATCTTAACACTATTACTGCCCCTTAAACTGATAAAGTTAAACTGTGAATGTGAGTTTCTTTATTGATGTCCCATTACTGGCCCTTTAGTTAGAAATCTTCAACAATAACAACAACAACAACAACACAGACAATGCCAATCTCACCAGTATTATGAGCCACAATGCCAATAAAGGAACAGTTCATCTGAATAACTAAAATATATATTTTTCTGCTAACCTGTAGTGCTATTTCTCAATCTAGATTTTTGCACAAGTCATTAAGATGTCTGCTTTCTCATTAATATAATGGCAATATTCAAGAATATAATGTGTAATTTTGTTGAATAAAATAGTTCCTACACGAAACCTCTCTCAAGTTTTTCAAATGTAATTATTTTTACTTTATTTTTTAAATTTATTTGGCACTTTGAGCAACACAAGCTGAGTGCCATCTAGCTCTATTTTAATGAAGACAGAGAAGACAGATATCCCCGACACTCAGCAACTCACACCAAAACAATCTAGATTAATAAATAGTTTTAAATTTGGGGGGGTTAACTGCCCCTTAAATAGTGTGTTTTTCTTGTAATATTGACATACACTGTCTTGCTGCTGCCAGTGGGTTTTACAGAGCTGTTATTTTGCCTTTTATCAAGCATTAATAATGTGTTTCTGGAGTTGAAAATGTATGAATGAATGTGCCAGAATGTGTCCTCGTACAGACTTGGACTGTGTTTTATGTGTCCAGCTTGTGATGTGTGTGTCTGATGCATTGTGGAAACACACTGCGGCTGTTGACATTTCATTTGGAGATGATGGTCTCTGGAAGTGATGTTATTTACCGAGAGATAAAGTCATTCAAACAGAAACGGATTTGAACCCCCTAGAGGTAGTTGCATAATTAGATAACCCAAACCCCTGGCACTCAGCACTGCTGGACATTTTTTTTTTTTTCTGTCCTGTGAATTTATCCAATTCAGTCTGTGGGAATGAGAGGTTTGTTCAAGATAAAATCTTTTAAATAAAAATTGAGATAAACTACTACAAGCACGGCGTTGTGTTCCACTTACAGCACAGATGTGATACTGATTAGCAGTTGTAATTTGTGATCACTAGGTGGCACATTTGAGGTTGAAATGGCTTTTCTGAGCTAGCTGGAATATTCAACACCAGAGGAATACAAGGAGACACAAAAACACAGAGACACAAAAATACTACAAAGAGATATAAAACGAAGAAAAAAAACCTCCAAGAGACAGAAAATGTCCTTAAAGAGACATCAAAGGAATACTACCACCCTAAAAAAGACACAAAATTACCACAGAGATACATACAATGACGTCAAAGAGACCTAAAACATCCAAATGGCACACAATTAACTCAAAGAGACTCAAAATTGTCTCAAAGAGACACAAAACAACCACAAAGAGAAACAAAACAGACAAATAGAAAACACAGTTACTACAGAGATGCACGCAACAGCCAAAAAAGACACAAAATACCACAAAGACTCACTGAATGACATCAAAGAGACATAAAACAACCAAAAAAGATGCTAAATTAAATCAAAGAGACACACATTTGCCTTAAAGAGACATAAGCCTCCACAAAGGGACAGACAATTCTTCAAAGAGACATAAAACAACTACAAAGGGACAAAAAACAACCAAAAAGGCACACATTTAATTTAAAATCCACAGAATGAACACAAGGTTACACAAAATGACAACAAAGATTCACAAAACAATACAAAGAGCCAAAAAACGATCCCAAAGAGAGACAAAATTTAGCTAAAGAGACACAAAATGACTAAAAAGATACATAAATACACCAAAACAAACACAAAATCACCACAAAAGATTGACAAACAACTATAAGGAGACACAAAACCAGAAAAAGATCCAATAATAAGCTACAATGTGTGCGTGTCTTGCTTCTGTGTAGTCGGTGAGGCCTTTTGCATATCTGTTGTCTCATAATCAAGCCATGGCGTGCATTTGAAGTTGAAGAGAGACCTTTGTGCCCAGTATCTTAAAGTCACCCTTGTACCACATTTTCACCCACACATCAGTTTGGGGTGACACATAGATCATATATTTAGACTTAAAACGGGACCTTTTGTCACATTTCTTCAAAAGAAAACTACTAAGTTCACACGCCCCATCGTCTGACCGTGTCTCGTTTTGACCGTGTCGTGTCTTGACACACACAAACCTCAAGTGGCTGATATGTGAAGATCAGCAACCTGATCTGCAAGTTCCTCATCGTTTCTGAGAACCAGAGGAAGGTTTTTTTCTTAAAGGTCTCTAGAGAAAGAAGCTATTCTGATCTCCCAGCACTGTGAAGTGGTAATACTAACAGCTCTGAGCAGCACATGCCCAAGGTCAAATATCTGTTGTACTGCAATGAAAAACAATGGCAACTTGCATATTTGGGCAACGCATGAAAGGCATTTCATTGTTGTTGAGCCGTTTGTGCACACGGTATCTCATAATACGTTTTAAGGTTATTTTGATTCTGTAAATGTTTTGTTTATGACTGTTTCTTACAGAATGCAATTTCAACTTGGAGAGCAACGACCATTAGATTTAAAATCAAAGTGTTAAGTGTAAAGCTGTGAGTCGCAGCAAACTGGCAGCAGTTGAAATGAGGAATTGGCTTTATCTTCACTCATCATCAACTTTTCTCAAGCTGAGGTGTTAAAGATGTTCGTTAGCAGGAAGTCAGAGAGCAAAACAAAAAGAAAGAGAAAGGGTCAGCTCTGAAAAACAAGTTGTGCGAATAATGGAGTTGACTTGACATGAACTGTTTTTTTTGATCAGAAGCTATAATAAATTATAAATAAATTTACTCAGGTGTTTTTTAAACTTTCACCCTTTCAAATTTGCAAATTTGCTTGATTTCTTAAAAGTTATTTACCAGAGTTACAAAATAATTACCATATATTTAGCCAAAAAAAACCCCACAACAACAACAACATGAGCTTATGGAGCTAGAATAATAATAACAATAATAATAATAATATTTATAATAATACAAAAGAAATGGACAAAATCGAACAAAAACAAACACAGTTTATAGATAAAATAATCAATAATAGCCTTATTATAACATTTTTTTTAAAACTGGGAAAAATATTTAGAAAACGATCTTTATAATTACATTAATATAGTTTTTTTTCCTCCACTATTGCGTCTTTATCATCAAAAACATCTAATAATTTCCCTCTCTCTTTTTTAAAACAAATTTTCTGGTCATTTTCTTGTCACTCTTTCCTATTTTCTTGAAAACTGTGGGACACCTCTTGCCAATTTGCTCCATGCCTTTTTAGTCACATTTTTATAGAAATCACACCAACTCGCTCAGGTTTCAAAGGTATTAATGCACATGAAAGGCATCTTAAAGCAGCATAAGAAAACTGATGCGGGTCTTGGTTTCAAAGGGTTAAACCAATAGTTATTATTTTATTTCTCAGATCCATAAACATCTGATGCTGTGCATGCATGTTTGTGGCGTTCCCAACATGGCCTTAATATGTCCTTTACATTTTCCATCTTTGTCACGTTGAGTCTGCAGTTTTTGACTCAAAGGCATCAAGACTGCGATGTGGCTCACGATCAGAGACAAGTGAACTGCCGCATCTGTCAGACAGCATCAAGACTTAAACGCCACATTGAAATGACAAGTGTAATTGTAGCATGAATGCATGGCATGTTGCTGTGTAGAGTCCATGTGGCAGGGCAGTGTGGGAACAAGACAGGAGCCTCAGAGAGTTCACTCTGTAGAGAGGAAGGAGATCTGAAAGGCATGTGTGAGTCAGAGTCAGAGATCAGTTTCTAGTCTGTTTTGAGGAATTAATATTAACGGGAAAGTGAAAGGGGCTACAAGTGCTGATGCATACTGAGTAAAAGCCTGTTTTTATATGTGAAATGTCATTTTATTGATATTATTAGATGCAGTCACTTGTGTTTAAATATATATTTTGTGACATATATTGACTTTAAAAATCAACCTTAATGAGCACTGAACATACTCAAACAGGTGTTATTCATTTTTTTTCAGTCTGAGGACACTGGCGGTAAGACTAAATGTGTGTGTATTCAAAATGAGTGTGAAGCATGGGTTGGTGGTTAAACCTCTGACTCAGTATGATTTTAGTAGACTAGAAAGCGTCCAACCAGAATGATTCAGTATCATAGCAGAAAACAACAAAGACCTTTAACACTCATTTAAAAATAGCATTTCCCAACATTTAAATAAATTTTTTCTCAGGTTTCTCAGGTTTTCTCAGCAGTTATAGTTGACATTTAAAGGTGTTTTTTGTAATTTACAGCAACACAGGGACTGTGAGCCAACAGTCTGTGTTGTCATTAGTTACAGTAAAGATATGTTTTCGTATGTTGTTGTTGGATGTTACTTACCAGTCTAAAAGAAACATCAGCATCAAATTGCATGTTTTTACTTTCCAAGCGCTGTCTCCAGTGCTGGAAGGCCACGTCAATATTTTCTCTAGCTTTGCTTCTTCCTACGTGGAAGAAGAAGAAGACGTCTTGGAGCTGCTTATGATGAAGGTAACAGTTGTTTTCCTGGAGTTTCAGCCATCGCTGTGTTTCTTACACACTAACAACTTCACAAAGACTGTATCTTCTACACTGTATGTCTCTGTATCCATTGACTCCAGCTGTCTCAACTTGTTTCTTTGTCTCTTGCAGCACAATAGAGGCTACAGTGACTCACTATCGCCTCTCAGGCCAGGATGTATTATTACTGAAGGGACAGCCGTCCCTGGCTGCTTATGGGTATGTCTGCGGTGCAATGCATGGGCATCTTAGACATAGGAAGTAGTAATAGGTATGCTTACTATCAGAAAGGTTAAAATATCAAAAGTTTCTCTGTATGCAGAATAGTGTGTTTCTGAGTGTTGTATGTTATTGCTGCTTTCACATGTAAGCACCAATTTAATTTTGCACTTACTTTAAGGGGAGCAAATTATAATGACTTTATATCCTGTTTCTGTTGCTTTACATGAAGTAATAAATTATATTTTAGAAGATAATCACGTTCTGTTTGTAAAAATCAATGTCTGTAAAACAATAAATGTCAAAAAAAGTGGAATGCATATATATTTAAGTAAAGTAAAATTGTACTATAGAGTATATGTGATTACTTTACATCACCAAAAATATTCATCATTTAGTATTCTCTCCACCATGCAGATCATCAAAAGACATTTTATTTTTAACTTGTCCATCTAATCAAATCACTCATGTTTTCATTGTAAGTGAATTCTGAAGGAAAAATTGTACATTTTACTACTACTGAAACTGTTCCTCCTCAAAAGAAGTGGGTGCACAACACGCCCGCGCACCGAATGATCGCCCTTTGAAGATGCATACATTACACCCACGTTTGAGTGACAGCAAGGTCAGGCCCATAGGAAAATGGAAAGTATTTGAATTAGTAGTTTTAGTGAAACAGTTTAAAGGAAAGTATCTGTACACAAAAACAATAAATGAGCATTTTTTTCAAAATGTTATCAAATATCCTGATATCTAATCAAGAGGTTTCAGCTGCATGTGGCAGAGCTACAGAGAGGAAAGGTGCCCTTATCTCAAAGCGTGCGGTTTATTAACCACTGATACTTGCGTTGAGGCAAATCTTGAGCCGATCATATCGTGAAACCAGAATATGTATCCTTTGTGACTCCAGAGAGCCAAATTGGTTTCATTTATTGCATTTACTGCAATGGGAAAAGTAATGTAAGAAAGCAAAACTGTTAAAACTTTGCAGGTTTCCTGATTTGGCAGATGATCAGAACTGTATTAAAAGCTTTGAAAATGATGTTTTTCTGCCTCTGGTGCCCAAACAGGTTAGTATTAAACATATTTCTGCACTTTGCAGGCCTCTAGATGACTCCAATATATATTAGTGCATCTGTTTTTATTTGCATAAGCAGTATTTCCAGAATAATTTGAGTTAACACTTGAACTTTGGCAACTGATGACAGCAGCGAAGCAAAAGAGCAGACCATGCATGGAAGTGAACACATGAAGTGTCAGAGTGGACAGAAAGGGGAAACTGAATTTGTCAAGCGGGAAACTCCCACAGAGTTCTCGACAGTGTTTATGAAGAGTTGGCTGACAAGAAGGGAGCAATGTAACAGACAGACAGACAAAAGGATATGAAATTACAGTCTTGCTATGAGGATGTCATATCGCTCACATGAATTCCATTTCATACTTCAAAAAATGTCTGAACTTTGTGTGTATTTTCAGCATTAATTTCCCATTAAGAGATACCATTCATCTGAAAGGAGGAAGTTGAAGGACTTAACCCTTTGAATCCCAAGCAAATTAGTTTGATTTCTTTCAGAAACATTTGGAAAAAAGGTAATGACCAACTTGGCAAGAAATGTCACACAACTTGCAAGAAATCAGTAAAAAGTGAAGAAAATGACCCGAAAATAACCTAAAATGTAATTTTTAAAAAGGAAGGGGGATTATTAAAAAATAGGGGCAGATGTCCATAAAACAATTTCTAATCATTCTTGTTTTATGTTTAAAATTAATAAAATGCTAGATGTATTCATTTTTTTAATTTCCTTTCTTTTTACGCCTCATTTTCTTGTTTTGGGTTTTTACTTGTCTTTTTTTGCTTTTTTTTTTTTGGTAATTTTCTTGTAACTTTTCTCTATTTTTTTGCTGTATTTTGGGCTGTGTGCTGTTAAGTTGCTCTATGCCTTCTCCCCATGTTTTTGAAAGAAACCAGTTTGCTCAAGTTTCAAAGGGTTAATTACAGCTGGTGATTACATGTGCAAGTTGACGAAATAAAAGTCTACATGTTGACATCCTGTGACTCAGATATGTCTTAAATTCCAGTGAATTTTCAGGCAAGAATTTCGCAATAGAGTGACATAGAAGTGAAGAAGTCAGTGCATCATTTTATGAAAACAGGATTTCTTCACATCCTTTCAGATTCTTTTCAGATTTTCCTACATGCAAGTTTTCCACATATCTGTTTGTATTGGGGTTCATTTCAGTTTGCCTTTGATTTCAGCCATCAGACCTGCCATTTTGCTTTGTTGTGTGACAGACTGCACTGTATTATTTGGTTTCAAAGTCAGTCACTTTCCCCTAAAGGGGCTTTCCCCCCAAAACTTGCCACTGTAAACAGCAGCTCAAAAGAAAGGCGTTAAGTCTTTTATGCTTGAGTGACCCTTAAAATCCCCCCTCTTGTTTATTGTTACTCTGCTGAACTGAAATGATCACCTCACATCATTTATTTCTCTTTTTTCTTAAATTGTGTTGTCTGTTCACATCATTTCTCCTTTCTTTAGATGCATATTTACTGTTTTATTTGAACATAGTCTGACTTTTAAAACGGGCTCTACACACACACTAAGGTTAGGCACAAGTCGCGCTACAAAAAATTATACATTTTCAGTGTGATGTTTTTTCCACGCGTGCACACGGTACAGAAGCATATTGACACTGATCAGTATCAGGTAATAACAGGAAAGGATTCTTGTTAAAACGTAAAAAGTGTCTTGTTGTATCGTGAAAACATCATGTTATAACTATACATTTTTATTTTACCTGACTGATTTTTTTGTTTTTCTGACATGGCAGCAACATGTTTCTGTACCAGGGAAACATGAGAACAAATTATTGGAATTGTGAGATAATTATTGTTATTAGGAAGCTATAGAATTTAAAATTAAATTAATTAAAACTGCACTTAGCCTACAAATATTTATCACATTTCTGTTAAAATACTTTAATTTCATACTCAGTCTGTAGTTACCATCAAATATCAGAACAGATGAACTTTTATTATTCATAATAATTCATATTCATTAAATATTCATTTACTATATTATTATTATACTTATTATAAGTTCAACAGTAGCAGGTAAAGGATCTTATTTTGTGTGTGTGTGTGTGTGTGTGTGTGTGTGTGTGTGTGTGTGTTTGTGTGTGTGTGTGTGTGTGTGTGTGGGGGGGTGTATTTTAAGGTGCAGGATGATTTAACATCAGGAATTACTGTTGTGTTTAATAAGTGGGAGCAAATAATCAAATAAATAATAAAATATGAACAATATACAAACTAAAACAATAACTGGTGGGTTCAGGCACCAAACCCACTTGGTTGGGGATGATTTAAAAATAATGTTTGGGTTAAAATCATCACCTGAAACACGAAAAATGAGATTTTGCATGAATTAGCACAAATTGGAGGTTATCATCGAGAAGTGAATAATTTGATATAAAAAATTAAAATTAAAATATTAGTCTCAGAAAAAAGATTTAATCCCAAAATAGTGCATGAAATTTGGCCAAAAACTGAGATTAATTTTAATGTGCTGTGTCATGTATCAACACTCAATTCACAGCTTTTTGTAACTCACTCCAGTTAATTGAGGATCACCTCTCCCCCCAAAAAATAAAAAAAGACATGTTTTTTAGAAGTTTTAAGTATTTTCTCCAGAGAGTGATTTGTGCCAGACTGTAAATATATAAGCATGGTGGTAAAAGTGCTCATCTGTGTCACCAGTATTTTCTTTATTTATTGATGTGTTTGGTCTCCAGTGACAGCCTGTGTATGTTTTTTCTGTCAGAGCCTGCGACATGTGAGAGGCAGATAAGAGGCAGGCGGATGTGTGGTGACATCCCACAACAAGCAGTCACTCAAAGAGGAAGTGAGTGCTGGTCCTGTGGTCATGACTCATTTCTTCACTGTTTCTAGTAAATGAACATTTTCTCTCGCTCACTCACTTTATCTGTTTATGCCCGGCTGTTCAGCTCATCTACAATCGTCTGGATGATGTTAATAAACGGAAATTCATTTCTATAGGGACAAGGGGGCTCCTGGCCCCGTCTGCCTCCAGGAATGATGCCTCTCGTCTGGGTTGTGCTTTGGCCAGCGCTCCCTCTTCTGGTTCTTTCCTGTGAACCAGACTGTTGTAGTGTCCATGAGAGCAGGAGCTCACAGAACCGTAAGTCTCCACAATATTAACGGGATTGTTTTGGAATTAAATCCTTAAAAAATCCTCACTTTCAATATTTTATATAATGAATTGGATCATTACGAAGCTAAAACTGAATGCTTTAAGATGCTTTTTGTATTGTGATATATTATAATTGAAGGTAATTATTATTGTTATTATTTTCTGCTACTTTTTACATCAACACAACCACATTTCAAGGGAAATATTGCATTTTTTACTCCACTAAAATAATCTGGTAGTTAATTTGCATATTTAGTTAATAATAGTTTCCCATACAAAAACGTGTGATCCGCCACTAAAATGTTATCTATTGTTCTGTGAAAAATAAGCTTAAGTGGGTCCTAATTATAAAAAAAAAAAGTCCTGTGGTCATGACATGACTTATTCACGTATTATTATCCAGACGCTCTTTCTAAAATGTTTTTGAAACAAGTTGATTGTGAATTGAGAACAGGTATGAGTACAGTGCACAAAGGTTTTTAGGACAAATATAACCTTATTAGATTTGAGATTAAACTGACCAAAATTCAAGTAGTTAACAGCATCGAAAAATCCCCAGTGTTCTAATAATATATATATATATAATTATATTTGACTTTTAACTTTTCTTTTAGTAGGATTTTCAACACAGGACTTGTTTAGTGTTTTTACGTTATATGTTGTTTTTTTTTTGTTTGTTTGTTTTTACTAAGATTTTGAATGCAGGACTTTAACTTGTTTAGTATTTGCACATTGTCATATGTAAAAAATCTCAATATTTTTTCCACCTCAGGTTAGGGTATGTATTAAGTGCAAAACAGTACTGATTTAGGACAGTAACTGACCAGTTAGCAACAACACTTCTTCCTCCCTCTGTCAGTGTCTCCGTTGCTGAAATCCTTAAAGTGCCACAACGACTACGAGTCCCATGTCCTCTGCAGGTGGAGCGAGTGCAGAAACACATCACTGCAGCTCTGGTTCGAGACAACAAACAGCAAACAAAGGTAAGGACAAAATCAGGGAGACAACTCAGCCTGTCGGGATTGGTGAAAGGTGTGGACCCAAATGCAGACACAGGCGGGCGAAATGGTTTAACCCCTGTGTTGTCTAAACTTTCTGAATACACCATTAAAGGTCAAAAATGACCCGCCTTTAGTAACTCCTAAAATAAAGCAGCTTGATTGAATTTTAAACCCCAAATCTATTTTGCATGAAGAAACAACCTGTTATTTATCACAGACTTTGAGTATATCTAGGTTTTCCTGCAGAGACTGCATTTAATAAGTAGAAACCACCGTTTTTATTAAAACACAGCTTTCAGAATTGCTTTCTTTATTAAAGTAGAGGTCTAATATCATTATTGCTAAAGTTAGGTGTAAACACCTTTTAGCAAGATATATCACTTATGCAGCCTAAGAAAGCAGAAGAACAAAGGCAATGTTTCACTTTTTCTGATGTTGAGGTCTTTCTAGGAAAAATCATCGAATTTCGATTTGAAAAAAGATCATGTAGGGGGTTTTCTATACTGTTAAACATAGTTCATTTTGACCCCTGAGACAGGCAAGCTTTAATAATAGATGATAAAGTCCACAATGTAAGCATCCAAATAAATCAATAAACAGCAGACAAAACACATGGGTAATCCAAAAGAAAGAGACTAAACTAAGAATTAACTAAAAAGGTATTACAGACCAAAGGCAGGAACAAACATGTACCACGAGGAGCAAAACAGCGAGCGAAAGCAGGGCCGGGGAGCACGACAGACAAACCAACAAAGACTGAGGGGAAGACAGGGACCTAAATACACAGCTTGTGATCAACTAATAGACCACAGGTGAGGAGGAGGAGGGCACGAAGACTAAAACACTAGAAGCTATTCAGGTACAGGTGAAACTAATCAGGACCATCAAAAAAGGAGGAAAAAGCGCACATTGGGGAAAGTGGAAAGGCAAACTTGACATATGAGGATATAAACTTCGAAATAAAACAGGAATTACAACATAAAACACCCAAGTCATGACACAGTCACAAGAATAAATGTTGGCATTGTGCATTTCATTACATTAATTGAAACTAACACTCAATTTCCATTTTTATTTTAACTTATAGGCAGTTTTATACATGTCCTTAAGATCTGGACTTGGTGAATTTTATGTTGTCAGCATGTGAAATAAAAAATACCCAATTTTGACACCAATCTTGGCTGGAAAAATCCAATTTCTCGTTAGAAAAATAGTCACATTTGTCATGAACAGTGTTCTGCTGCTCGCATCTCACGTAGGACTCCCCTAATCGCCTCCTTCTGGTGGGAAATTCAGCTCTGTGGCGCGTCACTTTAGAAATGTTGATATGAAACTAATGTAACATATCTGTGGTTTGCACAAACATATGATGCAAATATTCTCCTCTAGAGGCTAAATTGGAAACTTACAGGATGTTTGTGGGATGGCTAGATGTGGAGAAATAGCACATAATGGGACAACTTTGGGGAAAATGTTGTTTTGGCACCAAAGTTTTCTGTCTCACACTTTTGTGTCCACATCCTTGCAGGGAGCAGTGTGTGCCTTATGGTGCTGAAGTACAAGACGCAAGTGGGCACAGAACTGTACAGTGTAGATATAATACGCGTATATTTTCCATCGGCATCAAACACACTGTGTTCTTCCTCGAAAACAAGACGCTGAATGTCTGCTCATCTGTCCCACACGCGCCTCTGGATCTGTCTCAGCACTGTGAGTTTATCTGTCAATCATAACTGTCTCACTGTGATGATAATAAAAGAAAGATTAAAACGTGAACTCTGCGTGTTTTTGTGTTGTACAGTGAGGGCACGCCCACCAGTGAATCTGTCCATACATGGTGGAGGTGATGGAGGCAGACGGCTCAGTTGGTCCAGCCCTTACCCCTCCTCCTCCCCTCTGAACAGAAACATCACCTATCAGCTCAGCTACAGGACAAATGAACAGGACAACTGGACGGTTAGCATCAGACATACTATATACCATGGATTTCTTTGCACTGAAAGCCCAAGGGATTTTTGCCTTTAATTTTGGATTCTTGCATAATAAGATCTGTGCAAATCTGCACAAACATCACTTTGCAACACGTTCTCTCTCAAGTGTTGCTGTCTTGCAGTGGACTTCTGCGTCTACATATTACCTTCTAGGTATCCTTTTGCATCTGTCATTGACGTTGACATTGATGTCAATACAAAGACGTGGTGGGATTACACTGCATTTGGTAATGTTTAGGCAACAAAAGCACATGGGGATCAACGCAAGGATGTCAACAAACACACATGCTGGCAGAGATGGTTAGGATGAGCCGAAAGAGGCACATGGTAAAATGTAGAAGAAAACATCACATTCACATGGGAAGTCAACAAATGCATACCGATCCATCACCCCTCCTGCCCAAAGGGATACTCGTAATCCTTGAATTGCACCAGTTGCATTAGTAGCAGTGTTTCAACCTCACACCATCCAGCAGTGTATCATGCTGTCTGGGCAGGTGGAGTCCGGGGACTCATCATGCGGATATAAAAGGTGGCTTTTGGCGCCGGCATCTTACTCCAAAAGCACTTCAAAAGCAGCAGTATTTTGCACTTTCAGGAATTTTGAGGCATAAATACAATCACCAGAAGTAAAAAACAAACACGAGGCTATAGACAAACTACACCATGGTCACATTACATAATGTCCCTACCTCAAGGACACTGTAGAGACATGTTTAATGATGATTTCTCCACCACACTTGACACACAGGAGAAGTTTCAGTTAGTTGCGGTCTGCAGCCTCACCTCTTGATGCCACTAAACCCTGAACACTTAAACCTTAAATTCTTCAAATCACAGCACACAAACAAAAACAGCACTCTTCCAAATATTTCTGACCTTCAATTCAATATTTTGTAAGCAGGAACTCAAACACACGTCTTTTCATTTTCTCTATAGTCAGAAGACGTCACAAACACCAGTGTAACACTAGAGAAGCCATTGTTGCTTCCTGGTCGCACGTATGAAGCGAAGGTGAGGGCTCGGGTCAGCGTGGGTCAGTGGAGCGACTGGAGTCCTGTGGTGACCTGGCACAGCGAAGAAGGTGAGTCGAAGACAGCATTTAAAACCAACTGCAATCCAGTAACAACCGCTGTGAATCATTTTCTGTTTGTGTACAAATGAACTTCAACAGTGACATTTCAGACTAAAACCATTTGGCTCGGATATTTAATGTGCTGGATCATTCTGCTCCAGAAGGGTCTTTTCTTCTGAGACAGACCCTGCCCCTTATCTCCAGTCCTCACATTTCTCTTTTTTTCCTTCTGTCCATTTTCATGGGAAAAGTCTGCAGCTTTGCAGCTGTTGTTATTAGCTCTCTTTTTGTCTCTCTGGCTCTAGACACTGGGCAGTTTCCCAGTTTGCATTGTGTGCTGGATGGAGAGAAGGAGGTGCTGTGTAGCTGGGAGGTCAGCAGAGAGGTGGCTCACTTCATTACCTACCAGCTGGCGTGTCGACACAACCAGACTGCGCCGTAAGTCGACAGTACCACCTGGCTGAGGCTGAAAAAAATGCATCCAGTTTTTATTCCATTCATTCCTCTGCTCTCCTTTTAATCCGTGCCTTCAGGTCTGAGAGATGCTGTGTGAACCCGACAGTCAGCTCTGACCTCAGCAGGGCGGTGCTGAGGTACAGCTGCTCCCTGACTGTCGCAGACCCTGCACATCTGCTCATCCACTTTCTACCAGCACGCAATGCCAAGAGTTTTAAAGCCGACCAGCACAGTGAGTGGACACGAGACAGAGGGCACAACATTGCAGGAGAGATTGAGAGTGTGTGTGTGTGCGTGTGTGTGTGTGTGTGTGTGTGTGTGTGTGGAGAGATAATGTGTCCTGCCAAATTAAAAACACACAATGGGGTGATGAAACTGCAGGGAGTTGAGCAGACAGACAGTGCTGTGATGTGATTCAGTGTCTCCACCTAGTGTTTGAAGGGCTGCTCTGCACCCCTGACTGTCTTTAACCAACCAATAACATAAGAGTGGACGCTATTTTCTTATAATGTAATTAAACAACTTACACGTAATACATTCATCAAAATATTGAAAAAAAAAATTGTCAAAGATTCTATTAAAAATAATATTTGCAAACATTTTTATTTATTTTAGGTTTTAAAACTCTATTAGATTCTAGATCCAAAAAGCCGTATGTATGAATTTTTGACAGAATTTGCCAGCTCTCATGCCTGTGTCTATGGTTCGGTGACTTACCGTTTAAGCATGACTTGCTGCTTGTTACTTTTAGCAGTATTTAACTATTTTAATTATTTGAAATGTACATTATTATGATTCTGAACAATTTCTTCTCTAAACTTTTGAACCACAGAGTTACTAGTTTGACTCTTTCCCTAAAAGATAAGATGTTATTGTGGAAATTATGTCATTGCAGCAGTTGGAATATATGAAAACTTTTTTAAAACAAACAAAACAAAAATTTTCCATCATGACTGTATGCTGTAAACTGTCTTTCGCAGTTCGTCCCAACCCACCGCAGCAGGTAAATGTGAGGCGGAAAGACAGCAACTGGATCGTGGAGTGGACTGAACCCAGCACAGCTGCAAAACTCAGTCTGTATTATCAGGTCTGCTATTACAGGACACAAGATCCGGTGAGAAACTCTTATTTAAGTGTCTTTTTTTTATAGTACACCTGTACACCTGTATTGCAATCCCTTCATGAAGAAAAACATTTAATAGATCCTATATCTCTTCCGTTTTTTAGGAATCTTTTATCATGCAAAACACTTCAGAGGGGTCAATGTACCTGAGCATCCTTGGAGCTTCTCTGGCCCCGTCCCAGGACTACCAGGTCAAAGTCAGGTCGCTGGTCTTCCTAAAAGACTATGGGGGAATCCCTTCTGAATGGACCGATCCTGTGGACTGGACCTCACTAGAGGGTACTTTACAGCAGCAGCAGGCACACAAAAACAGGCAGTGCCTTTATATTCAACATGTGCATAATCATACATACAAACAGATTTCACCTATGATTTTATTTTATTTTATTTTATTTTATTTTATTTTATTTTAGTTTAGTTTAGTTTAGTTTAGTTTAGTTTAGTTTAGTTTAGTTTAGTTTATTTTAGTCCTGGAGTGTCCAGTTCATTCAGAAATAAACAAAATGGGCTAAAAAAAACTCGTCATAATACATATCATGAATGACCATAATAATATCGTGGTTAATTCTGTTTTGTGTTCCCTGACAGCTGCCTGGTCCCTAACAACTCTGATTTACTTCGCCATCTGTATGTTAGTGGCTGCAGTCTTCCTCACACTCTACTGCACCATTCCAGCTTGTCGAAGGTAATCTGTTTGTCTCATGCTATTATACTTGTGCTTCTCCCCTTTTCTTCGAACTTGTGATTGCCAAAAAAGTCTAGAAAGTCCTGCTAAATAAAGTGTGATCTTGGGACCCATCAAGTATCTGACAACAACAGATATCTGCATGTTACATTCACGCTCAGGGGATGAGAGGAGTGACAGTTAAATTGAAAGAATCAAGGGGAAAAAAATAGTGATTTGGACGTCAGTTATCATGGTAATCATAGAAGCTTCGAAACATTTTGGACAGCCTCACTAAAAACATTGAAAAATAAAGTTCAGGCATCAATCTGATTACTTTTCTCTTTTCACATGCTATATTTGAACCATTAGGAGGGCGGTTCTGTGGGTGGACTCAGTTCCTTCTCCAGGCAAAAGTAAAATCCTGTCAGAGATCAAGGTAAGGCTGGATAATTGCACAGTTTGACGTCTTATTTCCGGTGAATCAAGAATTCATTTTGCATATTTTTGTGCACTTCATTTGAATTATGATGTATTTTCCAGTCTGCCAGCAGCAGGAAGTTCATGCAGTGTGAGAGCACGTCCGTCTGCAAAGTGCAGCATTTGGACAGTGTATCGACATGGTAATATACTTCACATGCAACATTATAATATCAACATATTCTTCTACCAAAGAAGAAAACAAAGCACATGTGTGGACTATAGCTGCAATAACTAGCATGAAAGGATAAAATACTGATGAATCTCTTCTCTCTCTCGCTGCAGCTCCTCAGACGCTTCACTGTGGCTGACAAAGGACACAGACAAACAATGTCTGGAGCAGGACGAAGGCTGCTGGCAGTGTGATAACCTGCCTTCCCCTGCTGAGAAGGTGAACGTCTCTGAAACATCCTCCGTAAGCTTCAGCGGGCCGTACATCCTCTGTCGGGTCAGTTCCTAACAGACAGTGTCATTTTTCACATATTTAGGTGCTGAAGAAGTCTCAAGTAAATGTTCTAAAACTAAATTTTACTCTTCAATACCTGCACTGTCTTGCACTAAGTTATGAATGTGATGACGAAAAGCTGGACTTTTGCTTAGGTTTTTGCTCACAGGGTTTAATTTTACACGTTAACCTCATTATTTGAATCTTGGCTTTTATATGAATATCCAACACTGTAATATTATATATACTGGTACCTGACAGAAAATAAGGACAAGCATGATATGTCCCCTTTAAGTGTCCCTCTGATCAGCACTGTTTCTGTCTGACAGTCATCAGAGCCGAGCTGCAAGTCAGCAGATATCGAGTTTGAAGAGACAGAGGAAGAAGAACCCCCGTCAGATGACTCTGCATGTTTTTCCCCAGTGACTTTAAACCTTTATGGTGAAGGTTGTGTGTGTCTGCCCAACCGCAGTGTCTCCAGGTCCACACAGGATCTTGTGTCTCACAGTGACACCAACACAAACACACACAGGCAGGACAGCGCTGCGGTGGAGCAGAAGTGTCCAGAGAGGACAGAAATCCAGATGAGCCTCAGTGAGCCCCCCAGCAGCCCCCAACCTCCAGACCACACCTCAGGACCCTTCACTCCCTGGCCTCAGGGAGGCAGCGTACAGGCCTCAGGATACTGCCAGCTCCCTACGGCTTTCATGAGAGCAGCAGAGTGATATTCAGTATGCAAGAGAGAAGGACGTGTAAGGCTCTCCATGCAGAAATAACAATTAATTCATCTGTGATTTCTTGTTTTCATATAAGCTTTGCACTTTATTTTAAGCTACATATGCTTCAATGTGAAAAACGTGTATTATTTTACACATTAGAGGTGAACCATTTTGCATGGTTTAACGCTTTGAAACCTGAATAGATATCAGTTTTCTTGTGCTGCATTCCCACATCTTTTACAAGTATTTTTACCTTTTTACCCTGTGCATATTGGTTTAATGCCATTCAGAAACATGAAAAAAAGGCAAAAAGCAACAAGATATGTCCTGCAAACTGCAAGAAATTTGTAGAGTTAAGAAGTTATTTGTAAAAAAATAATAATAATTTAAAAAAGCTAGGGAAACATGTCAAGAGAACTATTCTTAATTAGCATAGCATACTATATTTTAAATTATTTTAAAGAATTATTATATTTTTTTTACAAGCAATTTTATTATTTTGTTTTTTATGTTGTTGTTTTGTACATTTTCAGGTAATTTTATTTTTGTTTTTTTTTGTTTTTTTTTTTTTACTGATTTTGCACTAATTTGTAAATCTTTTCTTCTAAAGTTGCTCATTGCCTTCCTCCCATGTTTTTGAAAGAAATCAGTGACCAATGGAGGGCAGCAGTGAGCTGAGTCTGCTAGTCCAAAGCCAGTCACTAAGGGGTGGAAAAACAAAATAGTTCTGTCTTTTTGATCTCTTTTTGGGAAACTTCCTCACACATTATAGGTCGGAATGATATAACAGGAGCACCATGCAATGTGATATAATGCAATACAACAGCCGTGTCTAACAGACTAACATTGTGAAGTTCATTGTTTCAATTCATGGCCACAGAGATTCTCCAGAAAATAAATAATTTACTGTTGTACATTGTTTATTTGCCATATCATGCCCACAAACTCCTAAGAACTGTGTTGAAACCTTTTTATATCTTAAATTTCCTGTCACTCATAGATGAGGTAAGCCGCAGAGTTGCGTAATCAGCGTTTCATGAGAAAAACCTGTACGTTTGCTGACTGCCATGTTCGCTGTGGTCATGTATGCATGTTTGCACAAAGGTGTGTGAGTTTGGACCTTGTTGTCAATGTTGTAGCCTATGTGTTGCTGGATTAACCTGTAGGCCGTATGCACAGTGTGTTATCTGCACGTTGATATGTTGATAGTCTTATCTTGTCAGGCTCTGTTAAATGACTACAGAGAAATTTTAGATGAAATGCTAAGCAACTGTAAATATGTTGAGGCTAATTTTAATGCATGGAACTTGTCACATTCCTCAGATATGTCACTTATGAGCTTATTTTGATGTCAGTATTTGAGCACAAATAAGACAAGTAATGTAAGTTTCTATTGTCATATGAATTTAAACTTTTATAATTGTGTCTAAATTTCAGTCCCTCCAGGGATTCATGGGCTGATTTTGTGACTGTTGCAACATGAAATGCCTGATTTCACTGCAGTTTTTGTTGGGTTTTTTTTGCATATGTATGTGTATGTGAGTGTAAATTGTGATAAATGTTTTTTTTATGAAATGATGCACTTTCAGAGCCAATATTGGCATATCATAAAACAAATGAGGATTTTTTTGTTTGTTATTTGTTGTTGTTGTTTTTTCATGCTAGTCCAAAGTTTTCTCTGTGATAAGTAAGAGTCAATCAGTAAGATTTATAAGACAACAGCAATGTCCACAAAGATGAAACAGGCCATGCTGATTGTAAACACGGTGATGACAGGAAGAATAGTTGCATTACAAATGAGGTAGCCAACACAGTAGTTGTTTGCATTGTGCGTTTGCATTACGGTGCAGCTCAAACCAAAAACAAAATTACTCAACTAGGTTATTAAACTGTTTTATAAAGTCGGGTAATGTTAGCAACGTGACGCTAAAAGGTATCCCTGTGCGTGTATGTGTGCCCCAGGTGCAGCAGAAGTCCCATGATAAACAGAGAGACATAGTGGGACAAGGAGAGGCTGAGTGGTTCACTATGGTGGTTTTTGTGGTAAAGTTGTGACAAGCATGCAAGGTAACGTCACACAGGATTCAAGGGCATTTGCTGAATATGTGCTAACATCGGTAGTCACAGACAAGAAAAAAAATCCACACGGCCTCACAGCAAGCTGCCACTGACAACAACTCCCCCACAGACAGTATCCAAGTGGCTTTATATAACCCTCCCTGGCCCCACCCTAATTGGGGCAACCCACCATATGGGGAATATTTAATTGGGCCAAACCACTGCACAGAGGTATGATACAGCAGAGAGAGAATTATGCTGAACCTGATTTTTACATGAAAACATCAAACATGTAAAAGCCAAAGATTTCAAGGTGAGCAGGTAACTGGGTTAATTTTATTACATTTGGCATTTTATGGATTAAAGCAGAGATCAGCCAACTGTTTGATGCTCCACCCTGTGTCTAACTCGGCACAGGTGGCCCAATCAAGCCTGATGACAGTGGCTGCTGTTGTACATCGGGGCATGTGGAGCAGAATGAAGGGAACCACAGTTTGGTACACAAGTAATCAGTCTAACAGGTGAAGGTGTCCAAATCAGTGGGTCAAAAATAATAAAAATGAGCAAAGGTGTTAACTCACACTTTAGATGCAATGAAACACCACAAAGACAAAATAAATCTGGCACAGGAGGAAGAGAAGACACAAAGTATATACACTACGAAAGGGAAAACAATGAGACACAGGTGAAACACATTAGGGCGGGGCAGGCGATCACACAGGCGGGAAACTTGACAGGAAGTGCACTGCAAAATGTCAACCCTGGGGAAAAAAAGACAATAAAATGATGGAAATATTACTTAAAAGAAGCAAAATTATCTGCCATAAGAACAGAAGGCCTTCTGAAAAAATTAAAGCTATCTTAAAAATCTTGAAACTACTATGGCTGAGCTAGAAACAAGTGCATTTGTCTGGACACAAAAAATATTTAAGACTTATTTTCTCAGTATGTTGGAAATGTGCTTAAATTTGCAAGTAGACATTTGCACCAGGAAATGCTTGTGCAATTGTCTTGAAAAAGACTATATTTTTAGGTTTCGTAAATCCAGTATAACTACACTAAAATAAAGTATATATGTTTACATCAGAGATTTGCAAAATATACTATCAAAATAGCCATTTATTGATGAAAAAAGAAGTCCAGAGCCTAAAAACATATTTGAATCTAAATTATTAATCTGTTTGGTCTAAATGAGCGTTCATTAATATGTTTTCAGTACTGTGCAGTGGCCTTTTTTCATTTTTTTTTACATTTATGATTACTTATTATTTTAACTTTAAAGAGTTGACAGTGAAATAAAATCTGTCCACACACTATTACATTTTTTCAACAGGTGCTGCATTTTAAGGTCATGTATGTACAGTAATTTGGTAGCTGAGTTCCAGATCAGAAGGTGGATATCACTGCGTCTGCAAAACTGTATAGCTAGACATCTCACTCACATGCACTCAGACACAAATTCACACTGCTATCTAATTTATTGCTCTGTTTATCTGCACATCTGTCTCGCCTGACAGGGCCGTGCACAGTGTTCAGGTCTGTCAGTTTCTGGAAGCAAGTGTGTACATATGGAGTACATGCATGTATGTGGTTGCATCGCTGTAACCCATTTACATCATGAACATATTGTGCATAAAGTGATGCATAAGTGTTTTTTTTTTTGCGTCTGCAGACAGAACGCAATGCAGGAATTCCAGACATGCTGATATCAACTTCCTGTGTTTTCAACCCATCGCTAGGTACAACGTCCTGTCTGATGAGGTTGAGGAGCAGTTTGACACACAACAACTGAGTCACGATGCCCTCAAAGACGCTAACCTACTCCTATATTTGGCCTTGACCGTGGTAGTGTAAGGCGAGGGGAAGGTGATGTGATGTGTTTTCCCAGCATTCCTGGGTTTTGCACCAAAAAACAGTCACATTCCTCACAGTCTCCGTCTGTCGGCTATTGTTCCCTGAAAGGAGAGGGTGCTTTGAATGAATGAGTGAGTGAGTGAATAAGTGACTGACTGACAGTGATCTGCAGCAATGAAGTGAGAAAATAAAGGACAAAGGTTGACGAAAGAACCAGAGTTTGTGTGTATGTGCTTGATGACGGTCATTGTTGTGGTCGTCTGTGTACGGCATGTCCCTGTCCTTTGTCGTATATAAAAACAGGAAAATAAAAGCACTGGAAGGTGTAGGGAGTGCGTGGCGCCACACGGATGCTTGTGTAACCTCCTGTTCAAAGGCCTCCTGTTTCCTCACTACTGTACATCAGGGAATCCAGGTCAAACCAAAACACAGACAGTTATGTCTTGGAAGACAGTTTGTTAGGGCAAACTCTAAAAGCCTAAAATCTGTCCTCATAAACCAAAGCATCCTTTTGATACCAGAACTGGCGATAGAAACCACCATTCCCAGTATTAAAGTTTAACCCTTTGAAACCTGAGCAAATTGGTTTGATTTCTTTTAAAAACATGGGGAGAAGGCAGCGAGCAACTTGACAAGACTTGGCCAAAAATTTGTTTAAAAAAGTGACAAGAAAAATACTTAGCAAAAAAAAAGAAAATAAAAAACATGAAAAGTGTTGTAAAAATGTTTTTATTTGATATATCATATATTTCTTTTAATGTAAGACCATTTTAAATATGAAATATAGTTTTTCCTTATTTTTTGTCTCCTCTTTTTAAAAAATAATTTTAGGTGATTTTTTAGTCACCTTATACTTTTTTTTTTTTTTTTTTTTTTTTTTGCAATTTCACTATATCCTGTGACTAAAAAGCTCTTTTGTTGATGAAGACCTAAAAACAGAGGCAGCATTTTACAAAAATACCACTAGTGCTCACATATATGTTTAAAATTGTACATTTTGACATTTAAAAATAGTTGGTTTCTGCCCTCAGATAAACAGGATAAGAGAAAAGAATAGACCTTAAACAGGCTTTCTCTTAAGTAATCATGAAGCTGCTGCTGTTCTGCATGGATGCACATTCCCAGAGGCCCGCCACATGTTTCAATGCCTGAAGTCACACACACAAACTTGTTTCCATCACTTTGGAGAACATTGCATTCTTAATTCTCGAGAGATTTACTCTGACCTTAACCATACCCAATTCATGACTCGCCCAAATTCTTATCCTAACCCTAACCAAACTTTAAATAAACTTAACCCTTTGGGGACACACTGTTTCAACCTAAAATAGGATGAGTCCCTATAATGTGACTGTGTGACTTGTGTCCCCATGACGTCAGTAAAGTAAGTTCTACTAATGAATCCCAATAGAGTTATGTAACGGCTTTGATTGGAACTAACTCACGATAATGGTCACGTTATGGTTTGTAATCATGTTGGTCTTTGTTGAATTGTTCATCGGGCTCTGGTTTTGATGGGTCATTATATTGTTCCAGTAGTTGTTTGCTGGTTTGGTAGCCGTGTTGTTGAGGCCCAACAAGCCATATCATCCTTTAAGGTCAACCAGTGAGCTATGAACCATCTCATGTCTTTAGTCACAGTCTCTGGTCCCTCAGAGACCCTCCCACACTGCCATGGTGGTTGACCCCTGTGTGTGTTTGTCACAGTCAACAAGCCTCCACGCACTTCTCTCTCCCGCTGTTTGAAGTCCGTGGGGGGTGGGGAGCTGCTCGGATACCCACGGAAAAACAGGCATCCCACCTCGATGCTGAATTTGGAGATGGTCTGCTGTTTAGAAGTAGTACGTCCGTGTGAGATTGACAGTAGGGCAATGGGAAGTAATGCATGAGAATACACATTGAGTTTTATGAGTCACGTGGAGGAGGAGGATTACGGGTGAGACGCTGATGCTAGCAGATTTTAGCAAAAGTGTTATTTGGTGCAGACATTAAACCTAGTGATTTATGCCAATTACATCAAGTTAAGACCAAAAATGTGGCCTCTTAAGCCCTAAATGTGTGAAGACCATAATTACTGCATACATGTAAGTAAGCCCCTTTAAACACGCTTTCAGTGTGACATTTATTGTGTTTCAAAGCCATTCTTCGTATGATTCTATTTAGACGACGGAGCAGATGACATCTTGACTCGATAATTAGCAAACGTAGCTGTGCAGATGGCTGCTGAGTTGTGGAGTTTTTGCAGCCAAGAGTCAAGTGTGTAAATGTGAAAAACAAACCACAAAGAGAGCGCGTGCCAGAGTTCACCTACAGTACATCGACCCCCACTCTTTCTTTTCTCTCTTTTTCAGATTGAACAAACCTTGTTGTGCATCACTGGGACTAACACTCAGTACAACACAGTGTGAATTTTAAGGAGTCAATAAGATGTCTCCAGGGAGCTGCAGATGCTCTGTGCAGACGCAACATGCCAAACAGGCTTAGTAAATAAATCCACCTGGGTTCACTGGGCTGTAGGAAAGTCAGGGAGTTCAAAGTGTCATCAAAAAGTCAGGCTTTATCCTTCCTTCAAGAGTTTGGAGTTTAAAAAAGAAGTTTTCTGCTGCTTTGGTTCAGACTAAATATCTCAGCTATAAGATGAATTGTTGTGAATTTTGGTACAAACATCTGTGATGTTTAGAGGATTAATCATCATGATTTCATTATGACCTCCAGCCTCACAAGGAGGTGAACAGTTTTAGACTTAAATTAAATACCTTGACAATTTTTGGATAGATTTCAATCAAATTTGGCACACATGTTAATGTGCTCCTTGGGAAGCGTAATTACTTTGGCTATTCCTTCACTTCCTCTAGCACGATCTTTAGGTCAGCATTTGTCCAAATCTTTGATTTATAATGAAACGCCTGCAAAACTAATGCCATTACAAAAGCCACAGCTTAACTTTGTGTTTAGTACTAATTATGCTAGCATGCTAACATGCTATACTAAGATGCTACAGCCTAGATACAATCTTGCAGGGCAGTTTACTTGTTGAAAGCTGAGCAAATTGGCCTGATTTCTTTCAAAAACACAGGGAAAATGCAATGAGCACTGATAAAAGAAATTACCCCAAATATTAGCAAAAAAATAAAATGGAAAAAAAAGTAAAAGTTGTAAAAAATAGTAAAAAGTACTGGAACAATTATCTGAAAATTAGTTTTTTTGTGGAAAGACAATATTTAAAAAATGGAAATAATATAGGAAAATATAGGAAATAGGAAATGACCTGGAAAAGGTGCTTAAAAAATGTAATAATTTTGTAACAAAATGTTAAATATCTAATTATGGTAATTATAATTATGTTTTTTCCTTAGCTTTTGTCTTTTCCCCTAGCTTTAAAAAAAATATTTTTTAGATTTTTTAGATTTCTTGCAATTTGTGGAACATTTCTAAATCAAGTTGCCTATTACATTTCTTCCCATGTTTCTGAAATACTCAGTGTCACATTTTCAAGAGGACTCTAGGACAAATCTGTGTACCATGCCCAGGTTCAGTACACAACGTTTACACTAATCAAATGCACACAGATCCAGATCCTGGTCCCTGATGAGAAAGACCCCACAGTCTTTTTAAAATCATCTTTTCTGCATTTGTTTGTTACTCATCATGTATTGACATTTACTGACGGCCAAATGAGAGTTCCTCTAAATTCTGTATTGCACATTTCTTAACAAAACTTTGGAGGGTAACTCATGGATACCACAATGGTTTCTAGTCGCCACAAACTTAAGCAGAGATTCCATCTCCTTTCCCACATGAAACAATAAACAGAGTGTTGAGTTGTGTTATTTACCGTGTTTACATGCCGATTGCAGCAGGCCGATTTTCATGGTCCAGTCTGAAGACACTAGTGACGATGATCCAAAAATATTCACAAGTAACAACAAAAACCTCGAAACAAACAAAGGCAGTTAAAAAACTGTGTGCCGGCATCCTCCTGAGCTGACTAACTAACTCATGACACCTGGGACACAATCCCAATCACCCCACATCCACAGGTGAGTCAGGGCTTCAAAATAAGAGCACTTACAAAAAGGAAAAAAACAATTTCTGACCTAAAAGTGTACATAAACTAAGGCATTAATTTTAAAAAATGTATTAGGCTCAGTTATTAGATAGTAATACAAAAATGGCTCAGACAGATATATAAGAAAAACTGGCGAGAATGAATAAAAACATGAAACAGAGTAGATTTAAGCACATTAGCTTCTTATACCCATATGAAAATAGCATTAGGTGGCAAAGTTATCATAAACATCATGTTCTGTCAACATTTCTTACAATAAAACAGACAAAATCAGTAACAGTTGTAAGTCGGCATGAGGAATGTACAAGCCATGTTTTTCAATAACTTAAGATGTTTGGTTGATTATGGATTATTGACCACAAACAGCATCACCAGTGTTTCTACATGTTGTTACTACTGCAAACACAAAAACGTTATCTACATTTGCAATATTTGGCTTTTTGCTTTGCTTTTAAGTGACTTCCTGTTGATTAACTTGACCCTTTTACATTTTCTGTAAAGAAATGTCAAAAATATGTTGATTAATGAAACAAATACAGTGGGGGCAATTGAAAAAAATGTGATGTAGGTGAATGTTTCTTTCCCATCCTCCCAGAGTTCATAAGGAATGTGATTGTTTCAGTGGAAATGGTTTCTTTATCACAGAAAGAAGACAAGATGCTTCACCATAAGTTTTGAGATGCATGATAGAAGTGTAGGTGCAGGCACAAGTCCATACACACACTACAACACACTCAGAAATACAAACCTAACACACATTTGACCTTGAGGATAAACAGCATGATCCTCAGAGGACACAAAGGTTCTGATCTTTTCTAAAAACTTGTCTTTCTGAATGAAGCGCCCAGCCATCACGGAGCATTGTTACCAATCTCAACCACATCTTGTTTGCAGTAGTTGTATAAAAAGTTAATCCACAGTAATGGCAGAGATAAATAAATAAGAAACAAAGCACAATGTCAGGTCACAGGTGTAACGCTATCACCTCGTATTCAGATAGCACCTTTTTCTTCACACCTCTGATGAGATTTTGAAATGCAACATTTGATGTTTTTGTCCTCTAATCACATCTGTGTGATTCCAGTGTTTGCATTGAGTTAAATAGAATTAAATATGGTTAAAGACAGACCATCACTGTTTTACGGAGCTAATAAATGATATCAGGTCTTGGTACGGTGAATCTACACAGCTTTACTGAGACCCTCAGTATGTGAGTCTATCACACATGGAAATACTGCTCATTTTAGTCACCATTACTTGTTGCAGTCTATTGATGATTGTCGCTAAGATTATCCCAATTACAATACAACAGATTCTTCAATGACACAAAGAGTTATGTCCATTTGTATGTCCACTTTTTCACCAAATGCACTTTGTAGTCCAGTCCAAGTGTGGTTATCTTTCAGCAACAAACTTTGCCATTTAAACCCCATGTAGACTCGCTTCTGTCAACATATAAGTGCAGTTTCTCTCTGTTGATATCAAAAAAAGGTTTCAAAAAGAGTTTTGAAATTGCACTATTTTCCACAGCTCTACAGCGATGCAGTTTCAGTCCCCCACAGGGTCTGCGCTCGTGCATAATCAGTCAGTCCTCGGGCGTCTCTTGTTGCTTCATACCAGCAACTGTCATTCTCTTGAAAAGGTCCACCTTTTATTTATATTCCATTTTCTTCTCACCCTCCTCTTTACTCCACACAGTCGAGTTACAGGTTCACCAGACAGTCATTAGTAGTGTTACGGAGGAGATCTCACAGGACGACCAGGTTACTGACAAGTGAATAAATATTTATATGAAGGGAATCACTCTGCTTCACATCTGGATCCACGAAATACACCAAGTTCACTCTGTGTCCCTGAGGGGAAATCACAGGGAGACGTTCTTTAAACTCACATACTTTTAAATAGAATATAAAATGCATTAATATTCAGTGAATAGAAATATGACATACAGTTATTAAAAACTGATAGGTTCATCAATGAGCTCACCTGGCCTTACTGTGGCGTTACATTAGCATCGCTCTCATAGCTGCCTTGCTGATTTGTTTTCGATTCTTCCTCCTCCGTTTCTTTGGACGGGCTGGAGGTCTGGGGCCTGCTGGAGCTGACGGCTGTCGTGTGGTGGTCGTAGTTGTTGTCGTCACTGTCAGAATGGGATTTACATATTACTAAAAAATTGGTAAAAACCTACGATTTTTTTCCCACAAAAAAAACAACTTTTGTGCAACATTTGCTTCCCGTGTGGATGACAGTGTTTACCATATGCCCGTTTTGCCGAAACCTAACCGCCCGTGACTTTGTTGCCTAATCCTAACCATCATGACAGTCCGCATTGGTTGCATGTGCTGTTGTTAAAGCATAAGGGTCGTGCTGCATCACTTCACAATGTGCATTTATTAATATCCTGACAAAAACTTAAACAGCTGACACATGAGGATACTTAAAATGTCATAAGTAGACACAGAAGGTCACTGACAAAGCGGCATTATGTGACGAGTTGGGATAAGAACGTGTTGGATGTTCACAATGTGGAATTATCAGGGAAAATAATCGGGTGCATCCCCTGACGTGGCAATAGTGACTTTTCAGCATTTTTCGTCACAAACGCAGCCCGGGAAAAACCTCTGTTCATCCTGAACACATTTTCTGTCATCACTGAGACAACGGGAGACCGTTAATCTTCAGCCTTGCTTATAAGCCTGCATAAAAATAATATGAAACAAGAATAAAACATTGACCACTGCCACCAATGAATGTCACCTTATTTGCCAAAAGGCCAATGGCAGTCGTTTATCAGCCGATACCGACGTACGACTCATAAATCTGATCATTCCTAGTAATTAATCTCTTTTGAGCACCTAATTTTATTCTGAAAGATTACTGAAACGTATTACTTGCGTTTCTATTAACCTATAGTTTCTAGGAATGTCTCTTACCTGGTCTCTGTGTTGTTGTTTGCAGATGATGATGGTGTTTACCATGAAGGTGGTGCTGACTATTCATTTCCTTTTCTTTTTGCCTTTCCTCCTCTTCATGTTTCATCTGCTGCTGCCTCAGGAGCTCCTTCTCTTGGTCCAGCCTCTTGTGGAGAAGCAGAAGCTCTTTTCTCTCCTGCTCCAGTTTCTCCTCCTCAGTCTGAAATATCCTCACTTCCTCAGGAGTCTCATTGTCTCTCCGTCTCGCCTGTCCTTGAGGCTCTGGATTTGGCTCTTTGGTCGGTCGGAACCTGCTCCAAACTCTCTCACCTGGCGCCTCAGAGGGACTGAACTCAGCTTGAGGGATCTCAGTAACGGGGTTAGAGGAACCACTCTTGTGGCTCTTTGAAAGTTTAGATTTGTCTTCTTGCCATGTTTCTGTGCCTTCGTCCCCGTTCCCAATTGCCTCGACAGCTCTCCCTTCAGTATTGTTGAGCATCAACCCTTTTTCCCCTTCTTCAAACTTGTTCTCTACCTCAACACCAACATTATCCACTGAGGAAACAGTCTTGTTGCCATCTGAGATCACACCATTTGCCCCCGCCACATTCTCAGTTTGGTCTTTAGTCTCAAGGAGCCTGGTGGCATTATGTGTCCAATGTGGAGCAAAAACAACAGCCTCTCCAGAGCGAGATGTGTCCTCCCCAGCCAGGCTGTACCCTTCTCCTGTCTGCGTGAAGGTGTCTCCTCTGGGACTCCAGTGCTGCTCCAGCAGGTCCTCCAGATGGGTCCTCTGGTTCTGCTTCAGCTCATCCCACTGATGGAGTTCATCCTTGGAGTGCATCTTGACCTTTGACAATAAAAGTCAACAAAATGCAATTCAGTTTAATCTCATTGTAGTCCATTAATCCTACAAATTTATATGATTTTAATGCAACAGGTACAAAGGGAGAGCTTATTGGGATAGATAAAATGCATGCTTTGCTCCAGGCATTTTCATATAATTCACACAAAATTACTGAATATTGATGTGTTCACGCTGAACACAAAGCAAGTGGTTCATGCAGCGTAAGTGTAAGTCAATGCAAAGACATGAATAGATGTAAATTTGTGCCAGGCAACCTGAATGCAAGAAAAAACTGTGTATTCACATTATTTGATTCCTGCTATTGGTTGAAACACATCATTAGCCAATAGCTGCTTTCCCCAACTAATTGGCACAACCCTTAGCACAGCTGCTAAGGGTTAATATTTGCCAGCTGCAAAATACTCCAAAAACCCACTCTAGCTGCCATTTTTGTGCAAGTAACGCAACACAAAAGTTTGTTTTGCTTACGGTGTCAACACAACATAAGAGTTTTCAATGTATTTATTATCCAGTGTTAAAATATTGGTCAAATCTATACTATAAACTCAACCAGTAGCATTGATATTATATTAAACAACAATAAAGGCATGAGATACTTATAAATGCAGCTGTTGTGGGAGGTGCTGACTCATGAGGTTATTCATAAAGGGCCAATGCAGGTCCAATACGTGTTGTAGTATCGCCATAGTGTGTACAAAAACAGTCAGGCTTTAAACAAGGTTAGAAGTTGGTCTATATTTGCTTTTACATGCATATATCCGAATACTAAAGCTTTAACTCAACTACCAAATAATATTCACACTGTACCTGTCCATGTCCTTGGCTGAGAGTCTGGTTTCGATGCTGGTGGTTATGTTGTCTGCGGGATGGTTTTCTCTTGGGCGCAGGGGGACGCGGAGCGGGCTGACATCGGCACTCCACATGATCAACTACCGAAACCACCGCTTTAGCGTAAGTGGGTCTTTTGTTGATGTACTCGATCTTCATGACCTGGTGAGGTTGAAAACAGAGAATAATTCTGAGTACAGCACAAACAGCCTTTTCAGGTTGTTGTTGTGTTCGATATTTGTGTGCTGTAAGTTTCTGTGTGTTTGTTTACCTGCAAGTATCTGGTATGCGTGACGACAGGGACACACTGCAGGCTTTTGGTGTTGCAGCAGCCAGAGCAGCGCTGCACCTCGACGCAGGGCGGCCATAACAGGAAGTTAGCGTTGCTACGGTCCAACATCGCCCTGGTGACCTCAACCACCTCCGTACGAACTTTACACAGAGCCTGCTGAGCTGGCTGGGCATCTGAGGGATGAGACATGAATGAGTGTGAGCACGGGCGGATTATGGAACAATGAGCACAGGCACAAAATTGTTTAGTAATTGTTTGGGGCATTTCGTATGTCTTTATGGTTATTTTGCATCTATTTGTGGCTGTTTTGTGTGTCCATGTGCTTGTTTGGTGCCATCATCTTGATTTGCATTCCTCTTAGTTGTCCTTGCAGGTTTGCTTGTCAATTTGAATCAAAGTGTTGTTGCTTTGGGTTTCTTTGTGGATGTTTTGTGGTTGCTTTGTTTGTCTTTCTCGTTGTTATGTCTCTTTGTTGTCGCTTAGCTTTTTGTCATAGTTGTTTTTGCATAGTTGTCTTT
The DNA here is from genome assembly GCF_008729295.1 of Plectropomus leopardus. Lineage (NCBI taxonomy): Eukaryota > Metazoa > Chordata > Actinopteri > Perciformes > Serranidae > Plectropomus > Plectropomus leopardus. The sequence goes on from NC_056479.1 coordinate 25,581,879, forward strand.
TGGTCATTCTAACTTTCTCTGTGTTTTGCTGTGGTGGTTTTGTGTCTTTTTCTGGTTGTGTTGTGTCTTTTTTTAGGTTGTTTTGTGTCTCTGTGTTTTTTGTGTGTCTGCTTGTGGTCATTTTGTTTCTTTTCATGGATGTTTTGTGTCTCTTTGTGGTTGTTTAATGTCTTGTCATGGTTGTTTTGTGTCCCTTTGTGGTTGCTTTGTGTCTTTTTTGTAGTCGTTTTCTGTCTCGTACTTGTTTAGTGTTTGCAGGTGAACAATACTTTTACTCTAACCACTGACTTTAGAAAACCCCCTTCCCTTTGTGTCTGTGTTTGTTGAACCAATGACTAAAAGAAAAAAATCTAAATACACTTGGGACTCCTCATGGTTTCCCACAGAAACTCTTCCTCTTGCTAAGAGAAGAGCGCAGATATGAGAGGCCTAAAGCCTTTCCATTCCACTGAGTTTACTCATTCATCCCCAGTGACTCACCTCGCTTGTTTGCATGTGTATTAAGTGTGATAAGAGCTCTCATCATTGAAGCCCAATTTAACATTTTGTACAACAGTGGCTCTGACTTATGCAGCTCACCAGCACAGCATCCACTAAAGCCTGTTAGTAGCTGTTGCAGAACGGAAACAACCAAGCCGATTATAATGTGAGACTCATGCATTTTTAAATGAGCAGATATGTTACAACTTCTTCTAATCAGACTCTGTGGATTATTGCATTGGTGTGTTACACAGAAGCATGAGGGAATTTATTTGCACTTTGCTGCATAAAGATTCACTATTCAATTGAGGACACATTTAAGATATTGGGCACAGTTTACACAGTGATTAATGTAAGGCCATTAGTATCTCCTCATGCTATAGGGAATCCAACAAAGTCACCCAGACGGTTGTAGATTGCTGTCTGGTAATTCAGACATCTGCTTTATCACGATGTGGAAAAAAAGGTTAATGGGAAGAATTTTACCGTGTCATTAAAGCCATACTTGTCACATCAATCAACTGGCAGACTGATCACACCCGCAGTCCACCACTAATGAGGACGGAGTACTTTTACATTCATGAGGAAAATTAGGAATCCTCCTGTCAGCACTGCAAATAAGGCTGTACTGAATATCATCATTTTACATTCAAAGCTTCTGTTGAGGTTTTGGAATTAATTTTGAATGTCTGTCATCATATCATATGACTTCTTCCCTAAAGATTTTCCCCAAAAAATCCTTGTTTAAATCCTCACAAATTCTGTTGCCTCCCTGTAACACAATATGTTTTCACAAAAAAGTTAAGTAGAACACTTTATATGACGAATAATTTTGAAGCTATAAAATGGATTTTGAGCTGTAATTTAGTGGATATGTTTCCAGGTACTTTTTTGTCAACTATTGAAGAGATAAATTATGATGTAGAGCTACAGTATGTATTATTATTATTAACCTTTATTTATCCAGGTTATTTGAGATGGTCTCTGAGATTGTGTTCATTGTTGTGTGTTGTATTGGTGTTGTATGTCTTTAGTCGTACTGTGAGTATGAATATTATGGATGTGTATCTATGTAATCTATTTAATGAAATATTGTTAAAATAATAAAAAATAATGGAGACCCCAGTAAGAGTAGCTATTGTTTTATACAGCAGCTAATGGGGATCTTAATAAACAAACAAACAAAAAATTTGCTCAATTTTTATCTTTTTTTTATAATGTTATAAACAAAGCTTTGAACCTTCGAACTATTTGGTACAGCCCTAACTACAAACTTTAACTTCAACACATTTATGACTACGAACATTTAGATATTTATCCTTACAAACTGTCAGTCATACCATGACAATGATTTCCTTAAGATCTAAAGACGCCAAATGAATAACAGCAGCTCCGTCTTTCATGATATACACTAAATTTCACAACTTTAGTGCAACAACAAACAAGTCTTTCTAAAGACACCGTGAGGGAATAAAAAGGAAGGAGGGGGCTCAGCTCACCGAGGCTCCTCGGTAGTCTGTGACCTCCATTGGCTGCAGAAGTCCCGTCCTCCTCATCTGAGACAAAACAACAAACAAACACAGCATTTGACTTGTGTAAACACAGCAACTTATTTTGAAATGGTCTGTTTTTTGGCACGAGGTGCACATTTTATTCTAAGGCCTTCAGCGCCCTCTGCATGTATAGAGATAAAACAGGCGCTCAAGTCTTAGCAGGAGAGGGTGTGGAGGGAATTAATGTCCCATGCGAGTGCACTTACAAGCATGTATGCAAACAGAGAGAGAGAATTCGGACCTTGCTTAATTTCATTTGTGTATTTTCATGAGTATATTTGTGTTTTAAGATCATGTATTCTGCCGGCTCCTTGTTTCCACTTCTGTTTGTCTCAGTAGATTTTATTACCGTTGATGTTTACAAGTCACAGTTAGGGTAGAAAAGTAGCCACTTACTGCTGTCATGTTAGTTTTCAGTTCATTATCATATTGCCCACACACAGCTTATCTGTTAGTTTATATATTGAGTTCAGTCTTGATTGGATGATTATTTTTTTAAATTTTGCAATACGAGAATAAAGTCTAGCTTTCCATGTTGGTGCCAGGCATAAGACAAATAAATCAGAGGATTATTATTGTTATTATTATTTGCATTTGGAGAATGAAGTCAAAATATCAAATATAAACTTGACATTTAAAGATCAACAGGGAAATCCTTTTTCTTTGGGCGCATAAACACAGTGTTGTAATAAAGTGTTAGAACTTTCAAGAGATTGTGCCAAAAATTTCGTCTGCACGAAAGCGGTCGCCTTTCAAGTTTGTCATATCACAAGACACAATTCAGACCAGAAGAGTTGACTTTATTCTCGACTTTTTTCAACATTTCTGCTCCAAATGCAGAATCCTTCAACCCTGAAAAAATGTTTCTCCACATTTCAACTTCAATCTCTGAATGCAAAAAAAAAATCCTCCTCTCATTTTTTAACTTCATGCCTAACCCTTACAGTTTTCCGTACATTTCATCAGTAATATGAGAATGCGCTGGTCTTTACCTACGGAGTCAGAGAGCAGCAGCAGCTGGAGGTCCTCTATGGAGGAGATGGGGCTGTTTCTAACCAGCTCCACCAGGGCTGCAGGCAGAGGCTCCCCCTGAAACACACAAGGATTAAATATCAATATAAATACCAACCAGAGAAACAAGATACATAACTCTGGACCGTCTTAGAACATGATTTCTGTGTAAAAGGGAAGGCACGCAACCATTTGACTTACTTTAAACACAACTTTCAGAAAAGCTATTTGAGAATTTCCCACCCTGTATTCATCCTGCTTTAGACATTACAGAGTTTTCCAAACAGTTCCTCTGAGGAAATGGATTCACGCTGCAGCACGTCTACAACTATTTCAAGGGTTTCAGTGTGTATGTGTGTGTGTGTGTGTGTGTGTGTGTGTGTTTGCTTGACTGAGGCACAATAGGTGAAAATAAAATGTAAACAAACTGTTATCCCTTCTATCAAAAAGAACGAAACCTCCTACCACTCTGAGGTTTGTTTACATCAGTGACAGCTGTAAACACACTGAATTCTGACCCTTTCAGAAACCCAGAAAAGGAAGTTTTTTTTGGTATGCAATTACAAATGTGGCAAATTTATTGTAACAAGCAAGTATCATCACTCTGTGCAACTGTGTGGCTCTTTTATGCATTTTTAACCCTTTGAAAGCTAAGAAAATTGGCCTGATTTCTTTCAAAAACATGTGAGGAAGCCAATTAGTAACTTTACAAGAAATGACACAAAATAATGGCAAGAAATTAGTTAAAATTAAAAGGAAATTACCTAAAAAAATTGCAAAACAGAAAAAGAAAAGTCAAAAACTAATAAGAAATGATCTGGAAAGAACTGCTACAAAAAAGTTTTTTTTTTCCTATAATATAATTTTAAATAAATAACTTTAAATACTGCTTTCTGGATTTTTTTCCCCTAGTTTTTTGTTAATTTTCAAATAATATTCTCTCTCTTTTTCTTTTTCAGGTCCATTTTCTTGTCACCTTTTACTAATTTCTTGTAATTGCAGGACATGTCTCGCAAAGTTGCTCATTACTTTTTTTTTTCCTTTTTTTTAAAATAAATCAACCCAATCTGCTCTGGTGTCACAGGTTTAAATGCTTGTTAAAGGAGTGTCCTAAAGTAATACAAGAAAACTGATGTTGATCCAGGTTTCAGAGGATTAATAGTTTTTGGAAGACAATGGCGTTTCACAGCATCAACGCTATAAATAATATCAGGTGGTGGCTCCACGGGAAATACTTGTTAGTAGGAAAATTCATCTCTGGTTTTGTTTTTCTTTGTTGATAATAACAAAAGGATGAGGTAACACTTGCATTGTACTTCAACAAGATGCGTTTGATCAAAAACATTTCCATAGCACCACACGAGAAACCAAGCAACAGCGCTAAATTGTGATTCTTCGGGCTGAGTGTGGGTTTAACCCCCCGAGTCATTAATGACTAAGAGAGCTGAGGGGGTTCAGCGAGGGGGAGTGTTAACCAAAGCAGACACACAATGGTCACTAAGAGCGGGCTGAATGACTATTGGCGTTGTGTCTTCTCATCTGCTAACATTTAGGGGTCAAAGGAGCCAGGAAGGAGTCAGGAAGTGGGGGAAGGAGTGATATGGAGAGGAGGAGAGAAGGGAGGTGCATCTGAGAAAAGAGAGGGATAATAGATGAATAAAAGACGGGTTAAAGTGGACGGGGATCAGACATGGGTCGAGACACTTCCTCACGTTGGTTTAAATGCTGTGGACGTTTGCTTTGACGTCTCAGAGATGAAACCATTGATGATCTCAAAGGGGCAAATGTGCTCCGATTGGTATTATAATAAACCAGCAAATACAAAATATGTTAAGTCTGCACCTTTAAAAAAAAAAATATAGGTTTATTTTATAGTGTAAGTCTATTCCAGTAAACTGTGCGGTGCTATTAAGGTTGTTTAGAATATAATGAAAGGAAGCACGGACATGTATCATCATCCTGCCCGTACGATACACCATTGACTTTCCTCCATTGTTGGTCGGCTTTTCAGAGAGTCCGATTATACAGCGGGGAAATGCCTGCTGTATTACGCTTACATCTCCGTTGTAGGGCCGTCGATGCCCCTGAGGAGCCATCATGATGATTCCTTCCCCTCGTCAAATGGAGCAAACCCGCCTGCTCGGCTAATTGTGCTAATTATAGGATGTGTGCCTTTGTTCACAGTGGTGCCTGCTGTCATGACGATTTGCGTCTAAGCAGGAAATACTAACTAAACACCTCGGTTCTGATAAACAAAACAGATGTAAACAGACGCAAAATCCGCAGACAGAGTTTGTAAACACACATCGATGAAGTTTAACGTCAAACTTCAAGATGAAGATTATGATACAAATCAAGATTATAAAATAGCAGCTTTTCAGCCCAGTAGCCAGAACAAAAGGTTGACATTGCATGTTTCTGCAACACCGAGGCAGGATGCCTGTCAAGCCACTTTTTTTTGTTGGGTTTTTTTGGGGGGGGGTTACCTGTTCCAGCACATTTTTAGGTACCATGGATTTTTGGGACCTGTCCCTGTTTCTTGCAGCTTTTGAGCCCCAAAATGTGGGCGTGTTTTAGCGGCCTGTGACTGTTTTAGCGTTGTTTCAGCCTCAAACGTGTTTTTTTTAGGGATCCTTTGCTAAACTTCCAGCAGCTTTTAGCCCCCCTAACGTTGGTGTTTTTTAGGAACCTGTCTCTGTTTTTCCAGCAGCTTTCCAACCCAAAAATGTTGGTGGTTTCTGAAGACCCATCGCTCCTTTTTTTGCATCTGTTGGTTTTGTTTCTCTGACCCATCACTGTTTTTCCAGCAGGGATAGCATCAAGAAAAGCAGCTGTTTTTTTTTTTTTTTTTTTTTTTTTACAGAAAAGCAAGGATTGTGCCCCAAAATGGTAAAGGAGCACCCTATTCATTATGAAACAGCTGTTTTACAGGCGTCATACTAGAACATAGTGTTGTCAAAAATATCAATTTATCAATACACATTGATTATGATTATTTGAAACTGTTCAATACTTGCTTTCCGCAGTATGAAAACAATAGTCACGTTTTCTCTTATTTTCAGTGTTGACCACAGTCATTCTGCTGTTCTCTGCTATAAACCAAGAAAGAAAAGTCGTCACTGTCATGTTATCGCCTGGTTATATTATTTATTAAAAAAATTAAATTGTTTGCCCACAATCAGAATTTTCCCAGTGGTATGGAATATTGATATTTTTCAAGGTATTGTGTTGAATTTAGAAATCCCAGTATCATGAAAACTAGGGGCAATAACAATCAATCAACAATCGATTAATTGGTCGTTAAGAATTTAATCGAACATGTGAAAGTTTAGTGATTAATCGACAGGCTGACATGCTGTAAAACAATGTTGCTTTTAACTTTGATTGAGGGAAAAAAAACAAATTTGGTGTTGTTTGAAATCATCAAGGTGTTTATGTCTTTTTCAAATAACAATTAATCAATTAATCAATCATTAAATCTACAGATTAACTGATTAAGGAAAGTGCTTACAATTTGCAACCCTAATGATAACACTACTGTGATTTTGGCAAGCAGCAAAATTTTCAGAAGTACCATTTCACAGAAACTATTGTGTATATTTTCACCATTTTACACGGTTCAAAACAACAAATTTTTGACATAATCCAGTTATCACCTGAAGCAGCTCTCATCCCCTGAAGCTGTCTTGGACATATTGAGGAATGCCAGGTACAGGCAGCAGCTGCAGCGGCTGCAGCGGCTGCAGCGGAGGAGAGGAACATCTAATGGTACATAATTAGAGGGTCAGGTTTGCTGCCGGCGCAGCAGCCGCAGCACGTGTGAAGTTTCACATGTAGCCGCTGAAACTGTGCCTACACGTGCGCTATACTGAAATGTGTGAATGAATGTGATTTTAATTAATTCCTTTGTCATAATTTAGCACTGAGTTGGAAAGATGCTGGATGCAAAAGATAATGATGAGTTTAAAAGTCTGTATTCCTCTTTGGTGGTCCACAGATGAATGTATACTCCATACATTCGCACAGTTTAAATTATCACTCACGCTGGAGACTTGCTGTGTCTTAAACTCATTCTCTTGTTATAATGTTCTTGATTGAACCTACAGACTCCATCATTTCACAGCTGCTGTACTATAACTTTAAAATCAGACACGGGGAATTCCTGGTTGTATACCTCAAAGCCTTTGTAACTTTCTCCCTCTAAAACACTCGGCTGTGAAATGAAAAGACGGGTTGATGACAGGAATTTAAAGTCATCCATCAGGCACCTTAAATCTTATGTGAAGTAGTCATGGTGATGGTAGATTACATGCATACACTAAATTGTGTATGAATGAAAGGAGGAACGAAGCCACTTCAGATGCCAGCTCACATCCTGCAGAAACTGCATTTATTTCCCCTTTCTTTTATTTTGTTTTTACTTTAATTGAAAGCTAATGTTGTTTTAGTTGGTTAAGCTTTAGTCGTTGGTGTCTGCATGAAAAAAGGCAGGTTGTGCCCTCTTTTTGACTTGTATAAATGTCCACTTCCCATGACTGACTTTAACTGTGTGTGTTTTGACCCCATTTAGTTTTAAAGTGACTGACACTCATTGTGGAGCTGAATTTCCTGGTTCAGGAACACAGATGAAATCTTAACAGAGTCAGAAATACAGATACAATCTGACTCAACATGCATCTGGACCTACTTCTATAGACTTTTTTAAGCAAAAGACGCAAAGATTTTTGCTAAAAAGAACAATGTCGTTTATCATCAAGCCTCACTTGACCTGGACGAGACCCTCAGTTAAGTTTGGCCTTCCTGTTTGACCCCAGCACTTTGCAAATCTATCCTGCACCCATATTTCACTTCTGCCTGTTAATTTTCACAAGATTTAAAGCAAATGCTAGTCAGATTTGTATTTAAATGGAGCAACAATGCAGAAGTGGTTCTCTATGAATGGAAAAAGAAGTAAGAAGTGGATCTGTCTGTCTACGTTGTAACCCTGTCACAAACTTAACAGCAAAGTGCGCCACAAAACCAAAAATTTTTTTTTTTTCTTTTTACCGGTAGTGCTGTTTAGCAGTCTAGATTGTTTTGGTGTGAGTTGCTGAGTGTTGGAGATATCGACTGTAGAGATGTCCGCCTTCTCTCAAATATAATGGAACTAGATGGCACTTGGTTTGTGCTGCTCAAGCGCCAAAAAATAATACAATTTGAAAAAACGCATAGCAGACGGTGTGCATCTACTCATGGATGAGAGGCTCTAACAGCCTGAGATGTCAACATTAATGGCGTCCTCCTCAGCAGAGCTGTAGCATTAGCTAGCTCAGTGGCGCTAGGTGAGCTAGCAGTAGATGCACACATCCTTCTGCGCGGTGATACGGTTGGTGGGTGTAGTTTAGTAGAAAGAAAATAGTTCCAACATAAAACTGCTCACAACAAGGTCTGTGGATTATCTTGAGTAACCAGGTAATGATGTCTGGAAAAAAGACATTGCTGTTGAGTTTTTCAAATGGACTTTCTTGGTGCTTTGAGCACCAAAAGCTCTGGTAAAATTCAGGTTAACGCCCTTTTAAGTTGGAACAACAACTCAAAAATCAGTGAAAATTGTGGTACTGAAGTTGCTGTCATATGCAGAAACACAACAAATGAAAATAGATGTTCGATTGTTGGTAGTAAACTTTTTTTGACTTACATGTTGCATGTACATTTTTATTTAACATGGCCATAAGTCGTAACTGTTAGTTGCTCTCCACTTAGAGTAACCTACATCCAAGGAGCACTTAAATGCACCATAATTCTGTTATATTGGAATCTATACAGTCAACATCTCCAACACTCGACAATTTACACCAAAAATGATCTATATTGTTAAACAGCACTACAGGTAAGAGGGAAAATCTTTATTTTTGACTTTGGGGTGAACCGTCCCTTTGAAAGTCTTAATTCTCAGCTGAAAATGTAATTGAGTTCTGCATTTCTCTCCATTTTAAAACTATAAATGCAGGTGCTTTTAGACGCTGACCATTTGGTAAGATGAGTGATTTACATTGTGTCGATGCATGACAAATACACCACACCGCGCACATTCTGTGTCATCTTTCCTCCGAGATATATTTCATTAATGTTTCACTGCAACTGTGGTCTCTCCTGGTCGTCTACTGTAACTAACATATGGCCTCTATACAGCTTAGTGTTACAGTGTAATGTTGCTCACAGAGTGATTTATGGACTCGCTCAACATCTGGAGCAGCATCCATGAACGCACCACGTGGAGCATCCAGCTGTATCATGGCAGCCCCTGTTTCCTGCCTCATCACAGCGGACTGACCTCTGCATGTGTGTGCCCCTGGGCATCCATTCATAAGGCCAGCTAATGGGGGGAATAACTGTTATTTTCTGCAAAGGATCACACCCCTCTTAGAATAAACAGTAAGAGTTAGGCTGGCTTTTATAATGAGAGTAGACTGAAGCAGGTGCACTGGATCAAAAGTTGTAAAAAAAAAAAAAAAAAAGTAATAAATAACCTGGATTTATTTTGCATGTTTGTGTGCAGCTTCTGTTGTGTTTGTTAGTAAGAACAAAAGTGCTTTTGATATTATTACTCATTATTTAGCTCCAAAAGAGAGTAGAATGCTGTAGAATTATAAGTTTTACTCAATTTTGGAGTAAGGAGTTGCAATAATTGTAAAGAATGACTTTACGTTTAAATAAGATATCATACTTTCATGCCATATCCTGTCAGTGCTCCTGCAAAACTTCCAAAAAACTTCCTTGGGGACTCACGTTTTTTAATGATAATTAAAATATTTTAACATAAGTGTAGTTATAGAAGTTACAGTGAAGGTGAAGCATCTCTAAAAGATGGTCAGACTCACCTCGGCCACGCCAACGTGCAGACACGCCACCAGCAACGCGAGCAGCAGCTGTACCCACGAGCTCATGTTGCTGCCCAGCCTCGAGCCTCTTCGACGGACCGGGCATTTATGGAAGCGCGAGAGTCCCTCTCTCCTCAGCACTGCGCGCGGGGGGACAGCGGCTCGCTATGCGGAACTGCGCGCGCGTAGATGGTGCGTCCACAGTGTTGTCTCTCAAGCAGAGATATCCGAAGAAGAAGAAAGCGCTCGTGCTTGGTCAGGCACGCAACTTTAAGTCCCCCTCAAAAAAAAAATAGAAAACAAAGAAGTAAACCTCCAAGCTTTAACTCTGGCACTTTTTCTTCAATTTGATGTTCAGTCTTCTCTTTTTAGTTCACCTTGCGCACAAAAAGCGCAATAAGTGTAATTAAAAAAAGACTAAGTACATTTCCAAGTCACAAACTTCAAACTTTTATCACAAAGATAAAACTACCCAGAACTCTCAAAAAGTGAGTAAAGTTTCAGTTATTCCAAAAAAAATGTCCCGTGTCTTTGAAATAAAACCAATTAATCCACTTGATTCGTGTCTCTTTAACCGTGATGTGATCCCAAAGTTCAGCTCTCAGGCTGAACGTCTGAAATAACGTCGCAGCTCTGCGCCAGACTTTGCGGTCCTCTTCTTCCAAGGAGTCTTATCAATAAGCAGCGCTGTGTGAGGCTCGGTGCGCCTCAGCCCTGGACCTGCCTGATTACGCAGCGCTGCTGGTGGTGGTGGTGGTGGTGAGGGGTAGAGCAGATCCCCAAGAGTCTCTCTCCCGCCCCCTGCCTGAAGAATGGGCGATAATCTGCGCACAAAGAAGCGACATTAGTCCACAAACGGCCGCCTCACAGCAGCCTCTCTGAGCAATATTTCCTCTGTCGTGAATCATTTCTGCAGATATTCCTGAAGCTGCGCCAAGAAGTGCTGTGGGTTTGTCTGTTGATCTGTCTGCCACATGATCTGCTCTGAAATGTTATTATTATTAACTCTAAGTGTGTAAAAATATCAACCTAGTGTCAGTGTTTCTGAGCAGAGCAAACAAAGTAGCTCTTTGTTTGTTCACGTGTATTTAAGTGTAGTTTTGAGGTACTGTTCATGAGTATTTTTATGTTTCTTATACTCCACTGCATCTAAAGGGAATATTGCTAAACTATATTTTCAGTATTTAACAGGTTTAGTTTCTAGTTACCTTTCAGATTAAAATTGTGCATACTGAGGTGATGTAATGTAATGGAATTTTATAAAGACAGACAATGCACGATAAAGTGTTAAATCAAACAGAGATATGCATTGTACCAGGTTTTAGCAAAAAAATTATATTACAATACTGCACAATCCTAAATCCAGTCCTCCACATGGACAAATTCTGGTTTGGATGGGTAAATAATTACTACTACAAGCCTCTAATCAGTTTTAAACAAATGTCTCCAAAAAATGCTAACCATTTAAAGACATTTACACCATAAATTGATGCAGAAAAGGTACAAAATAGTGCATAAAATTTCACCAGAATGCAGGAAATTAAGTGCTAAATGCTCCAAATTTTCTGGCGTAGGACCCCAAACCTCCCATTTTATATGTGCCCCCCCAAAAAAAAATACTGGAATGAAACTTACACCCTTGGATGTATGATAAACTCACAATCACTGTTTTAATTCACAAAATGTACGCAAAATAAAAGATGCTCTAAGCAAAGTGAACACTTCTGAATAACCCATGACCCTAAATTCAGCTGATTGCATAACAGACCTTTTGCAGCTACTATTGCTGGAGAGGTCACAGGGATAGTTGCCATGCCAACTGACTCCTCTGGTTACCTCAGCATCACGGCTATAGCTGGACTATCAGGAAACAAAAGGTGTTTCTAAATATCACAGGAGTTATTCTCAGAGTCCTGACCTTTTGACGGTCGCTCATGTTTAGGGAACATTTTTGAACAATGCCTGTCGGTTACTCTGCATGTTCAAACTCAGACGACCCGGGCCCAAAAATAGTATATCAGCTGGCCGACCTCGAGGATTTATAATGATACGAGACAGAAGGTAAAGAGCAAGTGAGGTTTTTATCATAGAAAAAAACATTAGAAAGGTGAAGTGCATTAACGAACTGCTTAATAACTTCACACATTGTTTCTAAATGAAGGCATTTCATACAGATCCTCACAGATTTCTAAAACATCGCTGTACTGCAGCACTGAACAATGTCCCTTCAGTTAGTGGAGTCTTTTCTTCCAGTTCAATCATGCCCCGGTGAATAATAGGATGCCATTGTTTTTCTAACAAGAGTCAATGGAGGAAACAGCATGAGCTATGGAGCTATATTTACACTTCGTTTCATATTCGCACGTTTGACCAAGGCCACTGGCTGTAACAATTGTGAGTTGGGATACCAGTGCAATGTGGCACTAAGGAAACGATGGGGATGTAAAGTGAAATTATCAAACTGTATGGCCTTTTTTTGTATATATAAGATTATTATAGATTATAGATTATTATGTTGCAATTTGTTTTCAGTCGAAAGCTGAAAAGAGACTTCTGATGTTTAAAACTCAAAAGACTTTTTAAAGCATTGTTTTCTTTCACTAATGGACAGTTGTTTTACTACAGGAAGTCTGCAGACATGACCATCATGACTAAGATGTACCTGCAGTATTAGGGCCAGGCATAAGAAAAGCACCTTTAGGGGACTTTCTCATTTTTATGCTACATCGCCTGACTTTCTTCTTTGCTCCCACAACATTTCGCACAGCTACTAGAGGACGGCCCCCAACAAAAACATTAATATGGGTTGTAATTTCTGACTTATTTTTAATTATTTTCTCAGCATTTACCTTGCTTGGCCCCAGCAATCTTCCATTTAATGGAATATTTATTCATCAGAGGCTGAGTTTAACTTTTCGGGAAAGCCAGCTCAAATTAAGGGCTTCTGATAGCCTAATGTTCTTCCTCTAACCTATGCCACCAGAGCTGCCATCTTAATGACGCTATACGCCTCAAAACATACTCTAATTCAGGTTGCAGCTCCCAAAACATGAGTGTGTGTGGTGTTTGGTTTCTACATTTAGAGGGAAAAGGAGGAGGAGAAGGAAGAGGAGGATGAGGGAGGGGGAGCAGGTTCTTGACTTGAGGTAGGGATTTTCCCATCGGGACGTGCATTCGTTTCACACTGTAGCAGACTTTCTCTCACAGACACCAACTCACACCTGCAACTGTAACATCTCACCACGATCCCACTGAGAGAACGGCATCCCTCATTTTCTACAGAGGCGACAAATTTAATAAGAAACTTTCATTAAAAATACTGTATGTGCACCACAATTGTGCATGTGAGGGTGTGTGCATACATATATCTAAGAAAAGTAAAATTTGAATAAATGCATGCAAATAAACTCTTGCATGTGCACACATCCACATTGAAATATACACACAGTTGCATATGAAGTATTCCCGCATGTTAAAGCACTGTTGTGTGGAAGAGATCACACCCCCTCACACACACACACACACACACACTGTCCCGAACCGACAACCAATTTCACCATGAACGGAGGACAGAGGGCCCTCTATGCTTAACAATTGAGTGAGAAATGACAGCACTCGCTCAAATATTTAGGAGCTTTTCAGAAGATCCGGAGAAGGTCACAGCACCCTGAACTAATCTCCTATTTGAACAATGATGCCATTTGATTTTGTGCGTTTTTTCCATCGTTGGCTGAAAAGCTTCGGTGGTTAATTTGACGCAGTAATCGCATAGCTGCGTCCTCTCCCCCACAGTCAGCTTTTCTAGACAAAAAACATGAATGTACTGTATTTGTGTTGTACAAAAGGGACCATGGGTGCACGTGTGTGTGCATGTGTGCGTGTGTGCAGAGGTGCACTTTTGGCTGCTGTCGCATGCATCAGAGTTAAGGGGGGAGACAATTGACCCTCGATTAGTCGAGGGGATAGACTCTCTCCAGCGCGTGTCTCAGAGATAATAGAGGATCATGTAGACCAAATGGACTAATGGGAAGTCATTAGTTGGCCCCTCGAGCCCCGAGTATGACCGTTCACCTCGGCTCTCAGGTTTCCCGATCTCAGGAGGAGGAATGTGGCCGATTCAGATCAAAAGAGGAAACGGGTAGATTCAGGTGCAGTGCCTGATTTATTCATATTCAGCAACACCACAGGCTAATAACATAACTAAATACTCTCTCTGAACAGCGAGATCAAAGTAATAATACATCTGAGATGTGGGGCTCTTCTAATGATTGACCAATGATCAGTTTGACGGCGTTAAAGCCGTTCAAAGCCTTCATGTCTCAGCGAGGATCTGTCAACAGCCTCTAACGAACGGCTCTGAATGAGAGAGAGGGAGAGAGACTGACAGCAAGGAATTATTGGAATGCACTCCGCTGAGACGAGGACGGAGAGAGACGACAATATGGAAAAGGAAAGACAGACAGACAGAGTGGGAGACACTGAGATATGCAAAGCAGCAGAATAGATTGAAATGCAGAAAAGACAAACAGCAAAAAAATGGATGATAAAAAAAAAAAAGCCACAGCAAATCTATGTGGAAATATACTGGGGTACATGTCTGAGAGAAGAACACACAGAGTCAGTCAGTCTCTTTGGACGAGGGCCAGCAGCCGTCCCCCTGATGTCTACAGCCCTGCTGTTGTGACTGAGGCTAATTTACATATTAGACAGCCGATATGGACTCTTTCAGGCTGCCTCTCACTCCTAACTCCACAAATACAGACACTTGGTCAGTTGGTCAGTGGCTCTACAAACTATGACACTCTAGGTATCCTTCTTTTCAAAATAAACTTCCTTTTTCCCAGAAAATGTAGTTTTTGCTTGTTAAATGCAGTCTCTTTACAAAATAAAGGCAGAACATATGTAAAAAACTAGCAGATAGGTCGATAGGTAATAAAAGTACATGGTTAGGTTAAAAAAAAACATCAAAGTTTGGATGAATGGTTTGGCTTAAATTAAGTGCTTTTGTTACTGACTTAATGTATTGTCATGTGACATATGTTGCTAGCATAGCATGATACACATAGCCTAAAGGGTGCGTGAGTTGGTATCTCACACCAGGGCCACGGACCAGGCATCGGTATTTGATGGGTTGGGAGTGAGACCATGTTGGCCAGTCTGAGCTCTCAACCCCAATCACTTGAAAATGTTGGCAATGTACATTTTTGCAAACAACGAATTGACATGCTCTGGAGTTTGGCAGGCATGTACCCTAGATGACACATCACATCCACAATCTCCCTCCCAAGATAACTAAAGTCAGCACATATACTGTCACTTTAAAAACATTGACAGAAACAAGAAAATACACCATATTCATGGTTTGCTGAAACTTAAGACGTCCACATTTTCTTCTGGTGACTGGGCTGGTATTCTGCGTACACGTATGTCACAATTAACCCCCAAAAACTCATGTTTTCAGTGGTACAGTACATTTTGCAAAGTTTAAACTGATATCTCAACTTGTGTGTCACATTCCCCCATACAAAAGCATATGGATACGCTATACTGAATCACACTATATCAATGTCTGTTATAAACAGCACTGACTTTGATTTTGGTGTTGATAAGGAGCCAAACTGTCAGTATTAGTTGGGTCATGTTTTTCTGGTTGGACTGATCAAAGAAAATGTCCAAAACTTGTTTGTATCACATGAAATGTGATACAAACAAGTTTAAAGGAAAATATATATCGGAAATATATACTGTTGTTGTCGTTTGCAAATATATGAAATGTCAATATGATTTTTTTTTAAAAAGATGTTTTTTTAGATGATTTTTTCCATATTTCACAAATTGCTTAGAAACGACTGTGTGTATGACCTCAGTGTATTTTATTCTTCTTCAGTCTTTGCCAAAATGGTTCGTACAGTGTTAGAAAACAAAGAGGGATGACTGGTTCCTCTGTAGACTACAATCAAATGTAGGTCACGAAATTGTATCGGACGCTCATGGAAGATGGCAAACAAGGATAAAAACGAGAGGGATATCCAGGCACTCCAAAAGTGTGAAAAACATGAAAAACGAGGGGGAATTACATTAAAAGCCTTTATTATAGTGGCTAAATTATTAAAAAAGCCAACACGTTTCGACCAACCACAGGTCTTCGCCAGGGCTTCAAAAAACAGTACAGTGTGTTCTCTCTCTCTCTCTTTTCTGCAAAGGGCCAAACCAAACTGTTCACAGTGTGTCAACATTTCTTTTCTAAATTATTTCTGTTGGATGAGCTTGCTGCTGACGGTGACATTATTTAGACACCAACAGATCCTGCGAGGATGGACCACACCACGCTGCAGAGCATAAACACCTCCATGAGGAATGCCTGGTTTTGTTCAGCTCCAAGAGGCTGTATACAGCAGCATTCCTCTGCCAGCCTCCCCTCCCTGTCCCGGTTCACAGGGGACTTCCCTGCTCGCTACTGTACTGAAACTAATGCATACCACGTAGGACTACTGTACTGTAAAGAGCTGTATAATTGATATCTCCATAATGAATTACCTCTGTCCTCTGAGTGATTTATTCTCAATCTGACATTTATCCCCAAACACTCCAGTATTATATTAATGAATACTGCAGTGAATTTAATGCCGCCATTAGAGTGAGCATGAGTCCAATCCTTTATTCTCAAACATACTGAACATGTGCCAACTTGTCAATAAGCCACATCCATCAGCACTGAAGCCACTTATTGGCAAGTCGCTCGGTTTCAAAGGTCACATTGCGATCACAGATTGAAAATTCATTGATTTTTGATTTTCGGATTAGTTTTAGCTACTTAATTACATTTTCATCATCTTTATTTTAAGCCATGCTATGGCTCTTGGAATATTTATGTCCGTCCACTTTGATCCACACTGAAAAATCTCGACAACAACTTGACAGATTGCTATTAATTTTGGAACAGACGTTCAGGATTTCTTCAGGATGAATTGTAAAAACTTTGACAACCTCTTAGCTTTTTATCTAGCTTAATCACCAGGTTAAAACAATCAGTCAATCAAACAATCAATGGATGATATGAAGTGAATGTGGCATTGGTGTCAATAGCTAATTAGCCAATACTTTCATGCTAACATGCTAAACCAAGACACCGACTCCAGCCCCCAGGAACAGTGCAAGGTAGTGATGCACCGGTCAACCCATGGGTCAGGTGGTTCAGACCAGAACAGTTTTAAAGTAAAGGGGAACGACGTGTCTGACAGAAGACAAAAAGGCGGCAGTGGTTCATCCCATAACAAAAATAGACAGGGAAGCAGAATTAGACAGGGGGGGGGCAGGATTACAGGTGTATTTGTAATGGTCAGTCTATAAATGCCTCCATGAACTTTGTTTCTCTACATTTCTGCAAAGTGTTTGAGCCTCCTCCCAGTCAATCCTGTTTACAAGGTTGTTTCCTGATGACGTTGTGCTGAGTGTGTCATGGTCCGTCATCTGGTATTCCTCTCAGAGAGCAGGAATCCTGTACAGTATGTATGCTGTGTGTGTGCAGCTTTATTTTTGTATACTGCCCCTATTACAGAAGGTTTTCAGATAAATCGAGGAGTCCTGTCATCAACTCTCCGGTGACATGTTCTCTTTGCTAAATGTGTGGGCCTCAACTGTCTTTTCTATATGTAACACATGTACATCCTGGAACAGAGGACATATCGTTGTTCTCCAGCTTTATGAAATGAGAAATTTGAAATTGTTGATCTGGCTGACCCTTAGGAACCATGATGAAAATAGGAAGTTATATCCTATCACGCAGGCGCATACTGTTCATTATAATTGGCCCTTGGCATTGAGGTGTGTTCATGTGCGACATTTTTGCCTGAGACACAGGTGATGTGAGGCAATATAGCCATCAGCCTTTACCTGCCACTAGCTCTTTGATATCGGTTTGGTGTGTCTGCGCCCTTAGTAGGGTTGTACCTGACTCAGAATTAGGCTAGTCGAATCGGATTTGGCTGTTCAATATGAATATTTGATGATGTATTGTAAAGTTTGAATGGGCTCCCAGAGACGTCAAGTGTGACAGCACCATTAATGTTATAGAGTGCAGCATATTGACTGAATGAAAGAATAGTCATGTGAAGAGTGCTCATTACACAGCAAAATCTGGAGACCAAAATGTCTCAAGAAGTACACTGCACAGCACACTGATGAGCCAAAAAAAACCAAAAACAAATGACTGCTCGACTTGAAGTAATCTCAGTCTCCAACTGACGATCCAATTTTAAAGGGGCAGCCCTAGCCTTAAGGATTTGCCGCCATAGCCTCTGCCATAATCCCAGCCGCTGCCCCATTGCTACGGTCTCCACATCCCCTTCTTGCCCCGTTCAGGGATGTTCATTTTGAAAATTCACCACAGACACTGAACTCAACAATTCCAGTATACTGCAAAAGGCAGAGAGCTTTCTCTAACAGCCTTACTCAGCAGAGTGTGAACTCTTTTGACTGTAACAGACGTTCATTTGCATTCAAAAATTCCACAATCCAGTATTAAATTGGAGCTTATAAAAATGTTAAATTTACTGAATGATGTTCTTTTGTCAAATTAGGTTTATTAGTAGATCTAATTGTATCATTAGACAGTGGATACTGAGACTTCTATTCACATTTTAAGAAAGGTAATAATTCACAGTAGCTCTGCAGGAGGGTCAGGGGGTTAACCTTCTTTTTTCTCCATTTAAGCACCTGCCTTAAAAGTCCACGCATAGCCGTACTCCTTATTACCTCTCAGCACCTAAGTATGTCATATGAATCTGTGTTAGGTCTATTAGATGTAAAATAAAGAGTCTAAATATCCACTGAAAAACACATAAAATAAAAGGTCAGGAGGCGGCAGGTAATTAATGTGGCACACCCACGCTTGACACCTTTGTAATTTGGTAGTGCTTCTCTTTGTTGCTTTGCCATGCAGCTGCTGCACCGAAAGTTGAAAATCCTGAGAGCGCCATAAATTACACAGACGTCAAGTCCGCCGCACAGATTCTTGGAAGGCTTTAACACGGAGAGAGTGTGCACACCTGCACTCACAGCCGCATGTATAATGTGCTGCACAAACATGCACATCCAAACACAGTCTCTGTGCTCCGTACCGTATCTCACACATACTTAGTAGGAAGTTTTAATACTTTGCTTGAGCCGAGGACCCTGTAATCAAAGCGAACAATCAGACAGGTCCGGACAGCACAGGGAACACTCAGCGAATACCAAACTGCATCCGAAAATGCCTTAAATATCTCTGCCATACCTGCTTATTACATTATAAAGGCAATTACTTATCTGATGGGGTGTGAATGGAAAGAAAGAGCGAGCAATGTTGCCACTTTCTATTTAGGTGATTAGACGCAACTTTGTGGGTAAGAAAAGAGAGAGAGTGAGGAAGAAATACTCGTACATAAGCATACACACATTTATATATATATGGAAAGATGGCTGATACCACAACTTTTGAGATTTTGATGGTGAGATTTTGTTCAAATAGAATGAATACAATTGTAAAAATGAAGGAGAAATTTGTTGTTCTTGTATCTAATCTATGCTGACATGAGGACAGGTTCAGAGCAGGTAGACACAGAGGAAAACGTGAGCAGGAGGAAGCTTTTTTTGAATAAAAGGACATAATGGTTTAACAGGGGAGGAGAGGAAATGAGAGGAGTGGTGCTAAATGAGAGGGTGAGAACCAGGCGTTAGTTGTTAAAGAGCTAGGGAGAGTGGAAACGGGGAAATCCAGGCTTTACCTCCCAGAAGACAGCGATGGGAGGGGAGCATGGAGGGAGGGAGGGGGGGTGGCAGCCAGGCAAGAAGACCTGCGACCGACTCTCGACTGCCGATTAGGGTCGTTGAGTACATATGCGCCTGGCGTCTACTGCGGCAGTGATTTCCATCCCCTCCTACTCCAGATACAATGAAAATTGTGTCTGGAAACAATGCCATCTGCAGAGACAGAGTGGGAAGAAACTTTGGAGTGGCCCGGTTCAGCTGCATGGCAGCCAGGGAACTGTGTCAAGGATGTGATGTCTGGACAACTGCAACAGAGCAGGACCTCTGGGTGCCCTGATGCTTAGGAAGGGACAGTTTATGGTGTGCTACTTTCTGTCATTCTGCCTGTGCTTTTTTGTGTGTGTTTTTTATAAAACAAATAAAATTAACTGTTGTCATTTTTTAATCTGTTTTTATCTATTATTGATAAAATTCCTCACTCTCAGAACATCAAATGTGGCAGCTTGGTTAGTGACCCTATGCTTCAAACTACGAGGTATCCTCTAGCATCAGATTTGGACGTTCAGAGATTGTGTGTCAATTCCCACATTTTACATGCACAGTTTTTAGGGGGTTTTTTTGGGTTTTTTTGCATTGCTCTTAATGAACTTGTGTTTTCACAGGAAATGAAGGTTTCATCACCAAAACTATTAGGATAGGTTTAGAAAAAAGATCATGGTTTGGGTTAAAATACATCTGTTTGTTAAGTAACTTGTGAAGTGAGTCAACAAATATGTCGGAAAACAAATGTAACATGACAGTGACTACATAACATTTAAAAATTCAGTGTTGACTTTTGGTTTCACATGGGACACAAACACTGGTCTCCTTGGTGAAGTCCTGTGTTTGACCCTCCCTCCCTTCCTTCTTGCTACATTAGTTGAATTTCCTGTCAAATATTTACATTTCAGAGCTCAGTTCAACTTCAACATCTGTAAAGGCCAATAATTAACATCCTATTGTTGTTTTTTTTGGGTTTTATGCCACAAAGAGCGGCATGGTCTTGAGATTTGTGAAGTGACTATATGTGCCAATCTGGTCTTTTGGCAGTGGGCACAATTATGCAGCTAGTTGGTGGCAAAAAATGCCTAACAGGCGAGTAAAGTTAGCACGCACTATCAGTTTGCTTATGTGCAGATGCATGGGAAATGTGTGTGTTAATCTATTTCTATATGGGAAATTGACTTGAATATTATACAGTTTTTTTTAAAAGAAATTCATTGGTAAAAGTCTGTGGGGACCCTGGTTTTACGTTTACTGCAAAAATATTAAAACAAGATCAAACTTTCCAGCTAAAACTCTCAAATTTAGCCACAACTTTCTGGTGAGTGAAGCAACTGAACACTTGCACAACTGGTGCCCCATGTACACTCTGAACCTGTATTTTTTGGATCAAGAAAGCTATCTGTAAGCCTGAGATTAGTTTTAAAACCGCTGTGGTCACTTCTTCTAAAGCAGCTCAATCTGAATGATGCTACACTGACGTATAAACCGGAACTCTCTCTTCCCGGCCGTCTTCCTGGACTCCACCAGGCTTCAACCGCAGCTGCTCTCACTCTCTCTCCCTGTTTAATTCCCCTCCTCATCCTGCCTTTCCTCTCCCTCGTCTTCCTCTTCCCTCCTCTGCGTTTGTTTGTACTCCCTTAGCTCCCAGGTGTTTTCCTGCACGGCTCCATGTTCCGCTTTAGCTCCTCTTCCGCTCTGACTCAGGTACAGCATACCGATGGCTTCCCCCCTGCTGCAGCACCAAACACACCAATCAATACACACGGGTGACATGCTGTTCACATCATGAAGCACAGACCTATATCACACACACAGTGTAACACATCACACACACACACACACACACGCACACAGCCTTTTTCCAGCGCCCTCACTGTTTCTCCCTCATCCAACAATAACACAACAAAACCTTGCTTCCTGTGCATGGGGGAACAATAGTGGGATAGCTTTGATGGCCAGAGGTGGTTTGTTATAGATACTCCTTATCGACTTCAACATCAGCAAATCAGCTATAGATCCTGGCAGTGTGCTACTATGGAACAGTTTTATCCTCTAACCAGTGTCAGGATGTCAGGATGTATGGATGACAACATTAACAGACAGCAGCTAAAAATGGGCTTATTTTTGCAAGTGTTCTTTTATGAGCTTCAAGTGATTTTAAGTTGAAAAAAGGACCTTTGTGCCAGTTGTATCAGGTACTTCATCCACCACTGTTTCTAGGTATTGCTTCTAACCACAGTGATGACTATGCCTACAGCTGGTCCATCCCTCCACCATCCAGTTTCATTTAGATATGAGAAAGAAATCCAAATGTGGAAAAAGTATATTTTACACACATACAATGTTTACATGTGTTTGCACACACATAGGCTAATGTTGCTTGTAGTAATGTTTGTCTCCTCACCCCTATGCGGTACAAAATAGCAATCATTGAATATAATACAATGCGCCAACATGTGTAAACACATAAAAAAAAGTTTAATATTTTAAGATCAACAAGTTAAAAAAAGACAATCATTTTCATTGAGACTTGACTTAGATTTTGCTCAATAGGTTGTAGCGCAGCTGCACGAGGCATCTGAAAATCAATTTAAAGTTCTTCTTTTCAATTATCACACTAAAACCAGAGCACTACCTTCAGGCTTCAGCAATTATTTTCCTGTGGAGAACAACGAAGTTGGACCTTGCTGAAGTGCTGTGGGTATTGTACATCACTGTACTCAAGTTACAAATTCTATCAACATTACTCCTGTTTGCAGCAGACTTTCAGAAGCAAATAAATCCACTTTATACTTCATAAAAGAGTTTGCAGGTATTCTTAATTTCTCCGAAATTCTCAATAAATAAAAATTAACATATATTTTTTATGTTTTACATGATTTATTCAACGAAATAAAGGCAAAATTGGAATCACAAATTAACCTAAAGTGCATATTTTTAGATAGTGGGAGGAAACCGGAGCACCCGGAGTAAACCCACAAGGCACAGGGAGAAAATGCAAACTCCATTCAGGAAGAAGCCCAGAACCCCCTCCCTGTCAGGTGACAGTGCTAACCACCGCACCACTGTGCCCCCCAAATCAGTGCGTTTACATGGACATAAAAAAAACGTTTCAGAACCTTGAAAGAAACTGGGATGAATACACAAAATGTGAATAACCCAGTTTCTCTGTGCTCATGCAAACTCATATCCCAAATATGACCAAGATGAGCCTTATCAACGTTTTTTCATGTCCATGTACCCGCAGTGATTGTAGAGAGTTCTTTTTGTCTGGGCTGAAGTCTGGAGGTCAATGTGGATTAGTCCTTTCAATGTGTTAAGAAGGAAATGTCTTCGTCTGTCACTCAGCAATCCCTGGGTATTCTGCCGTCTCAACATCAATGTTGACAGTGAAAAAGGAAATCACTTCCTCTTTCACTTGGCAATCCTTGGGAATTCTGCTAGCTCTCTCAGGGTCGATGCTGACAGTAAGAAGGAAATCTCTTCCTCTTTCTCTCAGCTATCCTGGGGAGCTGTGCTGGCTGATGTTAACAGTGTCCCAATCAGGTGTTACAGGTCTAATGGCAGCTGCACCATTGGGGATCGGAGGATTGCAGGAGATTGCTTGTGGGTCCCCGTCGTCATAACCGACTCTCTCAATTATGACAACTTCACCGCTCGAGGACCCAAATTGCACTGCCTGTAGGTCAGCGCCACAGGAGATCTGAGGAGAACGGTATGCTGCTCCATCAGTTGAGTCAAAAGAATCATATCCATATGAATCATCTGACTCTTCCATGGGGCAGACGGTCATCAGCTCAAAGGCAGTTTGTACATAAGAGCTGGTGTCCATGTTCTCCTCTAGGTGCTCCATTGTAATAAAACAATGTTTTAGAGCTTCCCCGGGCGTGATTCTATTTGCAGGATCAACACTGAGCAGCTGTTGTAGAAGGTTTACAAATGCGATCCTGTCTCTAAACTCAATATCATCCCCTATTACTGACTGACTTTCTACTGCTTCTGCCAAATTATTGAAGGAATCAAAAATCCATTTGCTCTTCGGGGCTTTCGACCGTGGTCTCTAAAAACACTCCTCTGGCGTCTTCAGTCTCCACTGTGGTTTGGTGGCCCCTTTTCCCTGGTGAAAAAACTGTTTGGTGTATTTTCCAGCATTCAGCAGGTGATCCCTTGGCTGACCAAGGAGTTTACAAATCGCTTGTATAACATGCTGAATGGTGAGTTAACACTGAAAAGGTGGAAGCCAAAATACAGATATGCGAGGACACATCCTAGTCCCCACATATCAATTGCCTCAGTAATCGGGAGCCCTAAGTACACCTCTGGAGCTCTGTACGCGCCTGCTTGTAACACAGTTCCAGTCTTCGCTGCAAAATTTGGAAGGGCCAAACCAAAGTCAATTAATTTCACCCTGAAGGGCTGATCCTGATGGTTGACAAGCATAACATTGTCAGGTTTCAGGTCAGAATGAATTATGCCACCATCCTTCAGGGCTTCAAATGCTACAAGTAGCTGCTGTGTTATTGGACGGATTTCATTTAGAGTCAGTGGTGCCCCTCTCTGCTCTACCAAGTCCATAAGGCTCCTGTCTAGCATCTCAAAAGCGAGGCAAGACTGGCCTTGATATGTGAAATAGTCTTTGAATTCCACAATATTGTTTTTCTCTGGATCAAGGTAGTTAAGTTCTTGGAGCATTTCCACTTCTCTGTAAATGGCCTCATCGTCACTCCTGTGATGGATCTTGATGGCTGTTGTCTCAAGCGTTTCAAGGTTGATGCACTTGGCAACTTTTCCAAAACATCCCTCTCCATTAAAATCCACGATAAGGTAGCGTGCTGACTTGCTACAGAGAATAGCATTCTTTTCTACCTCAAACGGTTCACACATTGCCTCCATGTTACTATCGTTGTAATTTAAATATTTCATTTCTGCTAACTAATTTTTTCAAACACTTATCCAAGTGCAGTATTTGAAATAGCTAGATCCTGCGTACCTGTAACCTCCTTGCTATCCGATCAAATTGTGTTTCTTTCCAGTTTTGTGCCTCTATTCATAAGGTAAGCATCAAAGACCGATGACATCAGGATGGAATGTGACATCATCAAAGCAGAACTCTTTAGAGTTGAATTTTCAAAGACCGATGACATCAGGATGGAATGTGACATCATCAAGTTCTAAAACCAAAAAAAAAAAAATGGCGTCCTAAATTCTAAAATGAGTTTCTCTCTCTCAATTAAATCATCTTCCACCACAAACAGATTTTTGCAGCACAGTCAAAATATAAATACCTTGTAGTTATTAATTGCACCACACTCTCAGAGCACTGAGTGCACTGTTGTCACAGACAGACCACTCAAACACCAATTGCAGTGAAAGTGAAACTTAACTGTCCATTGCGCTGGGTCTAAAAAGTTCGCTTTCATTCACTCTGCACTCTTATTCATTAATGTGATCAGCTCTAACCGGATCTACTCATCAGTTATCAGAAAATGCTGCTGAGGGATTTAAATAACTTATGATGCATTTCACCTGTGCTGTGTTCACAGACTGGCAAAAACATCTGAACTAAGAGAGTTGGCACATTTTCATTATCAGGACAGTGGAAATACATTAGACACTGATTTTTTAAAACTGTTTCAATATTGAGACCAGCCACACGTACAAAACAGGCTGCACCACCTAAACATGCTATTTTGTGCCACTTACAGGCTCAAATTGTTTTCAAAAACGCTGTTTATGTGTGTAACCAAGTCTCGCTTTTCCTTTTAGGTGCAAGAATAAATAACTATTTTGCATCACGTAGCTTTGTCTCTGCATGCTTTGTTAGTGAATATACCAGACAACGACCATTTACTTTGACAATATTACTCTTGCTCTAAAAATTTGTATTAAAATATATCTGAAAGCAGCACCAAATCACTCTATAGTTTTCAGTAGATTTCAATAGAAACAACCAGGTGGAGGCAGTTTTAACAGTGGCATCAGTTTGCTCGAACAAAGTAAAAGAAAGTGATGATAGAAACTAATTTACCCAATACATAACATATTACCACTTAACAATGCAGCTCTTCAAAAGTATTCAGCTATATCTGTGACAGATGATTACACGTAGCTGCAAACACCTGTTTTTCTAGCAGTTCAGTTAAAAAGGATTTTTTTTAAAAAAAATTTTTACCTTACTTTATTTTTTGTTTCTTATTTTCAGGTAATATTTGCTGGTTGCTCTCACCAAAGGGTTAAAAAAAAATCAATTAAATGACTATACATATATATGTGATAGTTTTTGCACAGAGATTAACAAACAGAGTTAGCATCCAACTGTTTCCCACATTCCTATAAAGAATTTTAGTGTCTTTTAGCTCATGTTTGGGTTTAGGACCTGCCGTTTTAAGTTTAGTTTCACCTCTTTCAGTAGTTTTCAGCAGCAGGCGGCTGTTTCTGGCAAAAAGGTCTCATGAACTCACTACTGGCTACATGCTAATGACAATGTGCAAATGTTGCGACCTTACTTAACGGAGACAAATCAACTAAAATTGTAGAACATGGGCACCAAAAAAGGTGTCGGGGTCAAAATACACCAAAGACCAAAATAATGAACAACATCCCCACATTTAACTAGAAAACAAGAACTCCACTAAAAAACTACACTGACCACAAAACATGAGAAAACGGGACATTAAAAAAAAATGCAGAGAACCACTACAAGACTTCCTTGAAGAGTCAGACATTCTTTAGTCCACCACACTGGCATTTAATTGTCCCACAGACACCCATGTCCTCACAAGGTTAGAAAGCACATTTAGGTTTGTGTATGTGGGACATACACAAACACAAACACACACACATCATCATCACACACACGCATAAACACAAACCCATTATACAGCGTTCTGAATTGCCGCATTTTGGTAAAAAAACAATAAAAGTACACAAACACGTGTAAAGTCAGCAATACAAAAGACCACACACACACACACACACACACACACACACACACACTGTCCTTCTCTGTCCTTCTCTGGTCTATCTCCTCTGTTGTCTCACTCTCTCCATGTGTATCAATACTACCATTGATTCAATAACCCACAGGCGTTACCGGGGTCAGAGCTGTGTTGGGATATCAGTTGCCCCTGGCAACATCTCCATCAGTCCGCCCCCACATCCTACATGTAGCCCTGTCCCTTTTGTCCATGCACTGCACCCTATACCCAATGATGCACCGTGTGTTTGTGTACGTGTGCATCACTATGGAGTTCGACAGCAGCTGTGCGCGGCTGTTTTAGCTTATGTGTGTGTGTCTGTGTGTGTGTAAATGACTGCGTGTGTGTCCTGCGTGGGAGAAAGGAGGCGATGAGTCATAGCACACATACCACCAGGACACAACAGCTCCCCCTGTTGCCGGGGCAGGGGAAGCCCCGGAGGTGTGGGTGTATTGTCTGGGAGAACAGAGCTGAGCGTGACATCATAGGACGTCTCGCTCCTACACCAGTCAGCGGAGAAGGTCGAGGAAGAGGGGGGAGGAGGAGGAAAAGGAGGACGGGGGAGGAAGGGTGGCAACAGGTGGAGGCAGTGGTTCTCCTTTTCTTAACATGGGGCAGACTGAAAGCTGAATCCGTCACTCAGTCCCGAGTTGTAGTGATACTTTGATAACGGCAGCTCTCATCAGCTATTAACTTTTATGAATGAGCCTCACTGTTGAAGTCGGTTCTTTTTTTCAGTGGGATTTAGTAACAGCACTGATTGAGCTGTGATGCAGAGGGAAGAAAAATCTTACAGTTGGATCTTACTGTGACATCTACCAGCTCTGTGTGTGTGCGTGCGTTCACTTATTTTCAGTGGCAGAATGGGAGGTCGGCCTCTGGTGTCCCAGTTTTCCCATTTTAATCTTTTAGGGTTTTAAAATACCTTCAACTTTGTGTCATTTTTCCTCACTCTCGCTGGACTAGACCAACTAAATTGGTAAAATAATGGAGCAAAACTTCCAATTAGTAGTGCTGTTTATGCCAAATTCCTAACTTACCCAGCAAACATTGGTCATACTGTGACATTGTGTTCCCGACTAAAAATGGACAACAAAAACTGCAATGCAGTTATATAAGGAAGATGGTCAGATGGTGAAGTTTGTTGCCACGTCCAACCTTTCTTACAAACCTGGAAATATAAATGATATATTGTCACAAAATAAAGCAAATGCATGAATCTTATTGACAATTTGCGTGGTTGTGAAATGGTTGCAATCATTTGGCCACACAGTAACGTTCACTCAACATCCAAAGATTAGCATTGCTCGACTTTTTTTTTTTTTAAACTAGATATTAAATTAGACATTAAAAGTAGCCTTCATGACTTCAAACCAGGTGACATAGGAGCGACAAAACAGTTTAGATAAAACGTTGAGGTGGATGAACCATTATTACCATTATTCTGTTTGTATTTTAATTTTTCTAGGACATTTAGAGAGGATGGCCAGTAGACGGCTGGGTAACGTCATCTAAACTCTTAATTTGGAACTATTTTTGAACCGTGATGGGATCTCTTGATTGGACATTCAAACAACAGTCATTTAGCATCTCAGTGTTTGCTGGTAAACTATGTTATGTGACTTAGAAATAGTTTGTGACTCATTTTTTGTCTCATCCTCAACATTTTTTGTTATAGTTTTAGAATGATGAAGACCGAGAAAAATTCAATACATATTAGGATATACAGGGTGATTAATTTATTTTTGACAACTATGTTTTTTTGTAGATGATGTACATACTTTGAGGCATTCTAATATTTCAAATAACTTGTAAAATACTGCATGAAGCTGCCCTGAATGGGAAAAAAACTCCCAGGGGGAGTATGCCGCAGGTCGCCAAGGTTTGGGCCGAGCCACTAAAGTTTACAACATCTGGCTCTGCCCTTGCTTTTGTTACTGTAACACCTGTGAGATTATAATTCATTTACTGATTCTCCTTCGTAAGGTTGGTGCATCAGACTGATATTATATTATGCATACATAAAATAATTTGTGAAATTTGTTTTAGTTTAATTCAATTTCAGTGAATGTTGACAAAACTCAATAATAATAATAATAATAATAATAATAATAATAATAATAATAATACATACATACATACATACATTTAAAAAAAAAAAAAAAAAAAAAAGATATTAATAATTACTAATTCTCATTGTTTTTAGCATTAAAAGAAATAACCCCATGATGACGACAGGTGATTTCAAGAGTAAAATGTTTGATTTAAATATTGAGTTCTGTGCATGTGCATGTTTGTGCCTGTTTGTGTGTGTGTGTGTGTGTGTGTGTGTGTGTGAGAGAGAGAGAGAGAGAGAGCGAGAGAGAGTCCTGTAAGTGTGAAACAGCATGTATCACTCTTCAAGTCTCTGTACCTTTGTTGTACACCGGCCCAGTTCACTACAATACAAGCACACACACATTTATGCGCAAGGACAGGAGCCTCGGCACGCGCATCAACTCATACGCTCACATGCACATGTGCGCACACGCAGCAGGGAGAGGAAACTGCAACACAATGATAAGGTCTGGGAACACAATGGACTCAGCAGTGGACAGACAGAAGCCAGGACCAGTTTAGCTCTGAAAGGTCAACAAGCCTCTCCAAGCTTTCATTCAGTTCCCCCAGTTATTATTGTTCGACATTATAATGATTACTCTGATGGCCTTTATTTTGCAAATGTGGGAGCCATCCGGAAATACCAGTGAAATATGAAAATGCAGGCCAGAGCAGCGAGCAGAGGGGAAAAAAGGTTACTTATTTTGGAGGGTGGATTTCTTTGACGTCAAGTTTCCCATGGCCCGGCCAGGTTCATCTGAGATCTCTGGTGAGGGGCCAACTTATTCACATCTGCTCGTCTCCACACGGCCGACTCATAATTACTATCATGATAGTGGATCTAGATAACATAGATGCTACATGCAGTTTGGTTTGCTGAATGTGTTAAAACAGTCTGCACAACACGTTCCCAGCTCATCAAGTACAGCAGGTTGGTCAGCGGCCCGACGCCTCAAACTATGACGCTCTAGGTACCTCTCTAGTGTCTGTTCTGGACGTGTCATTTTCTGCTCATTACATGCATAATCTTTTTTTAAAAAAATCTGTGTTCACATGAAACATACAGTTTCAGCTTATACAGTATTCACACAATTCCTACTACTAAGGGGAAGTGGGATTTCAGACATTTAGAGATTTTTTTTAATGCCACTTGCAATAAAACTTAAGTAT
This sequence comes from Plectropomus leopardus, assembly GCF_008729295.1. Classification (NCBI taxonomy): domain Eukaryota; kingdom Metazoa; phylum Chordata; class Actinopteri; order Perciformes; family Serranidae; genus Plectropomus; species Plectropomus leopardus. The sequence continues at coordinate 25,611,819 of NC_056479.1, forward strand.
AATTTTATAGTAGCCAAAATTGAGGGTAAATAAAGCATAAGTTGACATCAATTACTTCAGGTTAAGGGGATTTTTTTGTATTTTTCAAATAAATATTGTAACATAAAACATGTTCTTTTGGTAATGTTAATGTGAGAGACATTAAGTCAATTATTGTTTTTTAAAGTTACCCATTATTTTGACATTTTAATGCATATTAAGGCCTTATGTTTAGTTTAATGGATTACGTGCATTTCTTAGTAAAAACAGATTGTGAAAATGATCTGATTGTTGTCATATTGACATCATACCAACTACATTACACTTTCACTGCCGTTTCAATGTCAGTATCTGCAGAATATGTCCGAGACATAAAAATGATCATCATTTTAGTGAAATGATGAAGTTCAACAACAGGAGGGACCAGAACATGAATATGTATCTATAGAAGAAAATGTAGAACATCTACAAACTGTAAATGCACATTTTATGTGGTTTTCTTCCATTATACAGATATGATAATCATGTATTATTCAGCAACAGCAACCTAAAAACTGTACATTTATTCCTCCATACAGGAAGGAAAAACTTTCATATTTGATGTATGTCTTATGGAAATCAGATGTCAATATTTACAAACAAAAACTGAATATTCGTGTTCTGTATAGTTTTTTCAACAAATAACGAGGAGTGGAGCAATATGAGCCAAAGGCAGGAAGACCACAGAGAACAGCAACTTGAAGGAATAATTTTTAAATCAAGGTTTGTGCAGGCAGACATATTTATCATAGCAGAGGAAAAAACAAGACTCTAACAAAAAATGAGGACTTAAATATGAACTAACCTGCTGAGGGGCTGAAGTTCAGGCGGAGAGAAGGCTGAGAAGCTCAGGTGAGGAGAATGAGGTGAAACTCTGGGAGCAGGAGGGACTAACGAGGCTGATGCAGAGCAGGTGATGGACAAGTGAGGGGGAGGCAGCTCAGAAACGCTGGAGGAAAAATACAGAAAAGAAAAAATCAAAAACCCAGAGAATTAAAATCATCCTAATCATGGAGCAGTTTGAGACAGACAATCATCACTGAAGTGTATGTCATGAAAAGAGAGACAATAAAAACTGATAGAGAAAGGACTGGTCATAATTGTTGTGTTGATATTTAATCCAGAGGGCCCTTTTTAATATTACACATACTTGCACTGGACACAAAATGGACTTTTTAAAATCAGGCTATAAAAAAATATACAAAACTCTAACCCTTTAAATGCCAGGTTTTTGTCATGATGCCAATTTTTTAAATGAAAAATAACACCAAAAATGGGGGTGTTTCAGTCCATTCTTCACAAAAAGTCTGAGAGCATCAGGACACAGAGCCAGACTATAGAGAAAGGTTTGAATGCCTCCTATTCTTCTTCTCTTACTTAATGCATTATTAATTGATAAATGTGCAAATTTATTTCCTTACAAAAGTTTAACCATTGGGCACCAGATGTCTGCTACTTCACTGAAAAGTCCGAGTTTGTACATATACTTCTTAAAATCTAGTAGATTTATGTGAAAACAGTCCCACATTGTTAAACTCGGTACATCATTTATTATTCTGCACAGTGTAAAAAAAAAAGTAACAATATCAAAACACAGCAGTGAAAAACTTGCATTGCCAATGCAAGATATAAGGTACCGTGTGGCATTGATAATGACATCTTTGTCGTCTCACACAACATAGAGCCTGTGACGATCCTTCCGACTGTAACGCTACTGATGCTACATCAAGACATCAATTCAGCCCACGAGTGGCGCCGACCTCGGGGTCCATCTGAGCGAACGTCTGACTGATCCTCAAAGCTGTGAAAGCAGAGCAGGTCACAGCCCACTCCAAAATGTCACGGCCCTTACATAATCCCTGCGTGTATGTTCTGTCGGGACTAACCAGCTATACCCCTCTGCCCGCTCTGAAGTCTTCCAACAAGACAAAAAGGTCAACACATTAGAGAGGGGAGAACGGCTCTGGCATGCTCGCCTAGCATCATGCAAAAGGTTAGCGTGGAGAGTGGGAATTAGGACAATTAGAGAATGACCTTGATGCTGACTTATTGATTATGTCATAGTTATCGTCTGTAAGTGACCTATGAAGTGTACTCAAGTCAGGCTTTGTTAAACTGGTGTAGTGAGTGGGCAAGTGGGCATTTGAAGACCTCAGAGGATGGCTCCGATCACTGTCAGACAAAGTGACTAATTTGTCAGTTTAGTCATTTTATATTAACCCAGTCTGCAGAAAAAATATTGCCATTGTACATTTTTGTAAACCAACGGATACATTGCATTTGTATGTTATTATGTAGCCAATATGCCTCAACTTTATGTTTAAACAACACTGTGGTTACCGTGTGGTTAGGTGTAGGATGCCATGTCAATGTTGCGACAGCCCAAAATCTGAAGCCTCATTAGTACGAGAAATGTCCAGCTGGACTGAAAGCATATCTCTTTAACAGCCCTTATCCCCAAAACAAAGGCCCGTACACACTCCCTGCAGTTAATTTTAGTTTCCAAGCCAAATTTGAACCACTGATCCTGTTGTCACCAACCTTTTGCAGCATTTGAGCCGCTAACCCTAACCCTAACCCTTTTCCAACAATTTTTGTGCCACCAAACGTGGTTGACTTCAGTCAAACTTAATCTTTTCTAAATTATGATCAAGTAGCTCTTATACCTTAACCTCACCACACCCACTGCTCCAACTTCTCATTTCTTCTGCCATTAAGTTCAGTTTACTGGCGGCATTCTAGTCACCAATGTCATCAGTTTTTACTGACCGTTTGTGGCGTTTGAGTCACCAATCCCAGTTGTTCTAACTAACCTTTCATGGCTCTTTCCATTGGTGTTTTAAGGTGTTTGAGCCACTGAACACAGGTGCCTTCACCAATCCAAAAACTTGGGTGATTTGAGCCAAAACATGATCTTTTTCTAACTGTATCCATGTGATTTTTGTGCATAAAGCGAACCACATTGTTGTTGACAAATGTACTGTTTCCATGGTTTACAGAAAGGTCTGTTGTGCACACTTTTCTGGTGATTGGGTTGTCTTACTGCAGAAGGTCTGTTTTTCAGAGAAACAGGAATTCTATGGTTTTTATTGTGGTTTTTCTTTCTTTTTTTTAATAATGGGCTGTTGGATTTTAGATTCAGATTCAGACAACTTTATTGATCCCAAAGAGGGCAACTAATTCACAGCATATCTCGTCCAAAATCACACAACACAATATGTTACATGTCAAAAACTAAGAAAGAGAAATGGGCTTTGGTCCAATGGGACATTTTTTGAGCAAACAGGGGCTCAGAACTTTTGGCTGTCGAAACAATGGAAAGTCCCCAACTTTAGGCACATAAAACACTTGGTTATAATTTGGAAAAGATCATGTCTTGGTTTAAAATACCCCTATTCGTGACTCTATCCCTGTAGGAACTGCAACAATGTCTCCTTTAAAAAAAGCAGGAAAAAAGTAATTGCTTTTCATGCTACTGTCCTGGCAGAAAACGCAGCAATGTCCATGTATAAAATAAAAAAAAAAAATCACTTTTCATACCACCATCCTGGCAGAAAATGCAGCAATGTCCCAGTCAAAAACAACCAATTTTTCACAGCACCACACCTGCTGGAAAAACACCACTGAGTCATGAAACATCACCCATGTTTGGAGTCAAAAAATCTACTGAAAAACTGTGATGACTCACTAAAAAACAACCGGTTCTATTGTCTCAAACAAGTGTTCTGCAGCTTGGCAGGTTTTTCACTTAGATGACAAAATGTCATCTACTATTTCCTCCACCACCCAATGACAAAGCCAGCTCATTGATATGATATGTATAAAATGTGCATATGTAACATAGTCATGGCAACCTTTTATATTGCATAGTGACCATTACTGGTAAAACTGAACGTAATTCATGGATTATACAAGTTACTTTTTAGTGTCACCAGTCGAATTAACATGACATGCCATAAAAAGACAGTTTTATTTTATATTTGAGTTATGTTCCATGCCAATAAACCTGACCTATGCCCAATTACTTTTTTTTTTCTCCGGAAAATGTTTATCAAAGCTCAAAGCAATACAAACCCCCGGGGACAAACAAAGCTTAAGAAATTGCTGCCAACATCTAAAAACAGCATAATAAAAAACAGCAAACCTTAGTAACATTAGCCATTTCTACTTGGACAGCAGTTTCTCACCATCTCAAAGCCCAAATATAGCTCTGCAGCACATGGTTACATGTGAATGTCTTCTCAAAGCTAGATGAGAAACTGTAATTGAAGAGTTTTTGTTGCCATGAGAGTGATACTTTCTACTGTATGAAGATCTGTTTTTTCATGTGTTTAAAAGCAGTAATCTCACCAAAGAGACAGACAATTGTAGCTTCGTAAGTGCTAATGACTGTTTGCTGTTTGAGGCAAACAGTCGCCTGAGGTAATGCGAGACAAAGAAATTTTCTTCACAGTTTCTCGTGTGTGTGTGTGTGTGTGTGTGTGTGTCAGACAGAAAACATCAAAGCATTCATGCGTGTGTGTTACGATGCACGATACACAGAGAAAACACCATATGCAACCATATGTTTAGTAAATGGAATGTACAATGTGCTGGTTCTGCATATTTTAGCTCATTAACTACAATGGTTCGCATTACTTTTCTGAAGCACACCATGCGTTTCAGATTGATTTTCTACCCTCCAGAAAATGGAAAGATGCCCAGAAGCTTAAAGTGAATCTAAATATTTTTGCTGTGCTTTGAAAACTGGTCAGAACTAATGTAAATCGAGCAAGGACATTTAAAGTTAAATGGCTACCCACTCACATGGCTCATTTAAATGGCCAGAAACTAAAATTATAGATGTATTTTCGGTAAGCTGAATGACTTTTGAACTAAATACATTCTGTTTTGTTTATTTGAGGATAAGGATAGTGGGTACACCAGAAAGTTTCATCACAAAATATGGGAAACCCTAAACATCACAGACTGTTGATGTACAACATAAATGAAGCCTCACAATTTTAGGGCGGGTGTGAGGGGAGATGGGTCCAACCAGTACAGGACTTTGACCCAGGAGACCAGTGTTTTTGTTTTTACTGTGTAAGACCTGAAATCAGTGTTGAGTTATTATGTCACAGCAGTTGTTGGTTCCTTGACTCAACTTGCATGACTTACATCAACTTCAATCTTTTCCTAAGTCCGACCAAGATGCAATGCAAAACGCTGCCCCCAGCATCAAAATATGATGAGAAGGGATGAGATCAGGTTGCATTTCAAACAGACGTCTTTTAAATAGATGATGTATAGTTCTCTAAGAGATTTCTCCTAAACTATGACTTAATATTTCTTTCAGAATAAGTTTGAGGAAAACTAAGGATATGCAGCCCAAAATCGCAGAGGGTTTGTGCAAAACAGAGGGAAGGAAAAGAAGAAAGGAAGGAAGGAAAACAGAAGAAAAATGGTTGAAAATTTCATATTTAAACTTACATATAGGCCCAGTACATGAGTAATGGTATCGTCAACAATCCAATTAGGTCATTTAGTATGATGACATCTTGTGCTTCATATGGTTACAGAAGGAATAAGAACCACAATGATTTATCGGACAACTATGGACTCACTCAGAATAATCCCATCCTAGATGATAACATTTCAATAAACACTGCAAAATTAATTTAAGCAAACTTTACCTGCTCTGCGTGTAACTCTGCAAGAAAGGGATAAAGCATATTTTTCCAAAATGTTTGGGTTTTTCCTTAAAACTAAATGACGTATGTGTCAAACTACTTGATGTATGTAGGTCACCGACCTATAGGGTGAATTTGGCATTATGAACATGCGTGGCCAAGCTTCTGGACACGATGCTTTTTACAACATATTAGATGCTGGGTGCTACATGTTGATCTACATGTGTCTGGAAACACTGTAGGAAGAAAGACTGTGTCTGTGTGTGTGTACGTGTGTGTGTGTGAATAAATGTCCAGTGGCTCTGCATCAGTGCACATGCATGTAAGTGGGAGGGGGAGCCATGCTTCATTGTCCATGTGCTTTTGCGCTCGCTCGTTAAAAGCTAATTTCTCCCCCCACCATCTCCCTTCCCCAACAACCCCCCCTCCTTCTTCCCCTGGCTCTCTGTCTTGTGTGATCAACAATAGTCTATTCTGTGCTGTCCCGTGCGAGTGGAGACACACCCAAAGCCAAGGCCACGGTGCGAGGGGAGATTGTTGGGTGGTGGCCAACTGAGCGGGACACTGGCTCAATTCTCGTCTGGGAGCGTGGATCCTGCCTCGACGAGAGGGAAGAGGTGGTCTGTTTGGCAGTTCCAGTGGACATTTAGTGCAGTCATTCCCCAAGCAGGGTCTACTTCTGCAGCTGCCAAGAGCATGCAGAAAGATTTAGGAGTAGCTGAACTAATTTAAAGAAAAAATTATGGCTTTTTGAAAAATATATCAATACATTGACTGAGCTGGAACAACTGAACACAACCACATGTTCAGAGTGCATGAAAAGCAGGCCCCCCAAGAACGCTACTTTGCTGTGCTTTGAATTTTTTCCATCGGCCAATCCCGATATTGCAGCTAAAAGATCCCCCACAGCCAAAAAACAGTTTGCTTCCATAGACAACCATTATAAAAGAGACGTCTGCATAACTTCTGACGGGAAACCTTGAACTGCAAACAAGGTCAATTCTGATTCTTTCTATTAGGAATTTTTGAGCCATGGAGGTTTGATATTTGTAAAACTTTACTTGAGCCAAGAATAGCAATTTATTAATCCATGGCATTAGATGGCAGTTGTACAAATGCAACATGGCAGTTCAATTATAAATGTATTCATTCATATTTGTGGCAATATCCACTTTTATAGCCTACAGTACTAGATAGCCTAAAAGTGCTAAATAACATACAGCACTGTGCCATCCATTCAACTTTGTCTTGTTTTTCACTTTCTGTCTGGCTGTCAGAGCCCCAAAAGTCCCCACCTCTTCACATATCAGTGGTTACCAACACACGCACGCCAAGGCTCGACCACAATAAAGGCCCTGATGGCGACCGGGCCACAAAGGTCACTCTATCGACCCGTTATTCTCTATCATGACAATCTGTTCCTAAGTGCCACAGCTGGAGCCCCCCACACACTCTGCTGCCTCCTCTGATAAAACCACTCTCTTCATTGTCCGATAACATAAATACGACACACCAACACACCATCTGAGGGTCCCTGTCTGCGCCAGCCAGCCTAATTATATAATTATCCCTTGTCTGATTGTGCCTGTGCAGCTGAGACGAGGGAGGGCCTTTGTGTGGCCGGTGGAATGCGGTGCGCTTGGCATTTTTCAGCGAAAGGGCAGCTTTCTGGAAGCGGCGGCCAAAGGAGAAGAGAGGAGGGTGAGATCACGGCTGCTGGTGCCCACTCTTCTCTCTTTTTTGTCTTTATCACTCAGTCCATCTTTCTATTGCTTGTCTTTATATCTGTCTTTGGATCTTTAACTTCTGGACAATCCTGTCCCTCTTCTGTGCGTCTTTTTGTCACTATGCATCTTCATCTCCAAACACCAAACATTTAACTCGTCGTTTCTCTATAAAGTTTGGCACATCCAGTTGTCTTGCAGATAACGTGGCCTTTTCGAGGTGGAATGTGCAGGATTTGGCTCCCCGATGATAAGACCTAATTTCAGAGAAGCCAAGCAACGATGTCTGATAGCGAATTCAGAGGCGACCGCTCCGCCGCATGATAGGAAAGCGTTGCTATTGTTTCTAGCGGCGAGCTGTTGAGGGGATAAGAGAGACTAGAGCACGAGCAGGTGTTGGGAGAGATTACAGCATGGGCCTAGAAAGCATGCACCGCTTTCTTGACTCCAAGTCAAAAGCAACAAGGCGGGCGTCACATAAACCATGTTCTCCTCCACCACAATAGAGGATCCAGACCTTTTTTCTGACATTTACATCAAGGGCCTCCCAGTCTTAACACGCCGCTACAGGTGATTTTATGAGTTTTATTACTTTATCAGAAGCCTTTTATACTCACTAATGAAAACAGCAGGGCCGAGGGTGTTTTGGCGCCAACGCTTTCCCTCTGAATTCCTCCGTATGAGCTCCTGTATAACTCAAGAACATATTGTCATTTCAGCAGACTGAGCAAAGATAGACTGCACTATTGAAGAAATTCTCCATCTGAGGTGAACTTATGTGTCAGGTCCTTTAACTGGCTTCGTATGCAAGGTCGGGTAAACAAAATTCTCTCAATTTCTCCAACATGCACGTCTGCATTTCAGAATATTCATTTTGCCAGTGAGCTGCAGTAAGGGACCCCAGTTCCCTCGTCTCAAAGTCAACAGGTTTTTTGAAGGTTTTTTTTTAGATGAGATGCCTGAAATAAGGTTTGTGGTTAGCACAAGCTTAAGAGACTTAGAAAGTTTTGTTCTACGGCATAAAATACATCAGGAAACAGAGATCGGTCAAGACTGTAATGGATGTATTTGTTAACTTAATTACTGTGATTGAATGTAAAACTTCCTTCTTCAAGCCAATAATGTAAGTCATTTGTAGTCTGCTTTTTTCATTTTATATCAGCAATAATAGCTGCCACCCTTCAAGTGTTGGCCTTGTCTCGGTCTCGGCACACTCTGGTCTTGGTCAAGTCTTAGTCTGTGTTACTATGGTCTTGACTACAACATCACCGAAGGCTTTACAGCCTCGTTATGGGGGCGACTCCAAATTGTGCAGCCACGGTGTATTCCTTTATAGCATTGCATTCACTTTTTACTTCTGACATTTAGGCTTCCAAAATCCTAAAAGTGATGTTCATTTGTGAAGATTCTCCTGCTGAACAAAACATGTAAGTATCAAAAACATTTGTTTACCACAGAGCTTATTTTCTGCCTTAATCCAAAATCAAATGGAAAAATCCCACAGGCTTTTTGACGAAGGAACGACGGTGATGCTACTTTCCATGTCAGCCTACAGAAATACATCATCCCTGGGGCAACTCTATACCTACATCTGGTGAGAACATTAAAAATATATGGTTATTAATAATACAGGGAAGATCACGCATTTTCCCAGTCATTCAGGGAGACTCAAGGAAAAACATTTGTAGCTTCGGTGAGAATCAGGCTTAAAAAAGACCCCATCTGATAATACCAGCACAGTCCCTGAACAAGTTTATCAGAAACCAGAGACAGGTTTGTTTAACCACAAGTGTTAAATCTGCATGCCGTCTGCAGTGCTTACAAACAGCACTTCAGAAATTCCCATAGATTTCGGGGCTGTCCGTCTGATCCCTGTGCCCGCTCGTCAAAGCCCCCCTCTGGTGATCACACAGCATGGAGTATGTGAAAGAATGCTGCTGGGACATAGCAGGACACTGGGGGCCCAGTATTCCCAGCTCAAGCTTCTCTACATACATGCCCCGAATGATTCTTTTAATGACATCAATAAAAGATACAAACAAAAGTGAAGATTTGATCACAGAGTATAAAAAGACAGTGCCAGCAGACCACAAAACAATATGTTTAAATAAACAGAGAGGCTGGATGAGAGAAATAGTTTGAGCGCCAGAGCCAAGAGTAGGACCTCTCCCACTATCGGCACGGCTGTGAGAGCTCCATTGTTTTGCCCATCTCAAATAGCCCTGACAAATTGTGCTGAATGTAGAACCTCTGTCTAAACTAGAGGCATCTTCCAAAAACATGCGGGCACGAAGCCAGAGCTCTATTTTCCCATCAGTGAAGCGATCACCAGCCAGGGTCGCTCCACAGCGCTCCTGCTGGTCACTGCTGAGGCGCCGAGGGACGGGCTAATGTGCATTTTCATCAAGGAGCTTTAATTAGTTACTTACAGAGTCCTTCAAAATAAAAGCTTAACCCTCTGTGGTACCGCATTTCTTCTAGGTAGCCATTTTTGTCACTCAGAGAATATATCGACAACTTCAAAACCACTTTGAAAAGAGTTAACCTGACCATGAAATCTGGACTTTAAACCTGTTTATAATTTAACAAGCATTCACCTGTGATGTCTTATTTTGTGTTTTATGTGATGTGCTTTTTGTGTAGTTTTATATTGCAGTTTCTGTCTCATGTCGTCTTCTTTGCATCAGTTTATATCATGCGCAATTGTGGATATTTTGTCTTGTGTGGGTTTTTTTCTCTTTTTTTTTGTACCATTTTATATTATTATGTTATTGTGCCGTGTCTTTGCTCTGACCTGCCAAGGGACTGCAGATGTGAATTAGCTCTAAATCTGGAAAATATCGCATTGTAAAAATTATGTTTTAAACTGTACATGTACCCTTTTAAATAAATTAATAATAATACATAAACTATGTTTCAATACTTTAAAAAAAAGCCCTGCTTAACTCACTTTGCTGTTTAAAAAAGGGTTGTTATAGTTTAGTTTGATAAATTGTTTATGTAAATTTTTCTGAAATATTCTTATATTCTTTAAATCATTCATTCCTATAGGCTGTTCCAAAAATGTGCAATGTTGTTAGAGGCTCATATTTAAGAAAACAGAACTATGGGTTTATTTTAATGTTTGTTTTTTTATTTTAAATGGCATGGTTTACAGGTTTTTGGAAATTTTCCATAAGTATTGTATTAAATTTGATTAAATGTTTAAATAATAACCCCCCTTTTGTCATTTCTAACCACTGTGGTACAAGTGTACCCCACAAAATATTTCTTGATTTTTTTTAATTATGTTTACTTTACTTTACTTATGTCTATTTTCTAAAGGAAAAAACACTACAAACATTTGTTTTACCACCTGGCATCATAACGTGTACCATGGAGGCTTAAATACATCAAATAGTGGGTTTTCATCATGCATTATGTCATGAGGAAACCTTTTTTCTGTCTTGCTAACAAAACTTTTCCTGCACACCTCCATCCTCCTTTTCTATTCCTCTATTGTATCACCCAGCTGACAGGTGGAGAGTGAGGGAGAAAAAGACCAGACTTTTCCTGGTATTCTCTGTCTATGCACTAATCATGAAACCATGTCACTCTCTAAAAATTAAGACTTTGTTACAGAGTATAAAATACTCTGCTGAGAGAGGGATGACGGGGCTTATTGGGAACAAATAACAATGTATGCACGAGTGATTGTCCATTAATCCATTTATAGGGCGATTATTGCATAGATGTCAAAACACTGCAGAGTGAACGATAGCTCAATGATGCCACCATGTGTTACTTTACATTTATTGCAGTTTAGGGCCAAGACAAGTTTTGTGAACTCTGTCCCCTTACAGGCAGCTGCCACTATTTTTAGAGGTGAAACAATTAGTCAATTAATCCAAAATAATCTTCAACGTAACCATTTCTTTTCCCTACTTATATCAGATTTGCTGAATAATAAGAATATGTAATTTGCTTCTAAAAATCTGTCTTTTAAGGCAAGCCTTTTTATTGATATACATGCCTGTCTAATGTTTTGGTTAATTCTAGTTGAGTCTGCCTCTGCTTTTGCTGTGTTTCATATTGTACTTTATTTATCATTTCTTGATATTTTTCATGTGTGTGTGACACACTGCGTAACTGTGTTTTTAAAATTGCTATGTAAGTTTTACTTACTTATTTCTCAATTGTAAGGATTTTATGCATTTCTTAAAGTTTAGTTTGTTTCTAAAAGAAACATTGCAAATTAGTAAATACACACAGAATAAAAACGCCAGATTTAGCAAAGCATCTATTATTCATCTATAGTCCCCATTACAAAAGGCTTCCTGAAATATAACAAAGCAAAAAACAAAAAAGTTTAGACTTCCTAAATATATCAAAGAAAGATATAATAATATCAGTTAACTAAATATCTATTTTTATAAATTATATATTTTTATTTAATTTATATTGTTATATATATATATATATATATGAATAATTATTATTATTATCATTATTATTTATATATATATAATAATAATAAATATTATTATTCTTTCACTACTTTTGACATGTTATTGATAAAAACAGTTAGTCAGTGTATCATATCATAAAAATAGCCATACTGTCATTTTAAATAGATTTTAAAAATTAAACGTTCTTTACTATCCTTATGTCAAGGTAGTAATTACAAAATATATTTTTGGGGGACACAGTGGGTTTTTTTTTCTTTTTACTAAAATGAGTAAACTAAATATTTTTAAATTTTGGTGTCAAACCAAGCAACCCATTTGATGACATCCCCTTGGGCTTTTAAATATAATGATAAATGTTTATTCATTTATTTTTGACATTTTATAGAGCAAAGGGTTGGTCAGTTTATCATAAAAAACAATAGCCATCATTTAATTTTAGAGAAATAGAAAAATAAAAAAAATTATGTCAAGGCAATAATTAGAATATATATTGCTGGGGAAGCCTATTTCCTATCATTATTAAAATATCAAAATGCAGCTTTTCTTAAAAAAATCTAAATATACTGCTATCAAACAAAGCTGATATTATTGCATCTTTTAAAATAGCTCATACAAAAATATAATATACAGGATAGTAATATCAGGCACTGAACCTGCATTAAATACCAATACGGCAACTGTAGGTAGAGCCCAAAAAGATTGTTGTTTTGTTAAACCACAGGCACTTATATGTTATTTTACATGTGTCTTTTCAGCTAAGTGTATTTACGACATAACCGTTAATTTCTATCGAGGCAGGGCTGCTGTCATCCCTGAGGGCTTGTTTCTGCACAGTGAGGCGGTGGCAGTCAATGTGTCTGAACTCAGCTGCAAAAAGGCCAAACAGGCAGAAAAAGACCATGACCAAGGCCCACTCGCACACAGCAGACTCAGAGGGAGAGCCCGTGTTGGCGAAAACGATCACTGAAGGAGGAGAGAGCGGTCAAGGAGAGTAACGTTGAACAAATACATACATGTCATGGTAAATCAAAACACGTCTTAAAAAATATGGTTGTGCATGCTGATAATGTGAATTGTGCATAAATGTCCATGTGTGCTGTCAGCCCCCCCTCAGGTCTCTCTGTAGTTTCCTGTCCTGGTTTGTGTTTGGACAAACAAACTGAACAGCTTTTCAAAATAGACATAGCTGTAGAGTGCCATTCAACATAAGTTAAACCTGTTTCTCTCTTTTAAAAAAATAAATGCAGCTTTTGCATCTATTTAAGAGATTTAAAGTGAGTCTGTCACTCTGCAAAGGACCGTGAAGCCACTGAACAGCCAATTTGCCAGAAGAAACTGTTGGCATTTTATGTTTCTGCAGACAGCATTAGCGCGACGTTTCACACCAACAAAAGCGAATGTTGCTGAACAACAGTTGGGGACAAGTCCAGCCGTGTTTGTGGCGACCAAATACAAGGTTAAGGCCAAACATGATGTTTTCCAAAACTTCACCAAGTGGTTTTTTGCCTAATCCGACAGCCCGTCCACAGGCCCTGCTCAGATGATTTTTGATGATTGTGATATACAAAACTACAGCTGTATTTGTCGTTATTTCGGTGGTGTTGTCATACAACATTTCACTGGAAAGTTACACTCCTCGCAGTGCCATTAAAGCTGATCATTTCAAGACAGAAACCACCACGATAAACCCTTCTGTCAGACAAAAAACAAAAAAAATAATCAGTTATAACTCACCGATGAAGCGTTATCATACTCCACAGATCATCTTATCCAAAAAGAATCACAGCTTCCACATCTGTCAGTTCATTTCTCACACACTGACACAAGTACAGTCGATCTTAATCATTATTCCATAAGATTCATGTTTCCATAACTTTGCAGTTTCATATCTTTCATTCGGGTTCATAAACACGAGAATCTCTGCAGCCACCATGTTGGAACGACAGTTTCAATGGCGTGCTCACTGAGCCAATAGGAGCTTTAATGGGGTTTTTGGGGATCAACTGCCAATCATTACCTGAGCTGAAGAGCACAAGTTTTTGTAGTTTCAAGGCATGAATTGCAATAGTTGCGACCACGTATACACATGCAGCATTCAAGCATTCATGCATTCACACACGCAAATTCACAGACACTTGTCACTAGTACAATGATGCCCTACAGCAACCAGTTCATGAGTTATAAAAGGCCATGTGGCAAAAAGTGTGATTGTGCAGGTTTGTGTCTGTGTGCTGTTTGTGTGTCTCTGTGTCTGTGTGTATTTGTGTCTCTGTGTGTGTGTCTTTGTCTTTCTAAGTTCTTAGTCCAGTTGTCCTTTGGCTCATTACTCATCTTTCCACAAAATCTTGTCCATATCTGTCAATCCATTTGGAAGTTATGCGCGCCTTTTTGTCAAAGGGCGCCCCCAATGCTCCCAACATTAACCAACTGGCATGAACACAAATACAAAACTTTACACACAAACACTTGAAATCCATGCCAAATGTCAGTCTCTGAGGGGAAAAACTGTGGGGCCAAAGGGTGGGGAAGATTTTGTGGACAGACCAATGTGGACTGAGTGACCTATAGAGCTGCTGCTAACAAGATAATACCAGTATTCCTGATAATCCTATTATTATCACAAGAACACAGATGTACGGAGCCCGGGAGGTGCCATGGAGAAAAATGAATTAATTGTGGTCTCATATTACAAAATCAAGCATACAAGATGCTGTTCTGTGGCCTCTGTGGCATCTCGTGCACCTGACTTAGTAAAACGTGGCCTCGAATCTCGATTTACTTTTTCTCTCTCCACGACACCTCCCAGGCTCCATACAAGTATCGTCTTAGCTGGGATTTTATATTTACTGCATGTTTTTGATGCACACAGACAGGAAGGATACTAGCGACGACCAGAGCGGTGCAAAGGATGCAGCAGGTCGCCCTGGCAGGCACGACCCAACATCGGTCCTGAGACGGCGGAGCTCTGTAGGTCAGAAACAGCTGCACCCAGAAGTAGGCCAGGCCAACGAAGAACGCCACGAACGCTCCTAACAGGTGAACAATCCTTACAACCGATTGCTAAGTGGCGAGGGCGGAGGGAGAGGGAGAAGAGATTTTTAGAGATTATTATGGGCTAAAAAGAGAAGAGAAATTCTATTATTCTTTAAATGTATTTTTTGTGAGCTATTACCTGGAAGTTACCAAGGAGGGAGATACCTATGGCAGAGATGAACCCCAAAACGATGCTGACTATGTTGGCCTTTCCATGATGACCATAGTCTATAACCTGCTGGAAACGGATCACCACAACCCACAGAGCTGAGACACAGAGACAGAAAGAGACGGGGGGGGCAGGAGATGGTGGAGAAGTTACTTAAGATAATTAATAATAATTGATCATAATTTGAGTACAATTTACAAGAAGACAGTGTGATCTTCAAATTGTATCAACACAGAAATAAAACAATCCCAGACTTCAAAAGGAGACATAGGCCTGATTAATATCCACTTTAAATTCATATTTAAACACGTTCACCAAAACTAAAGTACACGATGGAGAGAACTTGCGTGAACAGGGACTCCTGTTATCAAGAATTACATAAATAGATCCGTCTTTACTAAAACAGAGCAGATGTTGCAGATCTGGGAGAAGAGGCAGCTCTGAGGGTGAAAAGTACCACAGTAGCTAATGTGAGGATGACAAAAACATCAACATTATCACTCAACATTAACTTATTCAAATAATGATTTAAACTACTGCATTTATACGTCATCATGTCCGAGGACGGAGAGGAATCAAACTAACCTGATGTAAGGGAATCCTTCTGTGAGGTTGACTGATCCGTTCGTCACAGATACAGCAAACCTGACGGGACGAAAACAAGCACTCGCTTATTTATTTATTGTTTATTATTAAAGGTTCAGTGTGTAGGATTTAGTGGCATCTATGGGCAGAAATTGAATGTAATATTTAAAACTGCATTCACAAACGTATGAAAATAAAAGTTGTCATGATTTCGTTACCTCAGAATGAGCCCTTTAAATCTACGCCTCCGTGTTTACTTGCGGGTTATGCAGCTTAATATGTGCATTAATGTCTCTCCCACGAGTTCCCGCTCAGCTCATAGACTTCATATTGACATCACAGATTTTTAAATCTTTTTTTCTTGGATCAAGGAAAGTTGGGTGCTCCTTGGGGAAACGCTGCCCTACGTAGTTACAGTTGGTTGCAGTCTGACACCTCACCACTAGATGTCAGTAAATCATACACAGTGGACCTTTAATGGCAATTTGTTACTTCCGTATTCCCTGTACCTCTTCCCTCTAGTGCTTCAGTACCTTATTGATAACTAGTATGTACAATATATTTACACTGCAATATGCATGCTGTCATCCGAAGCACTACCATATAAATAAATAATATAAAACTGATTTTTTTGCAGTTTTTGCTCCCTGCTTTTTCCTAGTGCTCTTAAATGGTGCTTCCTGATAACAGGTGTGGCGGTTTTTTTTTTTTTTTTGTTTTTTTTTAGTTAAAAGCCTTATTGGCACTGACCCATAATTACATGATAAAAAATCAAATGTCGCTCTGTTTGTTGAGTGTGTACTTTATCCACTCTGCTACTAACTAAGCGTACTGGCGTGTTTGTTTGTCGTCCCCAATATATGACACCCTGAACTGAAGAGTTCTCAATAGAGAAAACTTTTAAAACTCTATGAAAACAGCGAGAAAACAATGATGACAGAGTAAGCCAAATACTCACACAGTCCAGATGCCCACAGTGCCAAAAACAGCCAGGCAGACAGGAAGCAAAGCCCACAGCCATGTTGCAGTGCAGCCGCTGCTCAGTTCATATAGAGGGAAACATACACCACCTCTCCCTCCCCAAAACAAAGACAACACAGATAAAGTGAAAAAGAAACATACCTCTAACTGCGGCTGCAGTGTAAAAATAAAATATTAACAGAAGTGCGTGAGAGAAGGTGTGTACTCACCGGTTGCAGGTTGAGATGCAGCTTTCTGTTCTGTCAAAGTGGTTCATTCAATCTTCACCATAATGACACTAAAACACAATGTGAGCTTACTGCACTTTGTCCTGAGGTTTCACACAGGGAGCGATAAGTCCACTTTGTCTCAGCAGAACAAAAACAAATGATCACAGCAGTGATGTGTGTGGTAACTGCGGGAGGAAGGATGCAGATTAAGCGCGTTAAGAAAGGAACTATATCACTACAACATTTGAAAAAGTCGAGACAACAAACCAAAACAAGCTCACTTTATTCTCTGCGCTGGGAGTGATGAAGCGTTGTGCTACACTGTCAGGTACGGTAACTGTCTGTTCGAGGGCTGGGCTGGACTTTGAGCCAGGGTTTTTTTTTTTTTTTTAGATTTACAACCTCTTGAAGAGTGTGTTTCCTCTCTTCAGTTTACCTTTTCCTTCCCGTTAACTGAAAGTAAACCACAAAGTCTAAACACTCGGAACAAGGATTGTGAATTTAATAACCGTTTATTGAGTGAAAGTCAGCAAACGTATTCAGGCCTTAGCATATAGGATGTTTTCAGGATTTATCATAAATGCTAGGTGAATTATTAATCGGCCACTTTGTTGTGTAAGTATTAAATTAGCATTTTTTTAAAATGATTAGCAGGTTGTAAAGGCTCTTGAAGCATATATGACCATTGGTTCCTGTCAGTAAATGTGATAGAAACACTCAACAAAAATTATTACCATATTTATATCACACACTGTTATCTGTGTTCAGTCAGAAGCTGAGAGGTTTGACTTCCCGATTTTCGCAGATTTCGGTCATTTGGTTATTTGGTCGGTGCAACACGCTGTGGCTTTGTCAAGATACACAAGGCTTTATTTCTGGGACACTTCTTCGTGCTGCACGGTGACTCCTGAAAATACACGCTTTTTAGTTTGAGGTGTACCTCATTTCAAATAATGGGTACCATTTTGAGCTCTTTTCTTATTCAAATGCAGCTGGCAGAAATGAAAACACTGTGATAGAGACGAAATAATTCACTGATTGTTATTTATTGAGGCGCGGTGCTCAGCACAGCAACACGCCACGATCAAGTCTCGCGCTGTTGGCTCATGTGCATGTCATTGTATCTGTGTGTGTGTGTGTGTGTGTGTGTGTGTGTGTGTGTGTGTGTGTGTGTGTGTGTGTGTGTGTGTGTGTGTGTGTGTGTGTGTGTGTGTGTGTGTGTGTGTGCATGCGTTAGAGCTCAAGCTCAATCTTGACATCCATCTTAGCCTTGTACGGCTCCAGCAGGGGGCGAACTTCCTCAGACAGGAACCTGGTCACCTGGACGACAGGACATATTCCTCACTATTAGTATCAGGTTTCCCAAACATTTTCCATCAGCTCCATACTTTTCAGAATTTAAATTTGAATCATATTTGACATTCAAGTACAAACAGCAAGCTGTTTATTTTGTAAATAAATTTTGAGTTCAAACTGTTAACATGGATGTTGGGTTCATGTATGTTTATATGCTGCCTAAAGGCAAATCAATTAACACCAAAACCAGACAAATTCATCTCTCCAAAGAGAAAAAAACTGACCTCTGTCACCTATCACTGCATAACTCAGAAATGTTTGCAGAATTTTAGCTATTTGTGATTTTTTTTCCAACTGTTTCGATCACAAATGTCCAGATCTGAAAGTTATCAGGCACTTGGGGCGGAGCTGTTGCAGGCTGTGACGTACGAGCGTAAATGCAGCTCTGCGCGTGAGTGTGTATTCAGTCACATGCCATGCTTTCGACACCATGAAGCTCGCTCTGGCCAAACTTCGCTCACACAGTGGTGAACATTTTGGCAGCGCTGGCTGCCTGCTCCAAACGCCATGAAAAAAATACTCTGCTTTTATGATCAATATATTTTTAGAAAATCTGAACTCTGTAATTTAGAAAAAGAGCAGCAAAAGTCTGGACACACGGATATTTTTACACACTCTTCTTTTTTCCATGCTTTTCCAGACCTGGAAATTACTCAAATTAAATTCAGTCCTTTACATGGTGGAGCCCTGTGGGGTAAAGCTTAGAGCAGTCAGGAATAAAGACAGCAGGCTGCTTTGTTGTACCTGCTGGGGACGCGCGGCCGATAAAGGTCTTGGGGTCCAGTATGGCGTCCAGCTGCCCCAGAATGGGGGCGAAGTACGGGTCTCTCTGGACTCTGGTCAGCAGGTCGTTATCCCCGCCCTCCTGTTTGACCACGGCCGCTGCCTCCTGCGACAGAACACGGATCTTCTCGTGGCAGTCCTGATGGAGCAAAAGATTTTATTGAAGTATCAGCATCAGGACGCAGTGAGCTGTCCTTAAACGTCGAAAATCAATTCAGCTCAGTCTACACCCAAATCGAAAATCACCACCACACCTGTCTGTTCCCGCCAGCCTTCACCATGGCCATGATGATGTTCTCTGTGGCCATGAAGGGCAGCTCATGGCGGATGTGTCTCTCGATGACTTTGGGGTAGACGACCAGACCCTCTGTGATGTTCTGCAGGGTGCTGAGGATGATGTCAGCTGTCAGGAAGGACTCGGGCAGAGAGATCCTCCTGCAAACAAATGAGGGGGTGGTGACATGAGTGAATATGTAGAGGAGCAGGACAGAGAAGCCTCGGCATGACTCACTGGATTTCTATAGCTGATTCAGTAACAAGGAGAGCTGTAGCGGTTTGTGTACTCGTACTGAACTGTCAAAGTCCAGGGATCACGGTTCGGGTCTTGCAGCGGCACGCAGAATACACGCTAGTAAACTGATCCACATAATGCAAAAGTTCACAAAGCTTTGAGTTCCCCCTGAAAACCTTTAGCTGTGCTGTCAGCCGCTCGTGCTGAGGGCGAATGCATCCTCACGCAATCTGTGTTTTTCCCACTGAACAGTACTCACATCGAACCGTGCTTCCAGTTTGATCAAAGCGAGACTTTTGTGTTTCGTTACAGCCCTCATAACAAGAAACAACTTCTCACTAGAGCCAGATGGATTTATCACTCAGCTGATTTTATCACATTAACTGTTGTCAGACATTAAAAGTAAATTATTAACAAAACGTAATGCAGAAAAAGATACTTAGAGTAACTCAGAATTATTAAATTCCCAATTAAGTTGTCATTTTTGACAATAAATAAGTATCCTTCCTCCATTACGTATCTTTGTCACAACTTTAATTACCATATCATATAAATAATTTCATCCATATGATCCATACATCAATATCTGAATTTTTTTACTCCTCAATACCAGCACTGGCTTTGGCCCCAAAAATCATGCTCTACTTCTCACTAATAATTTTTTTCTTTATCCATTGTTCCTAAAACCTTGTTCCTGTGTGTGTGTGTGTATTTCATTGTGATTTTATGTATAAAGCACTTTGTAACATTTGTATTGATAAGTGCTATACTATTTATTTATTTATAGCACTATAGGTTGACACAAATGTCTCAGAATATCTCACACGTGCAGCGCATTTGTGTGTTTACCTGTTGGCGCTGTCGTCCAGCGTCCTCTCCAGCCACTGGACCGACGCCGTCTGCAGCGGGTCGGCCATCAGCGCCACCAGGTGTCGGGCCAGGCTGCAGCAACGCTCTGCACGCATGGGGTTCCTCTTGTAAGGCATGGCACTGGAACCTGGAGGAGGAGGACAACTTGATGCTGACAGTCTGCATCAATACCTGCGTGGCACGATAATGTGTCAGAATAGAAACGTACCAATCTGCTCTTTCTCAAAAGGCTCCTCAATCTCCTTCAGGTTGGCGAGCAGGCGGATGTCTGTACAGATCTGAGGCAGACAGACACATGAAAAATGGGCTTCAACAAGCTTAATGCTAAAATAATGGGTTTATCGCAGCACGTGCCAGCTCGCAATAATCACCACTAGATGGCAGCGTTTCTCTAAGTGTCTCCAGCTGCTGCAGCTTACCTTGTGAACAGTGGCTCCCATACTGGCCAAGCTGGACAGACAGTCAATGTCCACCTTACGGCTGTATGTCTGTCCAGTCACCAGGTACGCTCTGCGGAGAACAACATCAGCAGGGCTCATAACAAAGCAAGTCTCTATGACGTAATAACACCGGCCTTATTGTGATCATGGCATTTAACAGTTTAACTTTATAATATAATAATAATAAACTTTATTTTTTTGTCACTTAGACAGAAAACATGGGAATATTTACCCTTTAATGATTATATTTCTTCCATCATTTTCAGAGAACAGATAGACTTTACTGAATATTAGAGGTAGGTTTTGTTAATCTCTTATTTTCAAAACAGAACTTACTTTTTGAAGCCCGCCATCTCTGTCACCAATCTGTCAAGCTCTTCCACCTGATGAAGGAAATTATTACCGAGCATCGTAGCATTCATAATCCATCAAAACAAAATGCTTCTTAATTCTGATACTCTGATTCATCATTATTATATTATTCATTCATATTGAATACATATATATATTATTTATCATGTCAGTGTGTAATTTCCAAAACAGCAACTAAGCCCTATGATACACTTTTCTCATAATACTTCTAATATCAGAAGCTACTGCAAACACAGATACAAATGGCCAAACTTTCAATATTTACCTTTTTTCAAAAATCATTAAATTTATCAATAACAATAGAAACAATCAATTACACTCATCTTGAAATTACTGTTACTCAGAAATCCCATAATATCCCATTATTTTTTCTTTACACCTTCTTTTTAATTTATTAATATCTGAGCTGCACTTGAAGTCATTATCAGAGAAGTCCTCAGTCTGACTTAGGGGTCGACAGATTATCAGCTGGCTAATTATTGGACTGATATTTGTCAAATATCTGTATCAGCATTTTATTTTAATGATTACCAATAAAATTAATTAATTAAAATGTGAAAAGAAAGTGTCAGCATGGGAGGAATTTTTATTTTGTAGTACGTTAGGGAGCTGTTTTTATTTTTTTCATTTTTTAATTTAGATTTTCACTAGACTTTATGAAACAAAAAATGTAAGTTGCTGGGAACATATATTCTTTTTTTGATTTTAAATATTTCAATTTAATAAAACATTTGCTGAAAGCATTTAAACAAAGTTTTGTGTTTATGCTTGTTATATTCCAAATTTTAAAATTGACAGAAGTTTTTTATTTTTGATGTAAACGCATATCAGTTATCAGTCTCATTCACTGCTTATTATCGGTATCGGCCCTGAAAAAACAATATCGGTCGACCCCTCGTCTGACTCCATAGACCAAAACATACATTTGCTGTAATGTAGTGCGAGCGTACTGACTAAAGTTTCTTCTAGGTTCCTCATTGTTGGATCTTAATATGAACAACCTCCGTAGATTTTCGGGCAATAATCTGTTTCTGTCTTTAAACATGACTAAAATGTCTTTAAATCCACTAAATCTTTCAATTTCAACACATCATTGTCTGCATGCTAATTTTTGGATGGATGTACACCTTGTCATGGTCCCCCTGGAAGAGCTGCAGGAAGCTGGCCTGAGTGCCGGTGGTCCCCTTGACCCCCCGGAAACGCAGGTCATCGCGGGCTCGCTGCAGGTTCCTCATGTCCATGGTCAAGTCCTGCAGCCACAGACACGCCCGCTTTCCCACCGTGGTCAACTGGGCGGGCCTGAGGACAGCGCAGGAGGAGGAGGAGGAGGAGGAGAGGGGAGATCTGTTAAAGCTGCACGTTCTTCATCAGAAAAACCCCCCACAGGAAACACTGCAAATAGGATGACGTGACGAGAGCTGCAGCTGCGCTCAGACTCACTGGTAGTGCGTGAAGCCGAGCGTGGGGAGGTCAGCGTACTTTTCTGCAAAGTTTGCCAGTCTGTCAATGACTCTGGCCAGCTGTGCAAAAAAGAACAAAAGGTTTCAGCACTTGTATTACATAATACACCGTTGTTATTCATGCCCATGCAGCCTCCTGTATGTTACGCTTGTTTCTACATGTGGTGTGACAAACATGCAAAAGAATCGCTGCTTTGAATTATTTCTACATTGCTGACTTGTTTGCTGAACAGCTGAGGCTTCCAAAGATTTAAAAAAAATCATATAAAAAATTCATAGACAACTGGATGGTGTGCGTGTTTTCTGGGAAACAGCTGAGTCTCACCTTAGGCAAGACAATGTCAAATCCATCACGCAGCATAATCAGATCCTGAGGAGGAAAAACAAAACCACTTAGAGGACAAGAGCACTACAAGCAGAATCCCAATCGTGTTTTAGTCTCGATGGGAATTTATTTTTCAAGGGCAAACAGCCAGTGATTCTTAAAGATTTTTCCAGAATTGTAAGACAGGATGTAGAGAAAATATGAGATAACTGATCATGTTATTAAAAGAAAAGTATACGATCTTCATCATATTTACAGTATTGTCTCCCACGTAGCAGGAGGTGGCACCGAGGTGGATGATGGGAGCGGCAGTGGGGCAGCAGTGTGCGAAGGTGTGGACGTGAGCCATGACGTCATGCCTGAGTTTACGCTCCTCCTCGGCCGCCATGGCGAAGTCGATGTCCAGCTCGTGGCTCTCCATCTCCTGAATCTGGCGTCAGTGATGGGCAGACCCAAAGCCTAAGGAGGAGACCGACGAAGAGGAAGATGAGAGAGACATTTTGTCACTTCAGTTTATTTTTATTGTTCTTGTAAAGTGACAGCTCACCCCAAAATTAAAAACATGTTTTTTTTCTCTTCAAATCGCCAAAAAACACATCTAAGTTGAGCATCTACTCAGAAGCCACTTTTACACCACCTTAATCTGACACCGTTACGCCGCCCTGTTTTGGGGACGTGTTTTGCCTGCAAACACAAGGCAGGAGATTAAAAAGCAGCTCCCATCAGTTAGCAGACAACTTAAAGAAGACGCGTCAGTAAATGTCCACAAATTGGGAAACCAATGAGATTCAGGAGCTCCTCTGAACGGGACGAGATCAGCTGTCATGTACCAGATGAGGAAAACGATTGCTGTTACAGTTGTTATTGTACACATAAGAAGCCGACGCTGTTGTGTTAAACAAGTCAAGTCAATTTTATTTATAAAGCTCATTATCACAAAGCACGGTTTGCCTCAGAGGGCTCTACATCCCTCTGCCCTCAGACCCTCACATCATCTACGGAAAAACCCCCTGAAAAAGATGCCCTGAAACGGGAAAAAAATGTAAGAAACCTCAGGGAGAGCGTCAGAGGATGATGAGGGATCCCTCTTCCAGGACGGACAGACGCGCAATAGATGTCGTAAATAACAAACACGGCTCTTTTCGGATGCTTTTCAGAATCACACACTGGAGCTGAATTATTATTCTGTTCTGTGTAAAAATGCAAAACAGGTCTAAAGAAGGAGCTTATTAACCTAATAACTGCCCTAAAGTGCTATGTCTGTATAAAAAAACGCTGCGAGCAAACGAACATGATTTCTGGAAATAGACATTGCTGTTGAGTTTTACAAATGTTTATTTTTTTTTTTTTTTTTTTTTTTTTTTTTGTGGTGCTTATTGCTCATAAGTCGAGTGCCATCCAGTTTCATTATACTCCATCACTTACTGACTCACAGCAAAACAATTTAGATTGATAAATAGCACTACAGGTATAAGGAAAAATATGTATTTTTGATTTTGGGGTTAACCTTTAAGTATATATATATCACATGACTTGAATCTGTTTTCACAGCAGACATGATGACATTTTCCTGACTGACATGTGCTCTCCTCGTGAGATCCTGATTAGATTGTACGTTTTTTCGGTTGGGACAGAGCGGTCATGTGATGAGACTACTTAATCGAGAAACTGAGGCCTGACAGCACCTTTCTGCCTCTATGTTACACCACAGTTACCACAACGCTGCGGGTCAAAGGTCACACTGTGAGCAGGGTCGACTCAGAGCAAATAGTGACCCAATAAGAAATGACAAAAACGCTACAAAGGCTTAGTAAGTTAGGAAAGGCTTTTTCAGTGCAGCCTCTCAGGGGGCGGTCTCCTGTTACCGTGACATTCTCTGCACGCTATTTTCAAACACACGCCAACACAGCGCAGCCGCAGGCCTCATGAGTCTGCACGGGCACGCTGTCATTTTGACATGCTCCCCTGAGGAACATGTCAAAATACAAGATGGACTCTAAGTGTGTGGTCATGTGAGGGGATGCGTGTGAGAGGGGGTTCGTCACTTAACCTCCCTTCTGCCCTCGTTAATAGAAGAAATGCAGAAATTCATTTGTTCATTAGAAATCGCTGTTTGACAGTACGGTAAAGCAGTGAAAATATTCTAAATATACAGTGTACTTAAACTGATATTTTTCTTTTTTTGAAGTGGGACTTTTTTAAGGCGGCTAAAATCATTTTTGCTACGGCCCCCATTTCACAGCAGTGCATTGCTTCGCTTGTGTGTCAGACTCAAGTGTGCTTCTCCAAACTGTGAGCGTGCCGACTGACATCTACTGTATGTTACACACTGACTGTCGATAAGTACCTCATATAACCCCGCTTCAAAATAATCTGAACTATCCCTTTAAAAAAAGATTTAAATGATCATAGAATAATATACTTTTACACTTGTAATGTATGTTTCAACTGTTTAGTGCCAATGAAGCTATAAAGATATGTAGTTATTATTATTATATAGTAGTAGTAATGAATGAATGAATATTTTATTTACGTGTCTGGTCATTTATATGACCTACATGGAATTATTCAGACACATTAACAAAAACAAATTAAACAGTAAGAAGTAGTAGTAGTATTATATTTGTAATAGTTGTTATAATAATAATAACAATAATTGTTATTATTATTGTGGTCATTGACTTTTTTAATTGTTTTTTAAGTGATCTGTACATATTGTATTGGGGATATGTTGTTTTGGTATAGTAGTCTCTTCTGAGGTCATTGACTTTTTACTTTTTTTTTTTTTTTTGTTTTGTTTTTTTAGTAATCTTATTGCATTGTGAATATGTTGTGTATGGTACTTCTATGTGTCTTTTATATCTTTTGTATGTATTGTCTTGCTCTTATCTGGACCATTGAGTCTGTAATAAACTTTATTATTATTATTATTATTATTATATTATTATTTATTATATGTGTAATAAGAATTATTTTTGTAATTATTTTTCACAGTTTTATTCAAATATTTATTTATCTGTTTTAATGTATTTCATGTGTCTACTTATTTATTCATTTATTTATTTTACCTACTTTCTTTTTTAATTTCAGGTACTTTTCATGTAACTTGTACCTTTTTTCAAAGGGTTAAGGACCTGATACTCCTGCAGGGAGCTCTTTGAGTCCTCCTTAAAAACTATATTTAGAGCAGGAACTTGATATGACTCTCTGAAGGTCGCAAACTTTAAGCACCTAAGATTTTTAAAGCATGCAAAGAAAGTGTTTTAATAAGCTCAATAATGCAAGACACGTTTTATGTTTCCTGCCGTGCAGCCCCACACCTTCTCAGCCTTGGCCAGGTAGATCCACAGCTTTCTCCAGGTGGTGAACTTCTTCCTGTCGCTGAAGTTGAAGGCCATTTCCTTGCTGGCGTACCTCGACACCAGCGGGGAGCGGTACTTCGTGAACTCGTCGGCTGCCTCCATGTTTGTTAGACGCGGTTTTGTCCGCTAAAACTCAAAAACCCGTCCTGCACCTTCACCCAAACACACACGAGCCTGACGGAGGAGCCGCGCGGACTGCAGCTTGTAGCATCACATGGACGAGGACGCGGGTTTTACGACAGTACGAGTCTGCGCACGGCGTGAGGTCGAAGGGACACTTGTGACGGTGTACGGCAGAGGGGCGTTACTACGTCATCGCCTGGTTGTTAAAGTTTAACCCTTTAATGAGAAGAAAAAAAGACTGAAAAAATAAAAAATTGAAAGTTCGAGTTTTGATCTTCAGTTATAAAAATGTATATATTTAATTTAAAAAAAATTTAAATAAATTATTTATGTTTAATATTCACTCATACGTGATTTCAAAATTGAGGTCTTTTGGTTGCAGATTTTATGTTTTCAGATCATTTTTTTGCATTCAGATTTTATTTTCATTTTCAGTTGTTTTTTGTTTTGATTTGTTTTTCCACACTTTTACATCTTTTCACTTTTAGATTGTATTTTTTCAATTTCAGGAAACTTGGACCCTAATAATAATAATAATAATAATAATAATAATAATAATGATAATAATAATAATAATAATAATATTAATAATTACAATAATGATGATGATGACGATGATGATAATAATAGTAATAATATAAATAGCAATAATATTAATTATGATGAATAAATAAAATAAAATAAAAATGATTTCAGACCCAAATAGTTTTTTTCAAATATAAGCCTCAACCAAACAGTTGACATGCCCATTCATGGTATTGTCTATGTATTCTAGATATTTAGCATTACAGTACTCTGAAAACATCTCAGAAATGGTGCTACCTTTACCATAAAAGGTAAATTTAAACGTGAATTTACGCAGTCAAAATCAGCTCGCCTCCTACAGGAAGTTAGCAGACAAAAAAAGTGGAGGGCTCTGTGAGGTGGGACTTTTCAAAGGTAGGCATATTTTTTTCTATATGTTTCAGAGGTCTCACTGGACTGATTTGTGTAACTTTTTCACAAAAAAGTCAAATTAGGGTTAAGTATAATTTTTCAAAAAACATGCTCTTCCAAACGGTTGATTCGTCCTTTTATTGTAGGCCCTAAAGGCAGTGAAGCTAAGCTAATGTAGGCTAATTAAAACTGAGTTTTTGCCAAAAACACTAAAGCTCATAAATGATACATTTAATTTATCTGGTGTATATAGTGAAATGATTTCGCAAGTATCTTTTTTTACTATCTAAATCCATGCTCACCCATAAATGTAGTTATGCTAATATGATTTATTTACAATTTTTGTAAAATAAAAGCAATGAGTGCGTCAACAAACAAACCTTACAAAATGTGTTTTTATTTACTCTATGTATTGTACAGTCAAAAAGGCACACCATATAGCATTATGTATACAGATTAAAGTATTAACATAACTGACAAGAAATATAGAATGACAAACATATATATATATATATATATATATATATATATATATATATATATATATATATTGTTTGTTTGTTTGTTTGTTTTTAATAGAATTATCTCATTTAGAAATGCAAGGAATACAGGGGCTAGTTTTTTGTTTGTTTGTTTTTCGTTGAAGAAAACAGCATTTGTAAATTAAATTCTTTTCCAAAATTATTAAACTGTTTATCCAAAACTCTGCTTTCTTGTCCTCCAGTTTGACACAAAATATTAGATTTTCATGAACAGAATATTATATTTATTAATAATATTTTAATCAGCATAAATCCACCCACAAAAAGTCTCAAAAGGTCCCTAATAAATTAAGAAAAAAAAAAGATGTTCTAAGGTTTCAATGTCTGAGCTACAGAAAGTACAAATATTCAAATCTAAATTAAACCTTTGGTGTAAGAAATCATTACGTGTGTACATTTTGTTCATTTTTCAGCCTTTGATTTTTATTTTAACTGTCAAATTACTGCTGGACTCCACTTCAACATGTTACAAAATGTATCAATATGGTTGTTTTCTTTACGGTGCATGTGACTAATGTTTTTTACGTGATTTTTTCACAGGTCTGTGAATGCATCTCCTCACACAGCGTGCATAATTGACCTGTTAAGGAGCCAAGGATGAGCTCAGACCATTCAGCAGGACATCATTTTTCAGCTGAGCGTCCTGCAGACATTACTCACACTAAGGTGACGGCGCTTTGAGCTCAGTGCAATTAGATAACGTCTTGGAGTCATGTGCTATTTATGGGAGCTTTTATTTGTTATGTAAGCTGCATGTCTTGTATCAATATTTAAATTTATTCATGCAGTATACATACCCTCCCTGCCTCATAGTGTTCCTGTGTCTGCAGGCGTCATATAAATAGTTGTGTTTGTGCATGATGCAGCAGCTGGGGAATACATCCAGCTGTAAACAGAGAGAGAGCACAGTGCTCCCTCTCTCCCTCCCTCTCTGTCTATCCATCTTTCTATCTGTCCTCCTGACTGCAGTCTGCATACAGTGCCACGCTGCTGCTGCTGCTGCTGCTGCTGCTGCTGCTGTGTGATACGAGCAAGTGGGAGGACCAGCTTCCTGTATTTTGACCAAAAAAAATGACGAGACATCTTCCTGGAGCTGCTGCAGCAGGGGTGGATTCCAGTCTCCTGCATTGCACAATCTTTCTCTGCTTGGACTGATAAATAAGACAAAAGACGGAGGAGACGCTGAAGAGGAGAGGACGGACAGGAGAAGAGTGGGGAGAGGGGGAGTGTGGAGGGTAATAGATTTTTAAAAAGAGAGGAGGACTGAGGAGAGAGGCACAGGAACAGAGCAGAGGTACACTGCAGTAGTATGAGAGCGAAGAAGCATTCGAGCTGCCAGCCTTTCGCACGCCACTCAGGATCCGTCGCTTTCTGAAAGGGGGGCACCGAGAGGAAGCCACCGTGGAGGCGAGAAGGAGAAGGAGGAGGGGGGCTGAGGAGGAGGAAGCCAGAGGTTCAACACACAAGATGGCTGCTGTGTCCTCTGCCTCTGACACTGGTGAGTGGGCTTTTCATCCTTTGCTGCACACCTCACCTGCAGGTCCCCCCCCCCCCCCCCCCCCCCTCCCCCCCCCCCCCCCCCCCCATCATCACTATCCGGTCAGTCAGCATCAGGCGTCAGAGCCATCACATTCACGGGAAACTGTTGCTCGAGTCAACTTCCTGTGTTTAGTAGCTCACATGGAAAGTGTCAGTGAGTAACAGTCAGTAAATCAATGAACTTCTCCTCCCTCTCTCCTCTTGTCGTCCGTGCAGAGCAGCTCTTCTCTGCTTTCTGAATATTACGTTATCAGAACATTTCTCCTCTCGGTCACACTCTGTCCACATGTCGTTCTTCAACGAAAGAGTCCACTGTTCCTCCTCTCTGACCCAATTTCTTTTTTCCCAAAAGGACAGAGGAAAACAAAGAGGAGGCATGCTGGGAGGGAGGTTCAGGGGGGAGACAAGGGGGTAAGGACAAGAAGGAAAGCAGAGGTAGTTAAGGAGGAGAGGTATAAGGTAACAAGGAGCTCAGATAAGAGGAGGAAATCTAAGGAGCGAGGACAGAAATGAGGGAGGGAGTATGTTGCAGTGGAAAGAATGAAGTTTCCTCGTTTCCAAAAAGCACTTTGCAGACAAGATGATACTTAAGAGATCAAAACAGACCGAAGGATTAAGATCATTTCCTCTGATGCTGAACTTCAGGGCTTCAGGCTGCAGACAGAAAATAACATTTTAACCAGAGTCACTCCACTTGCCTTGTTTGGGGGCCACTTTTGCAAAATGACAGGAGGGGCGTTTCTAGGACCTCAGGATGTTT
Source organism: Plectropomus leopardus (assembly GCF_008729295.1). Taxonomy (NCBI): domain Eukaryota; kingdom Metazoa; phylum Chordata; class Actinopteri; order Perciformes; family Serranidae; genus Plectropomus; species Plectropomus leopardus. The sequence goes on from NC_056479.1 coordinate 25,642,034, forward strand.
CTAGGACTTTAGGATGTTTCTAGGACTTTAGGATGTTTCTAGGACTTTAGGATGTTTCCCAGATTTTGAGCTGTTTCTAGGGTTTATGGACATTTTGGGGATTTTAGGACATTTCTAGGATTTTAGGACATTAGCTGGGACCTCTGTCAGGGGATCGTCAACTTGCACTTTTTTTGATAAACAAGCTCTAATTTTGATGCTGATTTATGCACTCTGGCACCTTATGTGTACTCAAAGTATAAAATATTTCCATTGTGAATCATTATTTTTATTAGGAATTAGAAAATTGCTGGGGGGCACCTATCAGGGGCTAGATTTGGCCCGAGGGCCATCAGTTGAGTATCGCTGATTTGAGGCCATCCTTGTGAGGAACCTCCTGTCTACTCTTTCTGTTTCAACAGGGGACCCCAGGGGCCGCCACCCCCCTGAGCGCAGACTGCTGATCCTCGGGGGGCCCCATTCTGGAAAGACCTCCACCGCCAACAGCATCCTCGGAGATGAGGTCTTCGACGTCGGGGCCGAGACGACACACAGCAATGTGGGCCAGACGGAGATCTACGGCCGACGGGTCACTGTGGTGGACACCCCGCCGTGGGCCATCCCCAGTGACCCGGAGGACAACCCTGAAGCTGACAGCAGCGACAACGCCGCAGCAGAGTCGGACAACCCGCAGCGGCCGGCGCCGAGCCTGGACAGCGAGGGGCCGTGCATGGGGGCCATTCTCTGCCCTCCTGGGCCCCACGCCATCCTGCTGGTGGTGTCGGTAACGCAGCCGTTCACCGACACAGAGAGGAGGGCAGCGGAGGAGCAGCTGGGGGCACTGGGTGGAGGCACCTGGAGGTACTCCATGGTGGTGTTTACTGGGGTGGACAAGCTGCCCAAAGGGGTCTTCATTGAGGAGCACATAGCGAACACTGGAGAGGCCCTGCAGTGGCTGGTGGAGAGATGTGGAAGCAGGTACAATGTTGCTCCCTCACTCTTCTCTCCGTGAGTTCACAGAAGCGTGCTGTGTCCAGTCTGTGTTAGTGCAAAACAATCACAAATAGTTACTAAATCTTCTGGTTGGAGCAGCCGTTCAATAAACAGCTTAAAGGAATCTCCAAACTTGTGCAGGTCTTGGAGAGCACTTCTCACATGGAAAAATAATATGTATAAATCCTTTTATGGCTGCAGAAGCAGATATCATCTGACAACAATAACGCCTGTGTAGGCAATGGCTAATGTTTTGGGAGATCTGTTGTAGCCAGCAGATATGGGAACTAAGGCATACTTTCGTTTCCAGTTCAGTTAGAAACTTTAGACACGTCAGCTAATCTCCATAAACAGACATTTCCATATGAATACAGATGAATCAGAGGAAAACAAACAATGGTTCTTGATAGGGCATTACACATTTTCACGTCAGCCACCGTAGTAAATGTGTAGCACATTTCTGCAACCTCACAGCTGGATCCTACAAACCTTTAAAGAGGTACTTCAGCAAATTAACACTGCATAAGACTCAAGAGAGACAGATTTTTTTCTTCTTTTTTTTTTAAAGAAAAGTCAAAATCAGTGCAGCAGAGGTATCCTGATCTTTAGTCCACATTAAAGAGCTCAAAATGAGATTACTATGACATCACCAAGCTTATTTTTGAGATTTTGGAAAACTCGCTTCAGAGCCGCAGTATATACTGTACAATTGTTTTCACAAGCTGAGTAGTCTCATGATGTACTCATGATAAGAAAAGTGAGCTTTATATGTAAAACTGGTGGCGTGCCCCTTTAAAATATGTTTTGTTTTTTCTGCAGGTACCACGCCTTTGATAACACTCGGAAAGACACAGAAGACAACACACAGGTCCCCGAGCTGATGGAGAAAGTAGAGGAAATGATCACTGACAACCAAGGTTTCTTTTTCACATTATTATTGCTCCTCCTGTGCTGAGATACTAAAAAAGCAGAAGCAAAGATAGAAAATGACAATTCTGCATGCAAAGCATCACTTCTGCAGTCTCTATATTAACGATCATTTCATTATTAATGAATACACCAGTCGTGTTATAGACCTGATTGAAAACAATGAATAATTAAGTGCTGCTGTCACGCAGGCTGGTACTTTGAGGTGAACGAGTTGATCTTACTGGAGGAGGAGCAGGCCAGGAGAGCTCTGGAGGAGGAGAGGATGAGGATGGAGGAGCACGCCAGACAGAGGGAGCAGATGATCGGAGGACCTCCCAGAGGTACGAGGGGACTGTTTTTGTGTGCGTCATTGTTTCTTAATAAGTGAGTGAGTCACGTGGAGAAAGAAAAAAATAAGTGTCATTGTGCTGCTGAATTGAAAACCACAGAATCTGTGTTCTCGGAAACAGCTTACTCATCCTGACAATCAGTATTGTTTTTCTTTTTCTTTGTTTCTCTTTCGCACAGTTTCTCCTACCATCTTCCTCTGCATTGTCATTTTTAGTCACACCGTGCCACACCAATTTGCATTTCTTTCATCAGTTTTGACATGCCGAGACACGCCAAAGATGAACCTTCTCTTTAGTACAGCTCAACAGCCCGCTCTCATTCCAAACTCGTAAAAAAGCTCTGCATTGTCACTGCTTTTAGCATAAATTTGTGATGCCAAGAGGCAACTTTCGCATGCACATGAAACACTTCTGGATGGCGTCAGCTGAGAACAAGGCCAGACAGCCGGATGGTTATAATACGCAAGTGGACTTCCAGATGGCACCTGCCGCGTCCACATGATACGCGCACAGATGGTGTCACTTGGGAATGCAGTCGGATGGAAGCTGATGACATGAGGTTGAAACGCTGCCTGTAACGATGTAATATAAGGAACACAAGGGCGCGTATAGGGCAGGTGAGAGGGGTGGTTAATGGATGTATTAAGAAGATGTGGATACAGCACAAAGGCAGGGCCCCCGTTCATTCCTGTTAGAGCTGCTCAGTAGTGCTTGAAGTAGAAAATGCTTTATTTCTATGGTATGAAAGTACTCAGATCTTGACCATTACCGAGCCCTTGAGGCTTCCACACTGGAGACTTACGGCGGCCGAGTGCGTCCGAGCGGGTAACTTTGTCAGAGTGACCAACTTCCGGTTCAACACTTCACTAGCTTTAATGGTGGTCTAAAAAATTGCAGCTTTTTTAGACTTTCCAAATGTTATCAAACTGGATGGCTTAAATCTACATAGCGAAATGATGGTTCACAAAAATAATTACAGATGTCCCTTTCCCGATGTAAGTCAATGGGAAAAAGTCTTTGTGGGCCTGTGGGCATCATGTGACAGACCCAGATAGTGTAATTCCACTTTTGGCCACTATGTAAAATTTGCTTCAGAGCCTGGAGCACTTCCTGGACGCTTGGGATGGGTCCCACTAACAACTGACTTTCATGCAGGGGTTTCGGCGTTCACTCGCCATCTGGATGTGACATTTTTTTTGTCCCTTTACCATTTGCCTCCTTTCCCTAAAACTAACCATTCGTGCCAACATGTGCGTTTGCTGAAGTTCTGGCGTTGGTTCCCATGTGCTGTTGTTGCCTTAACATAACCACATGCAGCTTCATCATATGTGCTTGTGTTGACGTCACGGTAGCTGCATCCCAGAATGTAAAGGAGACCTAGAGCGTAGATGTAGATGTAGATGTAGAAGTTCACTGCAAAGCGGCAACATGAGACGATTTGGGATGAGAATGTGTTGCGTTCACTCTCACTCTTTTTGTCTTTCTGGGTTTACAGAGTTGAGACTGCTCCTGTTAGGCTGGAAGGGTGTTGGAAAGAGCTCGGTGGGGAACTCCATCCTGGGTCGTCGGTACTTTGAGTCGGGCCAGGAGACGGAGTTGTGCCTCAGGAGGCAGGCGCTCGTATCCGGCCGTCGCATCACAATCGTCGACACCCCGGGCTGGGATTGGTTCTCGGTGAGGCGGACCCCGAAGCGCATCCGCCAGGAGTCCCAACGTGGAGCTGCCCTCCTACGACCTGGACCCCACACCCTGCTGCTGGTCCTCCCCGTTGTCTCGTCCCTCACCGCCAGGAAGAGGCGGACACTCCTGGCCCACATAGAGACTCTGTTTGGGGACAGTGCGTGCCTCCACACCATGGTGCTGTTCAGCTGTGGTGACTGGCTGGGCCGCACGCCCATCGAGGAGCACATCCTCAGAGGAGGGAGGGAGCTGCAAAGACTACTGGAATACTGTGGGAACTATTACCACGTCCTGGACAGTAAGACTCCTGGGAAGGACCGGAGTGTATCAGTCCTACTGGACAAGATAGAGGAGATGATCAGAGAGAACGGGGACAAGGCCTTCCTCCCTATACAGACCGAGTGGTGTAAGTTTATTTTCATACATATTTTGCAAAGGAAAAGGTCCACATCGTGTAGGATCTAAGGGCATCTATTGGCAGAAATGGAATGAAGTATTCGTAGCTACATTTCCCTTCGTTTATAATAACCTGAAAATAATAATTGTTTTATTTTCATTACCTTCGAATGAGCTGTTTATGTCTACTTATGGAGCAGGTCCTTCTCCACAGTGTCCGCCATGTTGTTTCTACAGTAGAAAAAAACTGTAACACTCAGTACGTTTGCATGCACAGTTAAATCAGGCTTCAGTTATAGCTTGATTTGGCCATTCAAGTGGACCACTGTCCTTGTCCCAGTGTACAAGCACATTTTGTACATATGCTTTACCGGGTGCCTTTGTCTTGTTTTGTTTTCCTTCCTTCTTCTTCTTTTGTTTTTCCCAGCTTTATTCTACAAATATATGCTGTTTGAATTCCAGATCAAAGCCTGCAGATTGCTTAGGCCAGTTCAGGTCCAACTGAGGTGTATACATGAAAGAGTAAATCGATCTTCAGCTGCATTATTTAGGTGTGTTAGTCTGACTTTGAGAAATTTGAATTTCAGTCAGACTAACATGTTAATTTGTGTTTTAAAAGTCAGGTTTTAGTCAGACTAACAAAATAATTCTCTTTCTCTAACATCATGTAAACATTCTGACTGTACCAAATACTTGGGCCTAAAAGTAGACCCAGGCGAGGTGGTAAAAGAACAACAAACGGTCCTTTAATGAAACCTTGGTTGGTACCCAGGAGATAAATCATCAAGGCAGAGAAGCAAAAATCTGGCTAAAAAAAGCAGAAACAAAGGCTCACAGAATAACTCAAGATGAACCGGCACAGAGGGAAGACAACAAAGAGACCAAAAACGCTTAAGGAGAGACAACGAGACACAGGTGTAACACATTAGGGCGGGGCAGTTAATCACACAGGAGAGAATATGCACCAGTGCAGGAAGTGAAGGACCTGAAAAGAGACAAGAGGTGAGTAACAACATAAAAGAGGAAGTACAAGACAATGAAACATGAGGAGAACAAAAAGGGAAAATGGACGAGACCTGACAGTTTCTGCACTTTCAGGTCTGCCACTGCAGCTCTCTGACAAGACCGCTGGATGCCAATAAATCCCACACACTAGACCTTTTAAAAGTTCAAAACTTTTGTTTGTGTCTTAAACTGTCATTTCACCCCAAAATAAAAAAACACATATTTTTCTTCTTACCTGTAGTGCTATTTAACAGTCTAGATTGTTTTGGTGTGAGTTGCCGAGTGTTGGAGATATCGGCTGTAGAGATGTCTGCCTTCTCTATAATATAAATAAACTTTAAAAATACATTTGAAAAACAGCAGCAATGTCTCTTTCCAGAAATCATGACCCGGTTACTCAAAATAATCCACAGACCTTGTTATGAACAGTTTCATGGAGGAACTATTTTCTTTTTTTTACCAAACTACATCCCCCAACCATATCAATGCACAGAACAGGCTTTTCTCTGCGCTGTTTGTATGTATACTGACGCAGAGTAATGCACAACAATTTGTATATTATCCACCCAATTCTGAGCCAGTAATTGTATATCCCACCAATGCCTTGACTGGAGCAAAGTAGTGCATAACTTTACGGTATGTATGTTCCTTCATTCATGGGGCACTAGTTTGTTAGATATCATGTGAACTGTTGAGGGGAGGAAGGAAGCGTGCATCTACTCATGGACACAGGCTCGGGATGTAAACATTAATGGCATCCTCCTCAGCTAAGCTGTAGTTCACTAGCTCAGTGGTGCCAGGTGAGCTAGCACTAGATGCACACTTCCTTCTGTGCAGTGATTCGGTTAGTGGGTGTAGTTCAATCGAAAGAACATAGTTCCTCCACGAAACTGCTTACAACAAGGGCGGTGGATTATCTTGAGTAACTGGGTCATGATTTCTGGTTGAGTACTTAAAATGTATTTTCCGTGTGTTGAGCACTATGAGCTGAGTGTCATGTAGCTCTATTATATTGGAAAGAAGACAGACATCTCTACGGCCGATATCTCCAACACTCGGCAACTCACACCAAAACAATCTACACTGATAAATAGCACTTCAGGTAAGAGGAAAATAGGTATTTTTGAACTTGGGGTGAACTGTCCTTTTTAAGTTTTTGTGTCAAATCATTGGAATTGCATACTCTAACTGTGTCTAATATATCTGTGCTGTGTTTGACAGTGAGCGAGGAGAGCTCTTACTCCTCCGACAACACCGAGCCTGAGGATGACTGTCGAGGATGCCAACTACAGTGACACCAACGCACTAAAAGGGAAATTGGTTCAGCTTTTTATCCTGGGTCTTCAACAGGCCCAAACACCACCTCACGTAACCTAAACCTCATCTTGATATCCCAGCTCCAACTCCAACGAGTTTTAGGGAATGGGAAGTCTCGTCATGAATAGCTCTTTGTTTGAAAGACCGAACTGACGGCTGAGCAAAAATCTCAACCCGGACTGAAAGTGCAAAAACTCTCCTTGGACAAAAAAGAGGAGAAAAAACATTCTGCTTTTGCTTCAAAGGACCAGAGCTGGATCCCTGTTTGTGAGCATGTACACAGATATCAACTGCTGCTAAAGAGACCCTGTTTCAACACTGCAGAGTAAAGAATTACTCATTATTGTGACTCTAAGTTCAGACCGCACTGATACAGGTGGAAAAACCAAAAGAAGATGATATTTAGTTACATTTGATGGTAAGACTCACGTATGCAGTAAATTTGGAAGACTGAGGGTTCATGTCTGACTTGTATCATGAATTCGGACTGGATTTTACAATATAATCACCCCCTTCTACATCAAGTGCCATTTCTGCCATTCACCTCGAATTTTAATCAAAAAGGGTTCAAAGAGAGCGGTTGAACACAAAATGTGAAAAAAGATAATAATGTGCACTGCAATGTGTGCACGTAAATGAAAAAAAAAGGATTTTGTGCACCACTCATTCGGACATGAGTGATATACAAATTCACGTCATAAACATTTGATTAGCTTCAGCTCAGGGAGTCAGGGTCGAATTGCTTCTTCCGGGGCAAAATCTGGTACATTTACCGAAACGCTGATTAATGCTGATTGCTAAACTGCAGAGTCGCATGTTAATTCAGAGTGGAGGTGTTATTTTCTCTGCGAGGATTTGCTTTAGTTTGCTGGAAGAGTTTTGCACTGATGGGTTCCTTTGGTTCTCGTGTGCTGAGAAACTAAACTGACTCCAGGAGTAAACACAGTCCTTCTGAGCCCACCTCTGCTGTAGCATTCATGCAGAACCGTTACAGGAAAAAGAAACCGTACTGAAAGCGTGTGCAATCTCAGATCCCCGCGGAGCAGCTCGGGCTGGCTCGCTGTTTTCATGCATCCGGTGCATTTATTTATCGACAAGGTAGATTCAGCTACGTGCCTCAGCATCAAAGCGTGAGAGTGGGAGTACTGTGCAGCCCTGCGGCAGGGCAGTATCCTATAGGCTACATCAAGCTTTCGCATGCTACAGAAACAACATAACCTCATGAACCATCGGAGCTCGCTCACATAGGGCTTTTACTACTTTTCTACATCAGTGAGACATCTGTATCAGCGGTGAAGTTTTAAAAAAAATTCAATATGAATATATAATCAGCTCTCAGAGGCATGTTAAGACGACGCATGCAGATAAAACGAGTGCCTATAGAGCTGAAGGCAACCTCACTTCTCTCTCCTCTGACTCTTGCTTGAGCAGGTCTATGTGAACTTCTGGTAAAGACATCACATCTACCTTTTACGACTGCAAAAAAAAAAAAACCTCACACTCTGAAAGGTACAAATAAAAGCATATATAATATATGACCGACACCACTGCCATGCTGTAAAATGTTATTTTCTACAAATGATGTAGCCTATAAAAGAAACCCTGACACTGCGTCCCCTCTGCTTTCCCGACTCTGTGCTTCATCTAGTGATGTAGGCTAACCGCAGCACTTTGTGTGACGAGCATGACTTTACAATTTGATATGAGGATGTTTCATTTGGAGTCTTAGAGTCCCACCTCACCTGTGAATATATTGTATAAGTCGTGCATATTTACAGTGTATTTACATTGTACGCTTGTAGCGGCGCATTTTGCACTGTGTAAGTTCTACCACTCGACTGTGGCCAAAGTGATGTTACTTCCTGTGTGGTCCTTCCTAAAATGGTGATTGCGTCATCAGTACTTTGCTCATCCTCAGACAATAATAAAAGATATGGATATATTGTTGTGTAGTTTTGGCTTTCATCTTATTTAAACTTGTTTTAATATCTGCTGTGTACTTTCCTTCCACTGATGAACTGCAACACACTATTGGTGGAAAGTACATTTACTGAATTAGTGTGTATAAGTACAAATTCAAGGTACTTTACTTAAATAATTCCATTTTAATGAACTTAATATTACTAATCCACTACACCTCAGAGGTAAATATTGTACCTTTTACTTAACTACATTTGTTTGAAAGCTTTAGTTACTTCTCAAAATACAGTTTTTCATATACTAGATGTGATTTTTAATGTTTGTGATAAACTGAAGGATGAAATGAGAAAAATTGAAGTAGAAATTGTGCAGTATCACCACTGAGTGGCACTGTAGCAAGCAAATTAGTCTGCCACCATACTGACAGCACACTAAGATAATAGCAAAATGTATTTTTTAAAAAACAGTCATATGAAATAAAACATCTGGAGTAATATCATTTGTGCAATTGCAGCCAAAGAAAAACTTCCTTTAATCAATGCTCAGGAAGTGCAAAGTAACTCAAGGACAGTGAAAGAGAAGCTTTTTAATCTTTTAACAAATCAATTTGAAGTGTAGCATGCCAAAAAATGTTAGTACACACTGTACAGAAGGCGCACTGTGCTGCACTCATATGATCTATGGCTGCACTCTGTGAGGTTTTATCGATCTGTGGAGCCTGATTCTGTACGTCACGACGTCTCAACCAAATCTAAATGAGCGAAAGAAGATGTGGCCTTTTGTGAATATATTATTGAGAGATTATTCATCTTGATTCTGCTTCTGTGCTCTAAAATGCACCACTTGGAGAGCAAAATAATAATACAACTTGACCAAATATGCCCACATTTGATCTTAATATAAACCAATTATATGTTTGCTACTTTATCACAGTGCAGGTTTAATAAGTCCAGGCCTTCTGAAATGTTTCATTTGAAAAATGAGGGCATTTACAGCCGGAGGATACGATCCAAGTTTTGTTCTGGAGGAAATGTTTTTCCTTTTGTAAGTGGCTCTGCAGCATCTTGACTCTGGCGAGCCTCCAGATAAAGATCGCCTCCGAGTTATCTGGACGACAGCCTGGACCAATTACAGCGTGCACAGCCGGGGCCAGCTGTCGGCTGAACTCGTGCATTTTTGTTGGTGTTATTATTTAAGCTGTGCTTTTACTGCAGGTCAGCACTCTCTTTATTGCTCTCTCACACACTCCTCTGTGCCCCCTCACACTCTGACGAATAGCACTCATACAAGGAATTTGACTGTTTTTTTTTTTTTTGCATTGCACTCAAAGTTCGTTAACCCTTTGACAGCCAGACTGACATCAGTTTCTTGTGTTATGTTCGGACACCTTTCACAAGCATTTAAATCTTTGAAACTCGAGCAAATTTGTTTGTTTTCCATTGAAAATATGACAAAATGAGCATTGTGCAAGGTGGCAAGAGATGTTCTGAAAAAAAAAGATACGAGGAAAAACTGACAAGAAAATGAATTCAGTTGGAAAAAAGAAAAAAGACAGAGAGGATTATTAGAAAACAATTATCAGTAAATAATTCTCTGATTCTATTTATATTTTATTATATTGATTTTATTAAAGTTAATTATATTTTATGTTAGTTTTAGGCAATTTCCTTTTTGTTGTATTTTGGTTGTTTTTTGTGTTTTTTTAACAATTTTCTTTGACCTTTGTACATTTTTTTTGAAAAGTTGTTTATTGCTCTTCATGTGTTTGATTTAACGTTAAACCCATTAGCTCAGGTTTCAAAATTGTTAAGATTAAAGCGAACGGTGGGAGAGATTCGGGGTGTTAAGCAGGGGTTTTGTTTAGAGGTGAGGGCTCAGACTGCAGGGAGGTATTTTGAGAACGAGAGCCGGCGGGCAGCTTGGCAATTTCTAGCATTTCTGGTGAGAGGACAGCAGGTGTTGAGGCCTCAGGCAGGCAAATTAACTAAAACATTTAAACTTTTAGCCAAACAGGCAAATGAAACAGAGACTGGATGTGTCTCATAAAAACAAGTGTGGCACAACAATCCAGCAGGGTGGAAGCTGGCTCAGGGTTTCTGTGTGCAGAGGAGGAGGAGGACGAGGAGGAGGAGGAGGAGGACGAGGCCCAATTGGCAGACAGGTGTGCTGATTGCAGATAGTGAGCAGGTGTGATGAGAGCAGGAGCGGGAGAGAGCGAGGGGGGAGGGGAAAATGAGCAGACAAATGCAAAATACACCAAGCATACTCCACACCGAGCATACACAAAAAATGTCACAGGCTGAGTCATGACGGAGGGGGTTGTGACCAAAGGACTGTTATGCAGACAAGTTTGTGTTTATTGCGCTACAAGAAAACTGTTTCCACAATAATAATACAGTTATTCTGTAAAGTCAAATATTTATATTTAAAGCTCAATCTAGAGCAAATCTGAATGTAAATTTCCTGGAAAAAATCCAGTGCAAGGGAAATCTCTTATGGAATAAAAATACAAACAAACCAAATAAAGAACAAAACAGCTTATAATTATTCACTCATGAAAATAATTGAGTTATAGCCCCCAAAAAACTGTTATTTTAGACTAATCTATATTAGCCTGTATGCATCCTTTTGGGCACACTCTATTTGCTTCAGCGGGTTTCTAAATTTTGCGATCAGCAGAGGGACAAAACACTTTGTTGTTTTTTCTGAAACTGGTTCCCCTGGACATTTTTAACCTCACATGATCGTCAGTGTAATTGAATGCATGTGTCTGCAGCTCGCTGCTGGTCAGGCGCGCTCCATTATCCTCCCAGTGCGTTTGTCTGAAAGAGGCTCCGCTCGGATGGACGGCCGCAGGCGCATTGTGATGTTTTATCAGACAGGAAACAAAGCGTCTCTGTGTGCGGGTAAAGGTTACACTCTGGACAGACTGAAAACGCTCCCAAAACCGACCGCACTGACACACGGTTACTGCAGCTGACGTTCCTGCTGACCTCTGCCTGTAAGGCTTTTTATTGCTACTTGGAATAACAATTAAGACCTATTTCCCCAATAACCTCATCTAAAAAAAGTTATAAAAATAAATCAATAAATAAACAGATGTTACAATTATTTAGAGATTTTACGATGCATGGCCCTACTCACCACGTCTTATCATTTGAGACATTTTATTATCAATTAAGGCTTTACTTTTTGAATAAATAATTCAATACCCTATTGGGATATATCATTTTTACAATAAGATAAATTGGATTTTTTTCAGCAAGTTATGCAAAAAAGGATGTTGCCAATTATTTTGAGATTTTTCAATGCAGCATCAGAAAAAAAAATGCTTTTAATCCCAACTGAGGTCTAATTTTTAAATTAATAAATTCAATTCAAGACTTTCTGGTGACATCAGAATATTACATTAAAACTACAAAGTAAAATTACAATGACTTAAACTGGAAAATAAAATCTCATTAGTTAAACAAAAAAGTAATAATTATTTTCAGATGTTACAAGGTCTGAAAAAAAATCACAAAATCATACTTTTCATCAAGACTTTTTACACCAGCCAAGGGCTGTTTTTGGAAAACTTATTTCAACGCCTTTTAGAGACTTTTAAAGATTTATGGGGTATAAATATGCCACATAAACTGGCATTTATGGTTTTAAACGTGTGTAATAATATGCATTAGGATTATGTTATTGTGATAAGTGACGCATACTTTTATAAACATTATTATTAATTATCCGAGGGGTAAAATCCCACTTGCCTTCCACCATCATCCATATACTAATTATTGATACTCCAGAAGGAATTTCACCAAATACAGCAATTAGTTTTAAGACTCTTTATTAAGAGATTCATAATACAGGTGGTGCAGTTATACAATACACATTTTTAAAATACATCCTACTGGCAGGTTACTGAGGTCCAGAGATAGGAAAAATATACGTTAAATACACACACGCTTATACTGAATGGAAAATACTCGTTTCCATACAATTACTCTAAACATGACAAAAGTTTTCTATATTTAATACCAGTGTTTAAATAGTTAAAAAGGATATCCTGAAGTTTTAATGTGGACTGAAGACATGCTGTGCTGACAAAATACATATTTTACTTATTTGTGTGATAAAAACTGCTGAGACACTTTCTCTATCGTCACGTCAGACATCATCCGTCATTGTCGGGTCTGACCACTAGAGGTCACCACTGAGACCTTTTTTGGTCCTGGCATGGCGGACTTCCTCCATCAGCTCTTTGAGGTACTCGATCTCCCTCGCCATGGACTCGGCCTTCTCCTTCAGCTCCATGTTCCTCCTCTCCAGCCGCGTGTGCTCTTCCAGGAGTGACTCCTGCTCGGCTTTCTTCTTCTGCCTGTAACGCGTGGCGGCCGTCTTGTTCTGCTCCATCTTCTTCAGTTTTTTGATCTTCGGTGCCTTCAAAGACACCCTCTCGTCTCTGTCTGCGCCACGTGGGAGCTTGACTTTGACACTGGTGGCACTGGGAGATGGTGGACTGGGTTTAAACGCGGGCTCGGGGTATGGTCTGCTTCTGGAGGATTTTGGTGGAGGGGAGGAACGGACAATCTGTGGTGTAGTGGTTACAGTGGTGGTGGTGATCCCGATTTCATCTTTAGGAGCCAGCACGAGGACGATGCGGGTCGGCGAGAGGGACAGCACAATCCTCGGGACCGGGGACACGACTGAAGCTACCACCGGCTTCACCTCGCTCTCTGAGACGTCCACTTCGCTGCCGAGGTCCAGGGTGTAGGCTGGGGAGGAGGGGGAATCGACCGCGGGGGAGGACGGGCCTGGAGAGGCGGGCTCAGATTTGATTTCCAGCTCCTGTTCCGGTTCGGGGACGCACATCTGGACACAGGGGACATCCTGTTCGTCCACGCAGGACTCAGGCTCATCCACTTCAATGACAGGAGGATCTGGACAGACGGCGGGAGCGGGGGGGACATGTGGAGAAGCAGAGGAGGGACCGGAGAGCACAGGAGTGGAGAAAGCGGGCACCGGGAGGGAGTCCAGCTCCATGGAGCAATCCAGGGAGGCGAGGAGGTCTTCTGGAGAGCTGGGGCCGTCTTCAGCAGGATCGCAGCCAATCAGAGACTCAATGTCCAACTCGCTCAGATCCACCTTCTCAGCCATCCAGTCCAGGTCACCAAACAATTCCTCTGCGGAGGCAAATTAGGCAGGAGATCAACAAAACCCGGAGCGACATCGCTTTCTTTGTGCTGCGTTCAGACGTCTTTCACAAGTATCTCAAATTTGTATTTCAAAGAAAGCAATGAGCAGGAAATTGGTAAAAAGTGACAATAGAACAATCTAAAAATTATTTTACCAGAAAAAAATATATAAAACTAAATTTCTGGTTATATATTTAAAATTATGCTACAGAATATATGTTATTAATGTATATTATTATTTCTATTATTCTGCACTTTTTTCAGGTTATTTTCTTGTTTATTATTGTTTTTAACTTTTCTTAAAAAATATACCAAAAAAGCAAAAGGTTACAAATAAATTACCTGAAACCTACCAAGAAAAGTAAAAAACAATGAACAAGGAAATAACCTTAAAAATTGAAAAAAAAATAAACAAATAACAAACATACATAATACATATATTCTTTATTTTTTTGGTAGTTTTCAGGTGATTTTCTTTTTGTTAATTTTGGGTCATTTCTTATTCAGTTGCTCACTGCCTTCTTCTCATATTTTTGAATAAAATCAAGCCAATTTGCCAAGTTTTAAAGGGTTAAATGAGCCATCTGCTTTCCTGTTGCATCGACAGAGTACTAATTGTGATCAGAAAGTAAAAATATGTTAATAAGTGCCTGAATTTTCTTATTTTTAGTTTACATGGTCGTTACCTTTGCCATCATCTGAGACAGCCTGTCTCAGATGATCAGGTTGGCCCAACCAGGGGAGGGAGAGCAGGTCCGTCCCAGCTTTGTCCCCCTGGAGGAGGACGGCCGGCGGCGAGGGAGGAGGAGAGTAGAAGGGAGGAGGAGAGGAGGAAGAGGACAGCGATGAGGAGGTGAGGGGTGACACAGGCGAAGTGTCCCCCTCCAACGAAGCCCCTCCTCCTTCCTGTTGGTCTTCTTGGTCAGGGCGTGAAGAAAGGAGGCTCATGGCGTCAGCCATGGGAGAGAAAGGTCCCCAGAGAAGGGCCTCCATGTCTTCCAGGCCAAACTGTGAGCTTGTCATCGTCATGGTCATAGTGGCTGTTGTTGGTCACAAACGGGGTGCGTGACGTTAGGGAGGTTTCGAACTCTTTTATGCTGTCGAATGCAGCAGTGGTGAGGGTTTCCACGAAGGACCTGAGGATGAGAAGAGAAATACGATATTAGTGGTGAAAGTGAACAAAAATAATAATAAATGTAAATATACAAGATTCCTTCAGACGCTTCATAAGTCAGATTTAAGATTTTTTTTAAACACCATCCAGAATTTACAACCTTTTCTACAATAATTAAAATTAAAGATAAAAAAAAGAAAACTTGGGGTAAAAATTTGTGCAAAATTGTACATAATCCAAACATAAATTATGACTTTTTTTGTTCAAGTTTAACAAGAAAAAAAAGGTGTTAAGATGTTTAATGCTATTTTTTTTAATTTTCTGAAGAACATAATAAATAAAAAATAAATAAATAAATAAGTTATTATATAACTATCCAGTAGAAGCATGTTCATTTTTCATATTACTGGATGTTGTAAATGTGTTGTTGTTTAAAAGCAAGTAGTATGAAAAAAAAACTTAATTTCCTGCTTCCAATGTCTTCCTGTTTATTTAAATACTTTTTAAAGACCAATTTAAGATATTCTAATACCAACTGATGCCTTATTTAATGCCTTTCAAGACTTTTTAAGGATCCAAGGGAACCCAGTAATAATGTCAACTGCGAGATTTGATTTAGACTGCAGACACAATGTTTTTGCTTCGTGTACAAATAAGTGTGTGGTTAAATAATAATAACTATATAAATGAATAATACACATTTTAATAGTAATATTGTATTGGTATGACAAAATAATGATTCTTCTTACAGGTAAAAATCACATTTTGGCACAACACTGCCCCCATCACTGCAACGCTGCTGCTGCACATCACATGTTTCCACCCAGCGACCAGTCTTATGACTCTGCTGACGTCACTGTCTCTAATCAGGGTCACTGGTGACGTCACCTCGTCTCTAAAAACACTTTTGTTCTCGGAAAGGCTAGACGAAGCCGCCATTTTGACAAAAAGAGGAAACGGACTTTTTTTCTGGCTGCCACGTCGACTCTCGAGATAATAACATTGTTTCTTTATAGAAAAGTAGCAACATTTAACATTTCCGTTCGATAGGGGGTTCGATATATTGTATCAAATACAAAATGATACATTTCATGATATTGCCATGTGTTACGTAATCTCTGTAATTAATTCTGTGTTTTTTTATTATCCAAACACCATTGTATTTAACTATTCGGAATTTCACATAAGTTAAATTAAATGAAAATGCAAAAAAAAAAAAAAAAATCAGGCATTTAATACGCTTTAGCTCCGAGCTCGCGGTCAGGCTTATGAAGCGCGCGGACACAGTAGGCCTGACAGCTGTCATCGACCAAAATATTACAAAAAAAAATGTAGTACTTACACAACATGGTGCTGAATTTGAAGTGACTCAGTGCACTGGCGGGATGCACTGTTTTGTTGGCGGCTGGGTCGCGGCACACGTTTACACTGCCATTTCGGCTAAAAGAGCGATGTTCAACGAAAGCTTCTTCTTCTTTTGCTGGTCCTCGTGAGGGAAAATGGCGAGTGTCACGGCGCGGCTCTATTATAGTTTATGCGAGAACGGGAGGTATCATTCCGCAGTGACCGCGATATCACTCCGCCAATGTTTGTGTTTCACATTCCAGGCATAGTTTACTGTCGACCTGAGAAAGTAATCACTCATCCGATTGTTATTATTTTGATGATGAGAGCTA
This sequence comes from Plectropomus leopardus, assembly GCF_008729295.1. NCBI lineage: Eukaryota > Metazoa > Chordata > Actinopteri > Perciformes > Serranidae > Plectropomus > Plectropomus leopardus. Next base: position 25,658,559 of record NC_056479.1, read on the forward strand.
ATTCCGAGATTTTACTTATAGAGAAATATAATTGTAATAAAACAACAATCTTGAGCTTTCCTCAAAGGTGTAATAAGTAGGACTGTTGGTTACTACAGTGGCAGACATATCACATTTGGTATCCTAGGAAAGCTTACAGTGCCCCCCCCCCCCCCCCCCCCCCCCCTCAAAAAATATAATAATAATAATTATTATTACTGTTATTGTTGTTGTTATTGTTATACTGTTGTTGGTATTATTATTATTACTAATAGTAGTAGTTGTTGTAGTTATTATAATAGTAGTAATGTTGCATTTATAAGGCTACTAACAAGAACAAGAGCTTATAAGAAATAAACACAAATAAACAGCTAACAATAAGTGCAAATTTAAAAATGTCATCTTTCATGTTTTTTTTTTACTTTCCATCACCATTTCCTATGTGTTAGACCTTTTTGGAAAAAGTGAAAAAAAAAAGAGCCAATGTTGCCTATGACAAATTACACATTAGGTGTAATAAATATAAAATGTTTATTAAAATATAAGTGGTAAGTAAGATATTTCGTAAAAATGCTCTTTTTAAGACATTTACAAACATATCTCTTTTCTCTCACACACACACACAGTCACACACACCATCCCGTTCACATCACCGCTTTATCAGGGGAATTTTATGTCGACATATTACGCTCAAAGTCTCCTCTTGCATCTGCTATTGATGTTTCAGGACAGCAACCAATGCAGAGACATCAACAAAAGCATGTGATTATGTTTAAGAAACAAAAACACATTGTTAGGTTTGGCTCTACATTCATACTGGACGCAAACACCGGGCTCCCAGCAGCGCATGATACCACTGCAAAATGTGGCTTTTGGCGTGGGTGCCTTACACTGAAATCGACTGACGACTTCAGAATGATAACGGACTGCACAACACGCAAACAAACCAAGAAAAGTGTCCTTGATTCAGCCAAACATTTCCCACATGAGATTCATTTGATCGAGTTCATCCTGCAGATTTTTAGCCAGCAGACGAACTCGACCAGAAAACTTGCTCTTATTGGACTTCTTCAACTTTAGATCATCCTTTTCTGAAAAATACTGATCCATTTCTTTTACAAAAGCCATAAGCAGTCGCTCTGATGACATCCCAGCCGTGTGCGCGACAGAACTCCTCCTGTCATTGTTCGTGGTCGTCCGAAACACAGACTGTGACAGATGAGCTATCCTCACTGCGTCAGGCTGACCTCCGGCCCTCTGTATCCTGGCAATGTCGTGCCTCCGCAGCTCGTTCATCCCAGACAGGATGAAACTCAGACAATGCTCCAGGTCAACAACATCTCCCTTATAGTCGTAGACGAGTTTCTCAACCGTCATCCTGTTCACAACGTTCTTCTTGACCTTGGCAGTGTGTGCACCCATACCCCCGGCAGACGCCACCATACCGGCACCAACAGCTGTCGCAATCAGCGAGGTACCAAATGTCACAGGAGCCAGGGCGATACCCAAGACTGCAGTCACGCCTCCGACAGCACCCGTAGTGCCCCCAGCGATGTCCATGGTTTTGGTCTTCTTCTTCATCTTGTCCAGGTGGTCGGAGATGGAGTTGAACTCGATGATGATGTTTCGCAGGCCTTCGTTGCGTTTTATCATGAGGAGGTTGTAGAGACGCAGGGCCTTTTTCACAGTCATGGCTCTCTGATTGAATGACCTGCGTAAAGACGACAATAATTTCTTCATCCAGCTCATTCTGTTAACCCTTTGAAACCTGAGCAAATTGGTTGGATTTCTTTCAAAAACATGAGGGGAAAGGCAATGGGCAAATTAACAAGACATGTCCCACATATTAGCAAAAAATTAATGATAATAATAATAATAAAAAAGTTAGCAGAAAATTACATGAAAACAAGTAAAGCCATATTTCACAAAACTGCAATGGAAACACATTTTTCACTTTTATAGGTCACATGATATAAAACAAAGTGTCAGTAGGAACTGGCTCCCTCATGATGCAGCAGGCGCTACAAGAGCTGTTATTGCAACACATAACTGTTAGAAAGTTGAGCGAATCATCCGGAAGTTTTGAATCCAAAATTCCTCTGTGAAATCATAGACTATAAACTCCCAGAAATCCCTCATACGTGGCCGCCCCCACGTATGAGGGGCTTGCCTTTCCATAATCGCTCGCATAACACATCTACGTGGCCTTTGACTGGAAATAATGTGATTGCGAGAGAAGTCGCATAACATCACTCAGTGGAAACGCAATCACTTCATAATGGTGTTTTATCGACATTTTGAAAATATCACTTAATTTTGTGCAAATCTGTAATGGAAACCCACCTACATTTTGAACCAGCCTATATATATTCAACAGTACGATCAAATTCCTGAAATTCAGTTACAGCTTCTGGTTTTGGTGTACCATCCCAAAATATTCAGTGGCCCCCATCTATAAAAATTTTCTGGGCACCACTGAACAGGCAGCTTTATACACATAATGGTGGAAATGATTGCATATACAGTGTGTGCAGCAATACTCAGCAGTGCAGCGAGTTTAATAACTGTTACCCAGAAAACTGTAGCTGTTCTCGATTGCACAGCTACACTCTGATGCACTCTCAGCTTATGAAAAGCTGTAAAGTACCATTTTTACATTTCTAGAAATACTGTAATGGCACTGCCAGTTTATAAGAAGGAATTCATGTGATAGTTTCCGTGTGGTTACCTGATTTCCTCCTCGATACTGAGGCCGTATACAGGAGGAACCATTAAATCAGATTCTGTTGGATTGACAGCAAAGAGATACAGCAGATTAGATTCACATTTCTTTTAAAACAAATTCACGCACATAATTGGTAGTCAGTGTCTTTGGTCTAAAAGAATACTACAAAATATCTCTCTGGTATAAAACTTTGTACTTACTTGACACTTTTTTCAGCCACCTCAACATCCCGATGATGTCCTGATTAAAGCAAGTCATTTTCTTATTAAAAATCATCACAGAGAAACAGCAGCTTTAATTCATGAAACCTCTTCAAACGTTAAATTTAACTTTTGCTAAACCACAATTTATCTGGAGAAGAAGTGAAGTAAACGTCGTACTTCGGTGTCTTCTGCGTTTTGCTGATGAGAAGAGTAGCTGCCAGTCTGGAAGCTGAGTGTTGGTCTCCCGAGTGTCTGATGGTGTTACACAGATACAAAATAATGAGTCCGAAATGCATTAAAGCAGACCAGTGTGTGTGTGTGTGTGTGTGTGTGCGTATTTGCATCCTTTCTCTCACAATGTTATCATCTTCCTCCGGCAGAACGTCGAGGTAGGGACGGTGCTCTATCTCACTGTACACTGACTGTGACTCTGACGGAGGTGGAGGTGGAGGGGTGAATGACGGTGGCGGTGGTCTGCTCTGTAACAGACAAAGAAATTTAATTAGTGAATCATTAATTCTGCAGTGATACAAATAAACCAATAAAATTAGTATTTTTGGCAGGCAGACTTGGTGGCCACTGGATGAATCTTTTCTGTAACGTCATCATTAGACTGATGTTTTTGGTTTAGATTGAAATAATGGCGTGAGGTTTTTGTAGGCTTGACTGTCAAAGAATAGTTGGTCAGGCTGTTAAATGGTGTTAAGGAGACTCTGTTGGTGCCTTTTCTTAGATTTTGACATTACAAGAGCATAAGTAAAACTCTTTATCAAGTGGAATCGGCAGGAAAAAAAATTGGCATTGTACATTTCTGTTACATTTGCACCTTATTATGTAACTGATACACTGAAACCTTATGTTCTTATGTTCTTACAATGATGTGATTAATGTGTGTTAAGATTTGGGCACAAAAAACAATCCACCTGGTTAACTGTGAGCTGTGTGGTAACGACACTGTTTAATCAGCATCCTGATGTGCCGCACCTGTCAGGTGGATGGATATCTTGGAGAGTAAAAGTGTTCGTGCACAAGGATTTTAACAAATTTGCAACCACAGTATGAGAGAAGTAAGTGTGCATAAAAAAGTCTCAGATTGTTTATTCTAACTTGTGATAAAATGGAAGCAAAAACCAAAGTGCTGCATTTGCATTTGTGCTCATTGTGGGTGTCCATTTCCAAGTGAAAACGGTAGTTGTTGAATCAACTTTGTGCAACAAACATGAAAGTCACTTTTGGTTAAAATCACAAACAGCTCTGCATTTCACACTGACTGAAATGCAGCCAAAATAGTGAAGCCTTATGCATCTGTTTTTCCATGACAGCCTGACATACGCATGTGTTTCTGCACCTTTCGTCAGTGTTTTTGGCACCTGTTTTATCAACTGTGGCTCACATACCTCTGGAGGCGTGCGGGGGAGGGAGGACTGCCAGAGTCGAGGTGGAACTGCAGGTCTTTCTGTGACCTGAAAAAATTGACAGTGACAGTGCGGTTGTGTAATCCATTTGAATAAAATCAAAACATTGAACATATTCCAACTTTTTTTATACGGATTGCTGAGCTTTCATGCTGTTGATTGTTGAGATGAAACTTATTCCACCAAAGCACAGGAAAACACTGAGTCCATTTTAACTTTTAGTTTACCGTTGTGCTGTAAGTCCCAAACAGGTTGACCTCCTCCTCTTCAGAGACAGCTGCTGGGACGGGAGATTGTCTCATAGAGTCACTGTAGGAACTCCTGGATGACTGACTCCCATCACTGTAACTCTTTCAAAGAAAATATTAAAAAGATGGGGAAAAAAACATTATTAAACACATTTCACATTTTAAAATCAGGAACAGGTGAGGTCTTAATCTGTTAATGTCTAGCTGTATTTACACAAGGATTTTGGGACAAGTCAGAGATGTGTGTCAGTCACCTTCAAATGTGTCTCAAAGTAGTCTAACGTGTTGCAGAAATGATGGGATGAGTTGAAACACGTCAGCTCTTACCTCAGATTTTAACCTGACTGCAGAATGTGGTGAATCGTAGTAGATGGAGGGAGGAGGAGGGCGTTGAGGCCGCTTTGGAGGGGGAGTTTGTATTGTCTCAGGACTGACAGCTGCAGGCTAGTAGAGAAATAAAGGAGGAGATGACATTAAGACTTTATATAAAGGGTCTAATTGTTCCTGAAATTAAATGGTGATCCATTTTATTTCCCAAAAGTCAACACCACTCAATCCCACCATGTGTTGACATCCCCATTGCAGCAACCCGGAGCTTAAGCAGCTTATGCAGAGGGGTACCTAAAACGTCATCGGTAGATGCAGAAGGTCCTGACAGAACGGCACCATGTGATGAGTTCAGAGTGAGGACGTGTTAGAGGAGACAGCTAGCCTTGCTCTGTCCAAAAATAACAAAATCAGCCTACCAGCACCTCTAAAGCTCATTGATTAACATGTTATATCTTATTTTTTCCTTCATACAACAACCAAAGGGTAAGAATGACAATTTGCAGCAATGCCATATGTATTGTTTCAACATTAACAAAGTCACCTATGAATCAGGGGGGTTTGGGTCCTTTGGTAAGAAATATATTGAGCATCAAACATTTAATTTTACTCAATTTTATGCACCAATTTGAGCCATTTCTGCATAAATTTGCAGTGTAAATGTCATCAATTTTATCAAAATAAAAATCATGCTTTTATCGGGAGTGACAAATGCACATGTTCTAAATATGAAGGGGCACGTGTCCCCAGACCCCCACCTCCCCCGAAATCTACACCCATGAACTGTGATTATCACAGGAGGTACTGCTACTACTACAGCTCACCTTTCCTTTCATCCCAGACCCCTTAAAGGTCCAGTGTGCAGGATTTAGGTTGCTGAAATTCAACATTATATTCTTGGTCCCTTGTGTTCCTCACGCTACTCTTGTTTGTTCCTAATTTAGGTATTTTGTTGTTGTTGTTGTTGTTGTTGCTATTGGTATTTTTTTTTTTTGTGGCAACACAATGACAAAAAAATGTATGAGTGCAAGAAAGAAAGCAGCCAGAGGCAAGAAAGTGAATGAGTATCTTTCCCAAAAAATGTTCAGCTATTCATTTAAGATAAGTTATACAATCACACACAAAGCTTGTTACTTTGTCTAAAATACCCTCACCGTTGGCTCAGAAATTGAAGTTACGTAGTGACTGCCTTCATCGACTGCCTCTGAGGATTTAGGTAACGTCAAGCTTTTGCACAGTGGTGGTCTGGGAGGAGGACGGACGGGGCGAGGCGTCTTATAGTCAGCAGGATATCCACTCTGACAATAGAAGGATGTGGAAAAGATAAACGCATGCTTATTAAAACTTATCGTTAGTTCAATTACAAGATCACCACTCACCTCTGCATCGGCTGTGTTGCTGGTTGTGTCTGCAGAGTCAGCAGTGTTGTTGTTGTTGTTGTTACTCTGGGACTTTGGTTGTATTTTAGACCTGGGACGAGGTACAGGCTTGACTTTAACCTCAGGCTGGGTTTCGACTGTGACAACAGGCTGACAAAAATAAAAACACAAGTGAATCAACACGTCTAATAATTCAACGGAACAGCAGCTAACAAGCAAACATGATAGTTTTAGGTTTAAGCTAAAGCTCAAGGATTTCTATTTCAACACAAACCTGAGTGTTGAAACAAGGTAAAATCATGCAAATACCAAACCAAAAACCATTCAGCTATGCATTCATTCAGATGAACTACTGTCCACAGAAGTCATGTTTACCGTGGGTGCGTCCGGGTCTTCGTAGGTTGGCTGAGGGACTTCATAGGAGCTGGTGATGGTGGGCAGCGTGGCGTACTTCGTCCTGGGGGGTTTGGGAGGCTATGGGGTTCAATAGTGACAGAAGTTTTAAGATAAGAGCAAAGGCTACAGAACAGCTAATCATTGGTTTTATATTGCAACATGTACACGGTATCACTTGGCTGTTCTTCTCTTATAAGGTCACATGAAACCATGATAGCAAGATGGAAAACCTGGAAAAGTCATGGAATTCAACAGTTTTATTTTCCTCGCCTGGAAAAATCATGGAATTTGTAAAATACTTGGAAGTTTTGTCAAGGGATGGACTTGATAACATATGTAAGATAACACAGATTTATTTTCTGTGGTGTAGCTCTAATATGCATTGATTGATGTTTTGATCACTAATGTGTAAACGGGGTCACTGTGGAGTCCTCTAATTTGGGGAACCACTTTACTATACGCTTCTGTTCATGTTATCATTGTGAACGGTTATTGAAATGTCATCATGGATCCTTGAAAAGTTATGGAAAAGTTCTGAGAGTGTGTCCATGAAAATGTGTGGGAACAATCTACCAGGGAACTACCATGTCTGTTGTCTAATGGACAGTTCAGTTCTTTCGTTTCTTTTTAAATATCTGAACATGAAAACAGGGCTGCGGTGGAGAGATGTTATTATTTCTCACAAATATCTACTGTTTATCTGCCAGTTGACAACAAAAACCACTCACCGCATTAGACTCAATGACACCACACATCTTCCTAAATTTGATTTAAAGGTTTTGGACTGTGATTCTGCGGTAATCAGCAGTGGTAACCACCCATCGATCTGTCAGGGTTCCTCGGGGCAAAAATGAGCTGCTCCGCCTCTATCAACCCTCTGTTATATTGTGTATGCTATTCCCACGCATGGCCCCAAATTTACTGTTTTTTAATTTGATAAAAAACAAATTCAATTATGTGTAAAATGTAAGCACAATACGGAAATAATGAAGAAATAGATTCTGACATAATACATTGACGCTTACAGCTGTTTTTGTTTATCACCTCAACCTTTTTCCAATCCAGCAAAGTGTTAAATAAAAGGATAAAATATGTAAATATGTTAATCACATCCTTCAAGGAAATAGACACCCGTGTGTCTGCAGAACTGTAGCCTGCAATTATGTGATGAGATTAAAGCGCCGTCTATCAACCAAAGAAAACAAATATGTATTGTAATGCATTCAGGTAATTTGCCTGTGAAACCAGTTGAGCTGAGATCAGCATTGTTTACAAAAACAGCTCCAGCCTGCTGACAGGAAGGCCTGCAGGAAACCCAACACATGCAACAACTGGTAAATCCACCCGCATTGTAATTACTGGGTCTCACTGTTGCCGTACATATTTCAGAAGACACACATTGTTTTTATAACACACTGTATGTGCTCATAGGCACACCACATTATACACTGCTGTATTCACATGTTTATATAATTGGTTTGCTACATAAAACTATTTTCATATAAGTGATCTGATTACACGTTTGCCATTATTTTACTTTAAATTCACCTATTATGGAAAAGTATCAATACCACAGTGTCAAAATACTATGTTATATCACACTTAGGTAAAGGTATGCAGATAATACTCGATGCATAGATACCACTCCACCATTTTCAAAGAAACCTTAAAACATAGCTTTTTAAACTGACTTTAACTGATGGTGCCTCGTTATTTGTTGCCGCCATTTTTAGGTCGTTCTTTTTTTCCCTACAATTTTTATGTCTTGTGTTAATTTATTCAGTTGATTTTTATTTATTTTAAACATTTACTGTTTATTATCAGAATTTTGCAAAATTACTGTTGTCTTTTCTGTTGTTTTTGTTGTGAAGTGGAGATGTATGAGGTACTTATGTATTCTACTGTATTACATACAGTAGATGTCTGTTTGTACACCCTCAGTTTGGAAAAGCAGGCTGCATTACCGACACAAAAACTAAGCCATGTACTGTTGTGGACATGGGCAGCAGCAAAATATAACATGAAGTCACTGAAAAAAACAATATCAGTTTAAATCTACACTATATTGACAAGATTTTCAGCACCTAACCTTCCCGTCAAACAGCCCTTTTTGATAAGGAAGCTTCAGTTCCCCATCTACGCTCTCGTCACAGACACCAGACTCCACTGAGAAGAACAATAATTTTAGCTGTCATCATTTAGTTAGTTTGAATTAGCCTGTGATTTTGACACACCAAAGTTGCACAATATCACAAACAAACCAACTGGTCGAGGCAGCATTAGAGAAGCACTTTAGAAATGTTAAATCGCTGTTTTTCTCAGTGGAGTCTGGTTTTGAGGAGAGCAATACTACAGCTTCAGTTATCAGCAAGGTAAAGTAATGAATACACTCTACATTTTTTAGGTGGCTTAAATATGCTTTGCTGCTGCTCATCATGTTTGTGTCGGTTCTGTGCCTGCTTCTCCAAAACGGGCCTCATGCAGAACACCATCTACAGACTGTGGATAAGATACAAGGTATGGTAGATTTATTTTGAAATAAAATGTTGTCCCTAAATCCTACATCAGTACATACCTCATACAACCCTAGAAGATCAAAAAGATCCCTTTAAGTCTAAAGTAAATAAACTTATTAATATTCTACCACTGCATGCAACTCACATGGGAGGCACCACACCGCCATGTTTCTGATCTCTGGATGAGATCAGTGCAAGAAGGGCGAAGCAAGGTGAAACCAGATCCACCCTGGTTAACTGGAATCTGTCATGTTTCCTTTAGGCGCGACTCTTTTCTAAAACATTTGACTATTTATCTACAACAGAAAAATACGATTCTTACCGTCATGTTCTAGTTCATCAGTTAGCACTCCTCTCTATGTCACTGCTCCGTCTGATCTTGTAGATATGAATCCAGTTTAAAAAATGGCTCAACGAGTCTCCCGTGCGTTTTCATGCCTGTGCTCTCGTCAGGCCTCGGATGCCACAGATGCCTCTGTCTCTCTCTGGCGTCCAGTCTCAATAGGCCTAAAGGTGTGATTTTCCTGCAACGTCACAACAGAAAGAAGAATGCATGGGTGGTTCCCCTTTTTGCACAACTTCCATAAATTCATAAACAGCAAGTAGAAATCAGGAATATAAAGATATCAACACTTATTTAGACATCTACACCCACACGCAAACTCCCAACTGCCAGTTATGAGGATATAACATTAACTTACTGTAACTTCCTCCACCACTGAGTAGTGGTGGAGGAAGTATTCAGATCCTTTACTGAAGTTAAAAAGTACAAAAACTGTGAAGATACTCTGTTACAAGTGAAAGTCATGTATTAAAAAAATACTTAAGTAAAGTAAGTATGATCAGCAACATGTACTTAAATTATTAAAGGTAAAAGTACCCAATACAAAACAATAATTGAAAGTAATAAAAATAAATCACCCAAAAACTCAAATTATTAAAAATAAATGAGAAAGTTATTTTAAAGGTGATCAAAATATTTTAAATTTGAGAGTGGTGAAGGTTGAGAAGAGATATAATTTCCATTATTTTTTATTTATTTATTTATTTTCTTAACAGTAGCTACTCGTTTTATCATGTCATGTGTGAGCATGAATATTTTTCTTTTTAAATAAATCACTCCCAAAAAAACTGGAGGGTGCAAACTGGAGGGTCGTGAGGTTTGGGTATGGATATAATGTCCATTAGTTTTTAATTTTATTCTCTTATTTTTAGCTACTAATTTTGTCATGTCACATCTGAGTTTTCTTTGTGTTGTGCATGAAAAAGGCAATAAATATAGTTTAAAAAAATAAAATTAGTTGCCCATTAATTCTCATTCAATTGTAAAATTGATTAATCAGCTAACCATTTCACTTCTACTATAAACGTAAAACATAATATGATTTAAACTCTTCTTAGGTTAATGCAAAAATCTACAGAAACTAGTAAATAAAGTTCTCAGATAAACACAGTGAATTACAATATTTCCCTCTGAAATGTAGTGAAGTAGATGTATAAAGTGACATGAAAAGAATAGACTCAAGTAAAGATCAGATTCATTTTTAAGTACATATTTGAGTAAATTTACTTCATTACATATCACCACTGCCACAACTACATGCCAAATACTAACCTTAATTTCAAACTCACCCTATCCAAAAACCCAGTCTTAACCCTTAAGTGTCATGGTTCACCTTGTTGGGGAGCAGCTCAAAGTCTAATTGATGAACGATTTAGTTTTCGTTGGTGTTAATGTGAGTGTTTGTGTTTTCAGTGTTGAGGAAATTATCAATAACTCGTTGAGCAGGTCAGGCGAGTGTGTGTTTCTTGACTGCGGATGCTTTCACACCTTGTCAGGTAAGGCCTCTGTCAGGAGGGACAGCCTGATGAATGGTGGCTTGCATGACTCATCCTGATTTTTTTTTTTTTTTTTTTTTTTTGCTGCAGTTTGGAATTAAAATTCCCTTTTATCATCAAAAATAATCAATCAAAATATTTTGCTTTCCTGCCAAGAATTATTTTAGAAGATTGACAGCATCCTCATGTCTGTCTGGTGAATATAAAGCTGGAGCCAGCAGACATTTAGCTTTGCATAAAGACCAGAAACTCCACCCAGGAGCATCTCTTTTTATACATGCTAACACGCCTTTATATGGGTGGTCATGCCTAAAAAATGTTAGGCAAACAACCCACAAAACACTGATACCTGTGGTTTTGTCGACTGAGTTTGACATTTTGAGGATTGCATCTTGGTTTTGTTTTTTTTAAGCATATCCTGCTTTAGGCATAAGGCCACTTATGACTGGCTGCAAAACTTTACAGCAGAAATGAGCAGGTTAACCGCTTGGTTAAAAAAATAGATAAACAAATAAAATACATGTAAAAAATGGTTTTGACCTCTATACCTAATCCTTAACATTCATGACAACTGAAGGGGATGTGATTTTTCTTTTTGTTTGTTTTGAACTCATCTGTTTACATTTTATTAACCCTTAAAGTTACACATATTTGAAGGTGGAGCCGCTTCAGCAAGGTGTTGCTACAGTCTGTGTGCATTTATTTCCCTTTTTTCCCCTTTTCCTTTTTCACTCTGATGTTTAAAAGCTGCTTGGTTTTGTAACAGTTCATGCAGCCTAAATTATTTCATTTTTCATCAAAATGTAGAGGTCCTCATCTCTGGAATTCACCAAGTAAAAAACTGTATTGACTTCATCATCTTCAAAACTAAAATATATATATTTTATCCAAAAAGAACTGACTATATGTATTTCAACTCCTGCACTTTTTAAATATAATTTTATGTTATTTGATTTCTTTCTTTTTTGATTCATTAGGTTTTGTTGATTTGAAGGGGAGGGCTTTGTATAAGACATTTGGGCTTCTTTCCTCTCCTGCAAAGTTAACTTTACTTTGTAACTTTACATATTAATATTTTATCCTTAACTTTGTTCAGATAAACAAAACTAAAATATAGTAAAATAAAATAACATAAACGGATGCAAGTAATTCTTAATCAAAAGTACAAAATTTGATTGAACAGAGGCCAAAAGCAAACTGACAGTTCTTTGGCTACTGAACATATTTGTAAGTTTTAATCTGTGTAGTTATGTTTATAAAGGTTATCCAGGGAAATCTACTCTGTAAACAGTCACAGAAAGTTTTCTGTTTTATGTCATGTTTTCTCAGCTGCAGTTTCAAACACGGACACAATGTGCTGGGATGTGCCCTATCATTCATTTCAGTCACAATGCATCTCGTGACCCTGCAGAGACCTCAGTGCACCGGTGTTTAACGCTGCATGATTGACTTCCTCTTCCAACAATGAGAAGGCAGCGCTGATTATTTTCCTCCAATCACAGCGCAGCATGACGGAGAAAACCGAGTAAAGACGGACATTGCCAAAGCGCCTCCAATTGGCTGCTGCGTCAGTTGAAACAGTCGTTTGTTGTTTGTGCTCCCGGTAGAAACAATTTAAAACAAAAAGTGTGTGTTACTTTAACGAGGACAAAAATGACGACGCGGTTGGGGATGTTTTATATAATCGGGGCGCTGCTGATAACACAAAGCGCCGCAATCTTCAGGTAATTAACTGTTTATCAGCTGATGTTTTGGCAGCTCGGGTTAAGCTAATATCAGCCTGTCAGCCTGTATCACCTCACAGAGACACGAGCGGCTGCTTTTAATGCATGTTAATGTCAGCGCGCGTGCTTTAACCTGCCTGTTTTGGCCTCCGGTAACCCCACGTGCTTCCAATTCATGTTTAAATTGTTTTAACTGCAAAGGTGATGCCTGTGCACTTAAAATGACACAGTTTGTGCAGTTACAAAATTTGCATGAAAGTTGATGTGGACATTTTGTACCAGGAAGCAGCCTGTTCGGCAGCACGAGGCACGCGCGTTTAATTGATTAATTCTTCATTTCAGAGTCCCCCTCCATAAAACCAGGAGCCTCCGCCGCCTCATGAGCGATAACGGTTTGTCTCTGGAGGAGCTTCGGGCTTTGGCGAGGAGCACCGGAGCACCGGACAGCTCTCCTTCCCCCAAAGTGCCCGTAGAGAGGCTGACCAACTTCATGGATGTACGTGCAGTAAACTTTAATCCAGATAAACTCATCATGATAATGCAATCACCCTTTCCCTTAGATGTTAACAGGAACTTTAGTTTGTAATGAGCGAGTGCTGCAGGGGCGTCATTCATTCCCTACACTTTTTCAGAAGGCAGTATATATATATATATATATATATATATATATATATATATATGTGTGTGTGTGTGTGTGTGTGTGTGTGTGTGTGTGTATGTATGTATATATATATATATATATATATATATATATATATATATATATATATATATATATATATATATAAAATTTATTTATTTTTATTTTATTTCATTTATGTTGACGGGGACAAATGCATAAAACACACAGCTTGCTTTTCAGAAGGTAGTATTAATATATAATTTTATTTATTTTTGACAGGGACAAATGCATAAAACATAGCTTGCTGTCCCTGTGCTTTTCAGAAGGCAGTGTTTTATATATATATATATATATATATATATATATATATATATATATAATATAAATTTTATTTATTTTTGACAGGGACAAATGCATAAAACATAGCTTGCTGTCCCCTACACTTTTTTTCAGAAGGCAGTTTATATATATAAATATATATAGCATTTTTTTTAATTTAATTTATTTTTGACAGGGACAAATGCATAAAACAAAGCTTGCTGTCCCTGTCACTTTTTCAGAAGGCAGTGTTTTTTATCTATATATATATATATATATATATATATATATATATATATATATATATATATATATATATATATATATATATATATGTGTGTGTGTGTGTGTGTGTAGATATATATATATATATATATATATATATATTTTATTTTATTTTTGACAGGGACAAATGCATAAAACATAGCTTGCTGTCCCCTACACTTTTTCAGAAGGCAGTTTATATATAAAATATATATAGTAATTTTTTAAATTTAATTTATTTTTTAAAAGGGACAAATGCATAAAACATAGCTTGCTGTCCCCAGCCATTTTTTTTCAGAAGGCAGTTTTTTAAAATATATTTTTAAATTTTTATTTTATTTATCTATTTTTGACAGGGACAAATGCATAAAACATAGTTTGTCAGTGGCCGATGCATAAACGTGAATTGGTTTGTCCATTCTGGGCAACGGCTTATTTTAAAGTTGACAAAAATGCAATGATTCTTAACACTGGACCTTTAAGTTAATATCCAATGGTGTGTTTGTGCAACATGTTGGCAGCCGAACGTAGTAGAAACACTGATATCTCAAGTGAAATTGCTTTATTCAGTATTTTTTTTAGGTTCAAATCGCCTGGTCTGTTTGTTTTGGAGAGAGGAGTAGTTTCAGCTGGTTGCATCTGCAGTTATCACCAATATTTCCACAAAATTCCCCTAAATCTGACACACAGGACCTTTTTAGTAAAATGTACTTTCCGTCAAAAAGGTTGTCTTTGTAAAAGTTCTACATGACAACTCTGTATTTAAAAACCTCCAGTAATATAAAATGTGTAATTTGAAAGCAGGGTAGGACAATTTTTCCCCTCACGTTTTGCTACTTTTTTGCTGTATTTGTTTTTTTGTTTTTTTTTTATGAAGGGCGCATAGTAAAAGTTTTGTTTTGCTTCAGGTAGGGGTATCTTAAAAAACCTAAAGCCTTAAAGCCTTTTGGAGGATTTGTCTACTCGAGGCGCTGTGGTCCAGGCAAAGTTCAGTATTCGAGCAGTATAGTTAAAGATAAACATAAAGGAATGGTGAAGTAAATATTAGACTTTGGCACTCAAATATCCTGGGCTGAAACCTCTTTTGTTTACACGTTACTTTGAATAACTTGGAATAAGTGATAAGGAATCAGTTTCATCTGCATTTGCTCTGGATTTTCAGCTTTTCTCACTCGTGCATGTTATAAGTCGTGTGTGTGTGTGTGTTTCACTGCAGGTTTCAGTGTTTCCTGTAAACTTTTTTTTATTGTGTGTGTGTGTCCAGGCTCAGTACTTCGGGATGATCAGCATTGGCACGCCTCCGCAGGACTTCACTGTGCTGTTTGACACCGGCTCCTCCAACCTGTGGGTGCCCTCCATCCACTGCGCCTTCCTCGATTTGGCCTGCTGTGAGTTTGGGGACTTTCTGAGTGAACTGACTCATTCAACACGCTCTAAATGTGTCTACTTCCTGGAAGGGACTCGCCGTTTTTACCAAACATTAGTGATTCAAATATCACACTTCTTTTTCCTTTACGGTTTGTTTTTTACTTTAAATGTGCTGCATCTGCTCTGTCTTAGGGCTGCTCTGACTTCTTCACTGCAATTTCAGGATTAATTCAATAGTAGAAGTCAGCAGTCTGGCATTAATATATACAGAGTTAATCATTACAGTGTACAGTACATGTATGGCATGACAATATACAAAAAATAGGACAAAAGTTCATAAGACAAAGTGATGCAAAGGGTCATCACTGTGTCCTTTAAAAGAGGATGTAAAACTAAACCTCGAACACTATTGCATTTAAAGGCCAAACTGTCTTTTTAACAGACAGACGAACGGTCACATGAGAACTGTGCTGACCGCAAATCGAGTTAATTGTTATCATGCGCACAACAATTACAGGGAAGCAGGCACTGAAAATCCGAGGCCTCTAACAATGACTGATAAATATCCGTAAAAAAAAATGGAAGTAAATGCAAAATTTGAATCCATGTTATAAAATGTGAGTAAATAAATACAATTAAATAAAAATAAAGTAAAATAAAAATAATTATTCAAAGACGAGGGCACATTTAGGAAATGAGTAAAATTTATTAACAGCTAAATTTAAAGCCCTAGTAATGAATGACTGCCAAACAACTTTAAAAGATTTCAATATCAAACAGTTGCTTGGGTATTTTTGTAACTCTGAGTGGTCTGCAGCTTTGGATGAGACAATTAGCACCTGAACTCAAATATATAGAAGTCTTAAAATATCTTCAATTTTTTTTAGGCTTTAAAGTAATTAAATAGTCTTAAATTTGAATTAGTGAGGTCATAGTTGCGACAAACATTTATCTAATTTGATTTATCCATCTTTTAATTTCTTTTTTTTTTTACAGTGACAGTCACATTTCTGATCTCAAAAATATTTAAACCTACCACTGAACCCGGTGCTGTCTTTTTACTTTACACTTGCACCTTCCTGTTGGCAAAATGTAGATTAACTTCATTCATTCATATATATTCCTACATAAAACATAAAATCTCTACATGAGACTTTTAACTTTCATACGTAGACTGCAGTGCTGATTATGAAAAATATGATTGTCCTCAGTTTGGTTTAAAAAAAAAAGGCATTAAATTTAAATGTCTTATACCTTTTGTTAACAGTCACTTTCTGATACCTAAAGCCATCACAGGTAGGGCTGACACCAGGTGTCGCCAATTAGTTTCCAGGGGGCCAACCATCTGGCCCCATTTCAAATTATTAATGATGTATTGTCACTAACTAACTGGTTTCCTAAGTTGATGAAATTATTTTTCCATTAGGGCTTCATCGGCGTTACAACTCGAAGAAGTCGAGCACATTTATTAAGAACGGCACCGAGTTCTCCATCCAGTACGGCAGAGGCAGCCTGTCCGGCTTCATCAGCGAAGACACCGTCTCTGTGAGTCTGAGACGCTCACTCACACGGCTCTTTGTTTTACTGCATTCCTCACATTTGGTGGTCACGCCATTCCTATCATTTCATTAAGTTTTTTCCTCCTGATGTCTCTCTCCTGCTTGCAGGTTGCAGGTCTGCCTATTCCTGGCCAGCAGTTTGGCGAGGCGGTGAAGCAGCCTGGCATCACATTCGCAGTGGCGCGGTTCGATGGGGTGTTGGGCATGGCCTACCCCTCCATATCTGTAGCTAATGTCACCCCAGTGTTTGACACGGCCATGGCTGCCAAGCTGCTGCCCCAGAACATTTTCTCTTTCTACATCAGCAGGTTGGTGTCTGACAGAAGAGTGAATCAAGTAAAGATTATTGAATCGGCCACTCAAGAATCGTTGCCTTCGGTCGGTTTAACTGTCGGTAGGCGTGTGCGATATATCAAATATATGCAATATATGGAATATACGCGATATATCGTATATACGCATATAAGAACATACGTGATATATCGCAACTTGTTCCACATGGTATATATAAAGTGATTATGTTGCAAACATCAAGTATAAATTGTCACGTAGTTTTTATGAGTCACCGGCAGACACACACACACACACACACACACACAGACAAAGCAGCACATGTTTTTATAACATTTGTGTATTCATCTTTATTATATGTCAGCAGCTACTTGATTTAACTTCACTGTAACTGCAGTTCATTCAATCATTTTGTGTTGTGGTCATTAGTATCGGTTTAAAGGACATATTTGTGGTGTATCACCATATAGTCTTGAAATATTGCGATATTATTTTAAAGCCATATCGCCCAGCTCTAACTCTTGGTCAGAGAGACTTTTACAGCCTGATGTCAAAGTTGGTCTTAACTTTTTTCCCTGATACTGCCGGTTAAGTCCACAGCTTTCTGTTCTGCTTTCTGCTTCTCTTAGAGACCCAAAAGCAGCAGTAGGAGGAGAGCTGGTGCTGGGTGGGACAGACCCTCAGTACTACACCGGAGACCTGCACTATGTCAATGTCACACGAAAGGCCTACTGGCAGATCGAGATGAGCGGGTGAGAATGAACCTTCTGTGGCTTCATTGTTATTAAAAGGAACTTGAATAGTGCGGTCGATGTTGACACGCTTTCTGTTCTGTCTTTGTCAAAAACACAATTCTCACTTTTGGTTATTGAAAGTAGCATTATCACTGATGTGGAAAACTGTGGTCAGTATTCACTTCACTTTATAAAATCATAATCTAATTTAAATAAGTATTCTCCTGATCCCAAAGGCATGACAACAAACTCAGCAGGTAGTAAACTGACGCCTCTTGTCTCTCTGTCTCGCCCTGCTGCTGCTCCCTCTATAACCCGCCCTGCAGAGTTGGAGTCGGCAACCAGCTGACTCTCTGCAAAGCCGGTTGCCAGGCTATCGTCGACACGGGGACGTCCCTGATCGTAGGTCCTGTGCAGGAAGTCAGGGCGCTGCAAAAAGCCATCGGAGCTCTGCCCCTGCTGATGGGAGAGGTAGAGCTGACACGTAATATAGAAAACAGAGAAATGACATGATGCCTTCGCTGTGATCTTACATCCTGTGACCTTCACTGAAGCACTTTTTTCCTTTGTGTGTTTTGTTCTCTTGAGATCAAATTCAGTTTTTCAGTGTATTAATTATTAAGGGCTCAGCTCAAAGGGAAGTCCATAGACAATACAACAAAATAATAATAATAATAATGAAAACATAGAAAAAAATATATTAGAAAAAACATTACGCAGTGAATCAGGCATTTACGTACAGACATGAACACAAGTGGCTCCAAATCCTGAACTTAAACCTCACTGAGCTCAGTTCAGGATTGGCTGGAGCCAAAATGATGCCATTTTCAAATTTTACCACCTTACATATATACCTATAAATCATGTTTCTTAATACAGAAGAACATTTTGCTTGACCTCGAGCTCTGAGAGCTGATTTCAGCGTGTCTTCCTCTCTCTCCTCTGAAGTACTGGATCGACTGTAACAGGATCCCCTCTCTGCCCGTCATCTCCTTCAACATCGGCGGGAAGATGTTTAACCTGACTGGAGAGGATTATGTCGTGAAGGTAGATACAGATTAATTACGTTCACTGTAATTTTGTCTCCGCCGGGTGGTGAAACCAATTTAATGTAGGAACTATTTTCTTTCCACCAAACTACACCTGTCAGTGGACTCACCGTGCAGTAGGAAGCACCACTGAGCTACTTAGAGGAGGACGCCATTAATGTTTCATCTTGAGCTGCCGCAAGCACGAGCTTCTTGTTGATGAGTAGATGCACGCTTCCTGCTGCGCGGTGATCCGGTCGGAGCGTGTAGTTCAGTTAAAAGTTGCGACATTAGAGTGCTCACAACAAGGTCTGTGGTTTATCTTGAGTGACCAGGTCATCATTTCTGTAAAGAAACATTGGCGTTGAGTTTTACAAATGTATTTTTTGGCGCTTTGAGCACCACAAGCCGAGTGTCATCAAGTTCCATAATATTAAATAAAAGGCAAACATCTCTACAGCTGATATCTGCAACACTCGACAACTCACACCAAAACAATCTAGACCGATAAATAACACTACAGGTAAGAGGGAAAATGTGTAGTTTTTATTTTGGGAGTGAACTGTCCCTTTAAGACTAACTCTGATTCAAAAGTGTGTCTATTATCTTTAATGTGTCCTTGCAAAACTAAAAATATTTGCTTTTGTTAAAAATGATTTTCTCCTTTTTTGCTGCAGGAGTCTCAGATGGGTTATTCGATCTGTCTCTCGGGCTTTATCGCCATGGACATCCCGCCTCCCGCAGGGCCCCTGTGGATCCTGGGAGATGTATTCATCAGGAGGTACTACACCGTGTTTGACAGGAACGCAGACCGTGTTGGGTTTGCACCCGCCAAGTAGATCGCTGAACACTATGTGTGAAATGTTGCTCTTCTCATTTCTGGTGGTTATTTGACTTCCAGAGTTGCACCAAGTGAAGCTCAGTTTCATCATCAATGTTGCGTTATTTCATTTACAGCAATCGACAGCATTTAACGATCGTTAAACGTCACTGTAAGACCTGGCGTCCCACATAAATGTCTCACATCTGCTTAGAATAATGAGGTTTACATGAGAAGCAACATTAATCGCCGCTTCGACGCATTTTTTGTTTGTGCCACTGAACAAAGGGACTGCTTCACTCTTTCAGTTTGAGCTTCATCTGTGATTCGGCAGAATTCAGTCAGAGCTATGCATTTTGATGTGCTGTTTATTTTTTTGTAATGTAGCTGTTCCAGGGGACCCTCAGATTTTGGGATGCAAGTTTTTCATTCCTAACAACTGAAACACATTTCCAGTTCCCAGTGTGTAATAATATCATAATTTTGGATGGTTTTGTACATTTGAAGGTATCTCAGGATGTTTCTCTTAATATGCCTATGTGGATTTTAATACCAAATCTCATTGAATAAAGCTTTAAATAAATATTTTGTCAGATTTTGAACAGATGAGTTTTTGTTTTGTTTTTTTGTTTTTTGTTTTTTAAATCTGCCAGAGTTAAAATTTAAGTGCATTTCAGGTTAAACTAAACTCAAACAGCAGATGTATAGAGCGAGTCCCACAGCATTAATACCTTTTGACTGGAAAATACTTGCGAAAGTTGTTGGGACGTTTTTGCGATATGAGTTAAATACACGAAGAAAACATTCTCTGAGGTACTGCTTGTAATGCTAAATACCATCAGCAATAATTTTTTTAATAATTAAATTAACGCTTGTTTCAATAACCTTGTTCTGATACAATATAATAAGTATTCATGACTTTTGTATATTTAATATAATTTGCTGTTATAATGGTATTACATTTGCTAAAGAGATTATGACTTTTTTAGGACCCAGAGCTCAAAGTTTAAGGACATGAAAAGACTCGAGACTCAGTCGTGACTTGCAAAACAATAACTTGGTTAAACTTTTGTTCTTGTTTTGTTTATTTCTATTTTAACTAGTAAGCATATTGGTTATCTGTTTAATTAACTTTAGGTTTGCATATGTATTTTTTGTGTCTTTGTTCATGCTCATCATTTAAATTAAAGGTCTCGTTTAATTGATGGACCTTTCCCAAACTTCTTGACTTGTCGTAGGACGGATTCAGGTGGAGCTGATGACAGTTTGTGCTTTTTCTTTTCAGTCTTAAAAGTTTAGATGAAAGAAAAACAAAGATGAACGTGCAGAATGTCATTTGTAACATTTAATGAAGTATACAAAGTGCTGCACCGTTCAACTCCAGAGCTGAACTTAAAAAAAAAAAAAAAAAAAAAGCTGGGGAAAATTACACAGCATGCAACGAAGCATATGGCTAGTATGAACTCCACAAGGTAGAGGTAGTGATCTACTTTGGGTTATTTGTTTCACAATAACGTTACAAATGTGGCACAGTGACTCCCTTCCCTTCAGCATGAACCAGGTCTGCAAAGGAAGACGCTTCATATGCAAACAAAGATCCTCTGTGGATTCATTTCTATCAGTACATCCAGAACAAAGCACTTCATGAAGCACGGGAAGTGGTACTTTACATGTTGAATTGAATGCAAATAAATATTTTTTTTGGTTACAAATGTACAATAAATACAAAAATATTCACCTGTTTCTCCATTATTATCTGGATGATGATTATGATTATGAACTGAATGCACAACGGAAATCCCTCCATATTGTACACTATACATAAACTGAGGATCGAGGGGACACTTGCTCCATATCACTGCATTTTCTTTTTCATTCTAAGGCTAAAGGTGAGAACAGAAAGCAACCGTGTGATTAGTTTAGACATGTTTTGGGTAGTCATTTAGAGACAAACTCCACCTCTGGCAGCTATTGTTGTGGCAACTCCACCTACTGTCACCTGCGATGAGTAGCAGGCGAAACTAGTAACATCGGCTATTAAAGCTGCTTTTATACGACTGAGGATCTGTGAGTGGATCCGGCTCAATCAGATCATCATCTAGAGGAGATTAGCACCTGTAAACTATTAATATACAAGCGTGGTGCCAAACACTTCCTGCGCAGGGTCAGGACTGCGTGACATGGCCTAGTATTCTGCACTAATCCACGTCTGGTTTCCTATTCTGGACAGACTGGGCACCTAGAAGTTAATCAGGGTTTAATGTGAAAACAAAGTGTGCACACAGACACACAAATACTGAAATACAGAGGTAACAGGCTCCATGCTGGAACTGCAGTCAGGCAGGAGGTCAAAGGGAAACTTCTTTTTTAACCTGAACCCACTTTTTCATGTTTTGTGTCAAAGTGATTTATTGGAACCATTTTTTTAAATTGGTAAGGTATTTAGTGAGATGTGAAACAAGCTGCATTGTAATCCATAATGCAATTGTGCACCCATCAATGTAATTCACTAAAATTGCTTGTTTTGCCACTGATAGGCTCAGATTGTTATTGTAAGTGACATTTTGGAAAAGGATCCCCAACCAAAAACAGCCCTGAAATTACTATACCCAGAACAACCAGACTCCATTTAAACAGTCATTTAAACGTGTGTAGAGTCAGAATATTTCACACCTAAGTGGATAAGTTAAGGGTTTTTCAACCAGTACATTTTTGTGAATTTTATCTTGTTTCTGTCAACTTTGAATGGCGTGTTTGATGATAAAATCAGTTTATATTAATGGAGTCTGGTGAGTTTGGCAATATCGATTTTGGGACTGTGGTGAAGCAAAACTGATTTAATCTTAAACAAAAAAGGTCTATTTCTGTCAGGATCTTTTCCATAATGTCAGACATTTAAAATAATCATCTGAGCCTGTCAGTGGCAAAAACAAACACTTTTAGTGGACATAAACTGACAGTACCACCATGCCCCAAATGGCTACATACTATCATACTATATGAGGTCGGTATGTGTATTGTACCACAGCATTTCCCAAACCTCTCCTCGGGTACCGCTTGTCCTGCATGTTTTAGATCTCTACCAGCTTCAGGAGTTCATAACGAGTTGATCATTTGAATCAGCTGTGTTGCAGCAGGAAGATCTAAAACATGCAGCACTTCGGGTGATCAAGGGGAGGTTTGGGAAATGCTTTTCTAACACAAAAAAATGTCCTCGCGGCACCCCTTTCTCCAATTTATGAACGTTTCCACCATTCAAGTCAGAAGTCGAACAGTGCTTCTCCTTCAGTGAGACAACAACAATCATCAAAAGGTAAATAACCTTTTCATCTCTCCGTATGATCATTTCTATAAAGCTGTCAGAACAATCTGAGCCTGTCAGTGGCAAAAATAAGCACTTTTAGTCGACATAAATTGACTGCACAATTGCCATTACAGATTACATTACTGTTTTGCTGTTAGAGCATCTCTCAATACTGGACCAATGTCAAAAATTGTTGTCTCGTGTCACTTAGACACAAAGACATAAAAAAGCAGGGTTCAGGTTGAAAAATACCAAAGTTTCTCTTTAATACTGAGACTAATTTACCAACTGACAAACATCTGTACCACGTTTAAAGCAGTGGGTTGTGGGAGAAAAAAATGTCTTAAAAACTGAGCTGTTGTGTTAGCAACCGCTGTTGGAAACATCCGATCTTGAAGGTAATGACGCAGGAAACTGGAATTTAAATTAAAGCAAAAACCACTAGACTAAAGCACTTTCAGGACGTCCTCCTGAGACATTTTGACCAATGTTTTGACAGTGCAAAATAACCCGTGATCAGGTCGTAAAAGAAACGAGATAATAAAGCATATGAGACCTGTGACCCAAAGCAACACATGTGGGACAGAAGAAGAAACTTCGTCATAACAGACAAAGAGCAGCTCTGTATTAGAGACAGTCACATGGGAACATTTTCCATTCTCGCCAAAATGAAAATGCCGGTGCTGAATTGATTAAATTTCATGATCACCAACAAACCATAAATTCTAGCATATTCCATTTGTGGATTAAACTTTACATCTGATTGACAGTTGAATGGTGAGTTTGAAATATTACAAATAGACATCGACATATAACTCAGTGTATATTCACCTGTTTGATCTCTAGATTCGGTAGATAACACATGCAAGCTGCAGACATCCAATCACAGCCTAATGTTTGTTTTCTCAGATCCCTGCAAACATGGAAAGCATACATCTTCAGCGCAGCCACTGTATTAATGAAGTCCTTAGAAAACTTTCGATTTGAACTCTAAACTCTTATCAAAACACGAGCAGTATTTAGAGGCCTGGTGTGTAGGAGTTAGCGGCAACAGTCGTAACTATATTTCTATTCGTTTAAAATAATCGGAAAATAAGTGACTGCTTTTGTTGTCCTCAAAAGACCCGTTTATCAGTCCCTCCAGGATTTAGTAATCTTGTGATTGTCACAATTAATGCAAATTCAGCCAATCGGCAGGAATTCTGCGCAACCTTGCAAATTTGTCTTTCTCTGACAGTTTTGCTGTTGGGATGAGATGTTATTGGCACAGTGTCTCGCGTTCGGTGAGTTGAGTTAGCTCATGCAGGAACAAAGAAGTTCCTTCAGTATCTTCCTTCAATAATAAGCTCAAAATCTAAAACAGCGTCACAGCTATTTTTGCTGCGACATACATCGCATTTTTTTAGAAAAGCTGCTGTGAATTAGCCATTTAGCCAGTTTACATTTACATATGGAGCGATTTCTCTTCCGTAGGGTCTGCTGTGTTGTTGATACATTAACTCAGATAAACCACACACTGGCTCTTGATAAGGCCATGTTAGTTTTCGCGTTGCCTCCTGTGGTTCTCTATCATACTTGGTACACAAACAAGTTTCAGTTCAGTCACTTCAATGCCAAATACCACTAAATCCTACACACCGGCTCTGTGAGATTGAAGATGAAAAGACGGTTGGCGTGTCTCTTTAGGCTGACAATTTATTAGCTTTTGGTTTGTTATACACACAATCAACATTACACTATTCCTCGACACAGAGTCTTGGACCCAAATCAAAACAGAGGGGACAACATTTAACTGCATGGGATGAAACTCTCCAACCTGTTTAAAAAGAGCTCAAATATGATGCAGACGTACGAACTGTGTCTCTGACTCAGTTTTTCCCTTCAGTTTAGACTCAGTCCTGATGTATTAGGCCTTAAAGCACGTTTACTCTTAACTTCATTAATACAATGGCTTCAGTGAGCGACATGAACGCCGATTAGCCTTCGTTTTCTTCAGAGATTAAAATAGTATTTGTATGACCACATTACGTACAGCTTTGAACAGAAGTAACTGCTACTGTGTGTATCCCGTTTTCTCACTGACGGCATTTAAGACTGAAGAGGGCGCGTGTTTCCGGAGAGCGGTTGATTCCATGCAGTTGTTTTTTCCCCAGAAACCTCATTATGGCTGGAGGTCACCATTGCTCAGAAAACACTGGATGACATTTCAATGCCATGTTTCCGCGTCGTGGCGTTTGTTTGCGAGGTTGTCAAGGATCGGACGGCTGTGCCACAGCAGTTCTCAGCAGCCCCTCGGGATCTGAGAGGGCGCAGTAGAGCGTATACCCCAGCTCGTCCACTTCCTGCGCAGTCAGCTCGCAGAATAAGTTAACTTTAGGGCTGAGGGCACACGGCAGCCTCCCGGCTTCGAGGTGTCCCACTAGCGCTCGTAGCAGCTGAAGGAAGCGGTCGGCCAGCGCGTCTTGGGTCCAGTCGCCTTCTTTTTCGCACAGCAACAAGATGGCGTTGGTGAGCTGGCTGGCGTTGAGTCGGTTCAGGGCAGGGTTGAGCTTGCACACGGCCTTCGCCAGCTTCAGGCATGCGCATCTGCAGCCCCCGTCCTCCTGGTCCAGGGCCCTGAGTCGCGCCGTCTCTGCCACCCGGAAGCTCTGCCGCCACAGGTTTTCATGGCGCTCTGCAGCAAGTCGATGCGGTTTGGCGATCAGCGAGGTTCCATCCTCCATGACAAGTAACGGTAAAAAGTCCACATATAGTTTACGGTTTGTCTCGTACTGCACCTCCAGAGTCAGTGTCTCTGAGGGAACCACAGGACGAATGATGTAGTCGAGGACGCTCCCTATAGCTGGCCAGTTGATGGAGCCCGCCACTAGCTTGTCAAAGACCTCGAGGACTGATTTAGGGGACAGGTAGCCTCCGACCATGCAGCGGTCCCAGTAGCTGCTGTTCCGCGGGAAATACTCCAAATTCTCCCTGCGGACGAGCCAGAAACCCGGGACATTCATGATGGTGTCCTCCCCGGGGATGGACGACCACAGGTTCTTCTCCAAGATAAGAGGCACCATGAGCTGAGCGTGGTCCGCTGTCACCACCTGAAAGACGGAGGAAGGGGATAAAACTGAAGAAAGCATGGCAGGCTGCAAACTTTTACAAACTGTAGTTTTATACACATATTTTATATATTATATATATTTAATATTTATATATATAATATGGGACAGGGCAATACTGCCTATAAATAATATAGCAATATTTAAGGCTACGTTACAATACACAATATATATCTCCACATCTTGAAATCTCCTCTAAACTACTGTATACTACTAAAATACTAAGCTACTAAATAAATAGTTACAGTTAGAATAAACAGAATAAATAAAGTAGCTATTGTTATGTCACAAATAAGGATAAGTTAAAGTACTGTTATAATGAAATTAAGTCAACTGTTACAATACAAGAAAATAAACTACTGTTACAATTAAGTTAAAAAAAGACATAAAGTACTGGTATAAAAAGGTTAAATACACTACTGTTACGATTAAGTCCAATTAAATACACCACTGTTGATATGCAGTTAAATATTCTATTGTTGAAATAAAATTAAACTAAAGTACTGTAACAATAAAGTTAAATATTTTACTGTAACAATAAAAAACTAAACAAAATACAGTTATAATAAAGTTAAATACTCTACTGTTGCAATTAAGTTAAAATGAATAAAGTACTGTTTTAATAAAGTATAATTAATTTAAATAAACTACTGTCCAACACCACAGTAAAATAAACTAGTGTTAAAATAAGTTAAATAAACAAAATAAAATACTGTTAGTGCTGTTACCATAAAGTTAAACTAAATACACAACTTGTTATAATAAAGTAAAATAAACTACTGTTTTAACAAAGATAAATAAAGTACTGTTATAACAGCTAAATAAAGAACTGTTGCAAGACAGTTATATAAACTACTATTATTATGAAAATGAAATTAGGAATTGTTAAACAACAGTAACTCTTGGATCTAAAAATAAAGGCCCACGTGTGTAGCTCTTACCTGCAGGTCATCATACAGACTGCCGCTCAGGTACATCTCTCTGAGCGGCATGTCGGGCAGTTTGGCGTGAAGAAACACTCTGAGCTCAGCGCAGATGTCCAGCGCTGCCCTCCGAGCCTGAGCCTGCTCCTCTGTCGGGATGTTCACATTATTTTGGTAGAAGCCCCACAGATGCTCCTGCAGGGACAGACGCATTCGGGCCCGCTGCAGGTCTGACTGAGTGGCGCCGCTGCCTCCCACAGCTGCTCGACCCAGCGCCCTCCGCAGACAGTCTGAGGAGATTAGAAGAATTAACTCCATCATTTAAAATAATGATTTTTGAAGTCATAACTAGCAGCGCATAACAAGAGGGGCATGGGTGTGTTTTCAAAATATAAGACTAATCTAAAAATACTATATTAAGGGCTCCTACAGTATCTGAGATTCAACTACATCATCTCAAACTAAAATACATCAGCTGGCTGACTACAGACAGCACTACAGAGAGCCGACACCCACTGTACAGGAAGAGCAAGAATCCTCCAAACAGGCTGTCTGTCAACAGATAAAACGACAGCTGGCTGAGCGTCTAAACCGCGAAACAGGCTGCTCAGTACTGCATAACATTACATGCAAAGGACATTCGAGAGACTGACTACGTTTTCATGCACACTAATATTCCACTGTTATTCCGAATTTGATGCAGGTCATGTAGGCAGCATATTATGTTTGAATAGTACAAATTAGGCCTTTTTTGGAATTAACCTTTTTCCCGACATATGGGATATGCTGATATTATTTAGGTTTAAGGACATGTACACATGTCAGTTTGGGTTTTTACTGCAGTTTGTCAGAAGACGTCTTGCCTGTTTTTGGTCAGCTGGGTTAGAGATGCACGCTCAAAAGAAAAGCCCAGATTTTTTCTACTCTTTAACATTAAAAGACTTGGATATCTGCATGAATATAACTGTGCCAACATTTTCAGGTTGTTAAAGGAATAAACAGGTAGAAAACTTGGAAAAAAATCCTATTTTGATGCAAAGATGCAAAATGGCACAAACAGCTCCAGCCCTTCCACTTTTACATTTATTGAGGTGATAAACAAAACGTTTGGGCATGTTAATCAGAGAATACATGGATGCATGTTTACAGAAATATTAATAAAATATTCATTGCCATTAGCCATGTAAACAGCTTAGTAGGAATATTTTTTTCTTTTTTAGAACGAGGGCAAAAAACTGGGATATTTTGTGCATGTCGATGTAGCCACTAATGCAGGACAAATCTAACTTTTAAAGAGCACTTTGTTTTCCTCACCTGGTTCAAACGCATGTGAGGATGTGGGCAGAGACTGCAGAGACCTGCTAACTGTGGACTTCATGTCATGGTTCAGTACTCGAGGCGACGAGCCCATCCAGGCCGGCTCCTCCCAGCTTCTCTTTCCTGTGGGCTCCATGCCGGTGGGGCTGGTGGGAGCGCTTATGGCACGGTCATACATCTGCACAACAAACAGCAACTGTGTTGGACGCTTAAGTGAGAGCATTTTCCCTCTTCATACACATGGGAGTGGAGGAGTGTGGAGAGAATCAAAAGTTGGAGGTGAACAGTTTCTCACTCACTCTTTTGACAGCAAGTGTCGCAATGCCGAGCATGGCTGCCCCTCCCACTCCCAGCACCAGCTTGGCGTTGGAAAGCATGAAGTCGATGGCTGTGCCGATCCCATTGTCATCTTTCTTCCCTTTACGGTCTCCATTCACGCCCGCCATCCTGCCACTGAAGAAAGAAGAGAGGAAGAGTATAAGACGAAGCACAGAGACAGAAAGAGGATATTGATTTACTATTACACCTACAGAAGGAAAATCTTTGAGTAGCTACACCCAACAGTCTTACTCGTGACCTGTGATATTTGCTCATCATCCCAATCAAAGTGTCTCATATCTAAGAAATTTCACCTCTGACAAGATCATTTTCTTATTTGCAAACCCACCTGGGAGATACACCTCCAGACGACCTTTAACCCACCTCCAGATGACCCGTGACCCCTTCCCCCCTACATAAGCCCACCCAGTCGGCTGTTGAGGAAAAACTGGCCCCTCTTCAGTGCGTCCTCCTTATCTTCGGGTACTGTCAGGGCTTGGCAGCGGCGAAACTCGCGAGCCACGGCGCGGCGGTAGTAATTGCGGTCGGTGTACTGAAGGTGACGCCCTGCGCGGAGCAGCGCCCGGTACAGCTCCAGCACGGCACTGCGAGACCAGCCGCCCATTAGGGACCACACATGGAGAGGGGGGAGACCCTGGCACCTGGGAGGAGGAGAGCAGGAGTGCAGTCAGAAAACTCGTGTTTGAAATGTTCATTTTAACAGCAGAACGCTGAGTTTGGCGTCTAGACACCAGCCTCATCAGTATGTTGACATGAGACATCGGGGAGTGATGATTAAATATCTTCCTCTGTAGTCGGAGGCTGCAGGTGGATGCTCAGGAGGAGGTGGGGCTTTAGTGCGGACAACAGGAAAGCAGCAGAAGTGTCAAGACAGAGGGAGCACTGGGAAATTTTAGGAGCTTAAACAGACCATCAAATTGAAAGGGTGTGTTTTGTAGAAGTCATATAGAGAGTGACTTATGATACATTATTGATAACTGTAATTTCATTATGTTGATCTGTTCTGTACACACGACATCTATGGCACACTGTCCGTTCTCGAAAATAGATCCGTCTTCAGTTGCTCTACCTGAGGTTCCTACCCTGTTTTTCTCTGTTAAAGGGTTTCTGTGGGAGTTTTTCCATTTCTGTGGTGAGGGTCCAGAGACAGAGAGATGCTGTGTGCCGTAAAGCCCTCTGAAGCAAGTGTGATTTATGATATTGAGCTTTATAGAAAAAAATTGACTTGATCTGTGTGTATGAATCGGTGTAGATTGCGTTGATTGCCCGAACTAGCTTGAAGGCATTGCTCCATTTATGTGTTGAGGGGACGGTTATTGAGAGACAGCAAAAATTCATATTGCATTTTTGTTGTTGTTATTGAAATGAACTCTTAGGTTGATGCAACCATATCTAAAACATTATGCAGGTCATAAAATAAGATAATCCTTCACTAGTCCCGCAAGGGGGAAATTTACATTGTTACAATAGCAGAGAGATATCAAAGCAACAATATCAACAGAAAAAAAACAAGACAAAAAACTAGAAATAGATATAAGCACTGAGCAAAAAAACAAGATAAAAAAGAGCAAAAAGAACAATAAAAATAGTTTAAAAAAATAAATAAATAAATACATTTAAAAAAAAAAAGACACAAAACTGGGAATTGCACATAAAAAAGCTAGAAGTACAACAAAATAGTATAATAGTTAAAAGCAAAACTCAAAGACCATGTTGCTGTAGTGATGAACTTATATTAACAGATTATGAATTGCAGCTAGAAACCATACAGGAGGCTTCCAGGGAAAGCTACCTGCCTTTAGTCTTGGTATGTACTATTTTGACATATAAATAGTTGTATTTAGGGATGCAAAAAGCCAACATGATCCCACAGTTTATCCACTGGATTAATCCATGTATTGGAGACAGCACAACATTAAATTCACATTTAAGCGCACGCCACCCTTTCACCAGGTCAAAACAAACTGCTTCTTTCACCAGTCTATATTTGGTGTATTGGATGGCACAAATGGTTAAACCTAAGCACCACCGCTGCCTCTCAGGTGCAGTATCAGCTTCGTTACGGTTAGCATCATCCCAAATGTGACCGTTTAAATCAACATCGTGGCTCACCGTCTCCCTGATTTCCGACGACTATTATGTGACCATTACCTCCGCCGACTGTAAAACATTTGCAGTGTAATCCAGCGAGGTTCAGTTGTCTGTAGAAAATGGCTGGCTCCTCGGAAAGTCACACATTCACTCCTGACTAGCATGTTAGCTTAACGAGCTAACTAGCTGTTAGGCTGCGACCTTTCCGTTAATCAGCCGTTTTGGCGGATCGCGCTCATGTTTTAAAGCTCGCAGCGTAAAGAGGAAACACAAACACAAGTACTCACGGCAAGAAACACCCACACCAACCTACGTTTGAGAAATTAGAGCAAAGATTATCTTCAGACAGAGGCAGGGCTCTGCTCCAGCCGGGGTCAGATCGACAGTGACAACCGGAAACAAATAGTCTACTACTCAACGATACATCCGGGTTATTACCGTTTTGTTACGATACATTTATACATATTTGGTCATTTTATGTTGTTTTATTTCAATTTATTTATTTTTTATACTATTTCTATACTAATTATTCGTTTTGCCAAATCTGATTGATTTTACGTGATGTATATATATATATATATAAATTATTATTAATATATTATTATTATTAGCATGTCGATTATTATTATTATTATTATTATTTATAGTGTGTGTGTGTGTGTGTGTGTGTGTGTGTGTGTGTGTGTTCTTTTTTTATTTTTTTTTCTCATTTTATTATTATATTTTTTTCTTTTTTAGCAAATCACCAAAAAATTTTAAAGAAAAAAATGTTTACAGAAAATAAATTAAGAGCATTAAAAAAAAAACAAGTACAGATAACCAAGGTGCTGTACCAAAAATTCAAAATGTAAAAACAACACAAGAAAAGACCACAAAACCTGGGTCTTTACTATCCTCAAGGGGTGGTGCTCAGAGTATCTGCAAGGGGGGCGCTAGCTCAATTTCATTATTTTTAGGTTAACAATAAAACAATAAAAACTTAAAATTAATCCTAAAACACAAAGGGTTCATGTGTATTACAACCTTGAAAGCAAAAAAAAAAAATTTTCCATGACAGTGTACTTTGGAGAATTTCAGTGTTTTATAATAGTAATCATCAGTAATTACCCAGTTTTTTTAAGTTGGGTTTTATTCATAAACATTGCCTTATGACATGCTGACTTCAGGTGCAATGGAGGCCTTTGCGATGTTACCTTGGAAAGCACTGTGAAGTGTTAGTAAGTGTGCACAATTTGCATGTGTGTGAGCAAATCTGTGTATGTGGTATTCTTAATTATTGGAATGATTTGGCAGTCTTGTACTAAATCCCTATAAAGTAAAAACATACACACACAAATACAATGGTCCCAGTTGAGCTTGTCAATAATTCATCCACACTGGATATGTTTTTAAAAAGTCATTTTACTTAATTGAAAAGAGAAATGATGCATGATCCATATTGCTTTCACAAAAATCCTTTAAATACAAAGACAATGTAGTAGAAATAAAACAAAACAATATAGTGAGGAACAAAGTCACTTGCAGATTTTGTATTATCATTTATGCAAGTGTGGCAAAAAAACAACAACCTACAGATGTGTTTCTGTATGCTGTCCTTACATAGTCTACAAAATGTAACTATATTTTGTATACCATGAAACTAATTATTTTGTCAACACTTTAAATAAGACTCACAGGAGAAAATTAAAATACTGAAACAATTTATACTTTGCAGTTAGATTGGCACTGCAGCTTCACCACTTAAGATGACTTTTGTTGATTTACTTCCTGTAACCTCAAATGAAATCTTCTCTACATTTATTTAATTTTCTCATTTCCATGATGATGTTTTTGTTGCAGTGCCAAAAAAACTCAATTTTCAGAAACATTTCCCTCTGAAGGGCACAAGGTTTGGTTAGGGCTAAGTGCTGTGGGAATTTTTCTTTATAAGGAATGCAGGAAAGTTCATTGTTAATCATTAAGACACCCAACTTTGGGTAGAATATCCAGAGTCTGGATTACTGAGGCATTTTTACGGTCAAAACCATATTGTATATTCCTCTTTGGCTCCATTAATGCAAGTTATCACAATGTGTGGCCTGAAAATCTGTGGAGTACTTATGATCAGGGCATGTACTTCA
The DNA here is from genome assembly GCF_008729295.1 of Plectropomus leopardus. Classification (NCBI taxonomy): domain Eukaryota; kingdom Metazoa; phylum Chordata; class Actinopteri; order Perciformes; family Serranidae; genus Plectropomus; species Plectropomus leopardus. The sequence goes on from NC_056479.1 coordinate 25,691,515, forward strand.
TTCCTTTCATCCGAGGAATGATATGCATATCTCTGATGTCATCATGCTGAAGCAGCCAACACAAGTAGCGCTCTGTCCCCATGCCCCATCCACTGGTGAGGAGTGGTTTCACTTGCCGCATGTTGATGTACCATTTGTAGGACTGTTCTGGCACTGTATGGTGCCTGAGAGCTTCCTGCACCATCTCAGGGGTGGAATGTCGTTCACCAAGACCTACAGTCTCACCAAGACCAAGGAGAAGGTCAGCAGCTTTGGCTTTGCACCGCCCAGTGCCCTCCACATACGCTTGATAGAAGGGAACTCCTAGGTGGTCCATCTCAGTCAGCCAAACAGCACCACCGTAGTTCTCGATCAAGACCCGCTCTCCTTTGCGTGTTAGCTTTCTACCAAACTGTGGCTGCCCATCTTGAACCCACTCTAAGCAGTCAGCCGAAGGCATCATGGGAATGGCCTGGTCTAGAGGGATTCTTGGGAGAGGGTTTTTCCCATCCAGCTTACTCAGCATGGCTTTGACATGTTCAAGGGTCCCGGCGGTGTTGAGTATCATCTCAGAGTGTTTCTTCAACATGGACTTGGTGAGATGAGCCAAGTACCCCTCTGCTGTAGAAATGGCATTGTCCATGTCACCCAACAGTTCACATTCCACGTGGTAGAACTGGTTCAAGTGTGTGGCATCGGGATCTTCCCCTCTGAAGCTGGGTGATATGTAGTATGTCCCTGGCAGGTCCTCTTGGAAGCGAAGGAAGTATTCAAGTACAAATTGCATTGAGTCAGCCAGGTAGATGTCCTGGCCCAGGAGGCTAACAGACACTGGTTCTGAGTCAGATCCCAGGCCCATTGGTGAAGAGATGGTATCTGTGGTGAGAGGGGTTAAAGCATAAGAGAACTGGCAGGAAGTGTGGAAATATTCCACTGTGCTGTGAAAAAGCGTGTTTTGAATCTGGAACAGGTTGCGGTACCACTGGCTCTTGATGGCAAGTGTGGAGTGGGACTGAGGGTCTTGCCAAGAATGAGGAGGCCTGCACTGGGTGATTCTCCAGTGGGTCTTTCTGAGGTCCTCAGGGTCAGCAGCCAGGCCATGAAGTGATGACACATATCCAGGGTAGCTTTGGAAGCTTTCTGGTTGCAGCTCAGCAGGCTTAGTGCCATCTGGTGCAGGTAACAAAGGGATTAGCTTGGCATGAGCATAGTCAATCTCAAAGCCCTCAAAGATCAGCGCAACATCTCGAGCTCTCATCCCCTCTTTGAGTAGTTGGGCAACTTTATATGTGGCTAAGATCAGTGCTTTGTAGTCAGCTTCTTCCAGTTTGAAGATGTCACTGGACAGGGGTTTGCGCGGCACCACAACAGTTAGTCCAGGAGTGTTTGGGTATGGTGTCAGGAAGGCAACATGCTCACTGTCTTCCCACACTCTCCACTGCTGCTGTTCTCCTCGTACAATGCGACTGAACAGGTTATCATTGGAGGCATCTCCAAAGAAGTCAAAGCAAGAGGGTGCATTTGGTGTTGGCAGTCCATTTCTAATTTTGGCTTGAACCTGGGCTAGTGCTTCATCATCCCAGCGTGGGCCACTTTTTGAGGTGCAGTAGCCAGGATCGTAGGGGTGGAATTCCTCCTCTTGTGCAAGATGGGGCTGCCACTTTGGTTCTAGGCCATGTAGTGGGAGCAGTGTGATTTGTGCTGGCTGATCAGGAGTTGGATTGAAAACCAAGGCACAGCGCTGCACTCCCAATCGCTCACATAGCAAGCTTGACACAGCTTTTGCTCCTTGCAGCACAGCCACAAAATCAGGTGTAGCCAACTGGAAGATGCTCCTTGCTCCACTAAGAGCCTTTCTGGTCAGAATGGTTGATCCAGGGGTCCAGGGGTTGGGATCTAGGTAGGCAATCAGGTCATCTGTTTCCCAGATCACATTGGAGAGGCCCTTCAGGGGCCTTAGGACCTCTACTCTTGAAATGCCACCAATCATTGAGCCCACAAACATCACACCAGCATTCGTTTCAATGATGGCACCACCTTTGTTGTCCACAGCAACAATTCCTGCACAGATCCCATCCAGATTTTCAGCCACCACTTCTCTGCATGCCTCCCTAAGGCTATAGCCTTTGTGGTGGTAGAGACCAGCTATTTTCTGTGCAACTGTGTGCCTCAGAAATACATCTCCATCTCCAGAGCAGGCAATTGCTAACTTGTCATCAGCATATATTCCTGCCCCTACTACTGCTGTATCCCCAACTCGCCCTTTCAGCTTTCCTACTAACCCACCTGTGGAGGATGCAGCAGCCAACCCGCTCCAACGATCCAAGGCCACAGCTCCAACTGTCTGAGGGTGATTGTTTTTCGAGGTATTTCCAACAGCGAGCTTTGCAGTTAACTGTCTGTGACGTGTATCAGTGTAGAAATACTCAGGCCCAACAGCCTTCTCCTTCTCCTCCAACCCTTGCAGAAACTCCTCAGCCCCGTCTCCCACAATGAGTGAATGTGAGCTTTTTTCCATGACACATCTGGCTGCTTTTATTGGGTTCTTCACACTTTGCACGCAAGCAACAGACCCTGATCTCATTGCACTGCCATCCACAATGGTTGCCTCCATTTCATTTTTGCCATCTTTGTTAAACACTGAGCCTTTACCTGCATTGAACAGGAAGCAGTCCTCCAGAGCTTCTACTGACTTCTCAACTGCGTCCAGACTCTTGCCACCTTGTTGGAGCAGGTGGGATCCAAGGGTTAAGGCTGTCTGTAGAGCAAACTCAATAACCCCGATCACTTCAGTGTTCAGCATCATTTCCTCTCCTGCACCACCATGGATCACCAGAGTGTAGTCTGTGCTCATGCCAGAGGTGGAGTCAACATTGTCTGAGCTTTCTGGACAGTGGTACGTCCCTCCATTCATTTTCTCTGTTTGACCCTGATTTAGTACACACTCCAGGCCTCCCATTTGGCATGCAATGGCGTATCTTAGGGCTAGAAGCATTACAAGCTTTATGTTTACCTTTAGGCTTTTTTGAAGCTTCTCCAGTGCCAAAGCAAAGCTCCCTTTCCCATTAAGCACAATGCGAACCTTGTCTCTCCTCCCAAGGTAGGTTATAGCCAGCTGATCTTGGGCATAAACATTCCCTACTCCACATTCCACATCCTCCGCCAGATCCGAACCAGTGAGGTACACAGATGGACATCCAAAGGGGTCCAGGTACTTCTTAATTGGATTGTCAGATGGCAACAATCGACGCAGGGCAGCTAGGTGAGGACCAACTCCTTGACCACTTTTTGTGTTTTTGATGAGGCTTTTATGCTCCAAAAATGCCAGATGGAACAGGCGTAGGAGATCAGTTGTGTATTGGATTGTGTTATTTTGGCTGATGCAGGATGCTAAGGCACCTACTAACTTGTGAGAATGCATGGTGAGTGAGTACGTAGGATCACAACGGCCATGTTTGTAGTGGCGCATATGGGTAGGTGTGACAAGCAGGTGATTGGCAGCAGTTTCCCCAAGAGTCTGCCTCAGGGAAAGCTGCAAAGAGAAGTTGATCCAAGCATCATACAGACCTCTCTGGCCCCTGAGAGTAGAGAAGACATCAGGAAAGGAGGCCACATCAAAAGTGAGAACTGGATGTGTTGCTTTTAAGTCAGGGCTCAGTTTGGGGGTATTTACTCCTTGCAAGGGGAATGTTAGGGAAGTAGGACAAACAGAATTGTTTACTGTGACAGACCCATTCACTTTTTCTGTATCAATATGGACTACTTTTAAGTCTGCAGTCTCAGACAGTTTGTACACATGCTCAGTCACAAGGCCAGCCACCATCCCATCCACAGCACTGTGCTCAAACACCATCCCAGCTGTGCTGTCCTTGAACACCACCAGGTTCACCACCTGTTCAAAGAAGTAGAAAAACAAAGATTGGTTTATTTCCTTAGTCCATAAAATATTTCTTTCTATTTAAGCAGCAATGCAGTCCTCAATTATTGCACCTCTGGAGGCCTCTTTTGACATCATTATCAAATCATGGGTCAACAGAAATCTGATCTAAGCTTGGTTTAAAATCTTTGTCCAGATTTGTTCTGATACCTTGTCATAGTATCTCAGATATGGTCTGTCTCCTCCTCCTCCCAGCCTCACTGCATTGAGAGTATCAGCCAGTTCAGAGGGTGCGTCACAGTCTTCCAGACAAAGTGTCAGCACAGCACTCTCCATCATCCCTAATGAAGCCGCTGCGTCCCCTCCTTGTTCCAGGATCTCCTCTCTGGTGGTAGCCCAGGCTCTGCGCTCCAGAGCTGAGAGGCTGCAAATTTCAGAGGGATCATTCTGTTTTCCTGCTCTGGGCTGATCCATCACCTGAGACAGCTGGTTGTAGATGTCAATCAACGGTCGAGCAGAAAGTGGCCCACCAGTGCTGGGACGCCACAGTATGTCCACGGGGAACACTCCTCCCACACAGGTGATGATGGCATGGAGGCTGTCTGGGTAAACCTGAAGATTAGAAAGTGACAAATTAGAAATGGAGCAGAAGTTGCATTTTGATTAATGAAAACCTTTAACTTTTCAGTTTGCCTTTATACATCAGTTGTGCACTGCCAGTAATCTCACCCTAATCTCATCGTGACTCCTTCCAGGAATCCGGCTGGCAGCGAATACCTCAGACTGTTGTGTGCGTTCCATTGGCACATTGCCCTCCAATAACAAAGGCTCACTGTACAGCTTTGCTGCTGCCCAGAGCAGAGAGGCTGCCCTCCCCAGCTGAGTGCATCCCTTTGCTTTGGAAGAAAGAAGAACAACAGGAAGGGCAGTAGAGGTGGGCAGTGGGTCAGCACAGGACAGCAGACCTCTCTTGAACTGCTCCGTCACCCAGTTCTCTTGGCCTGAAGCTCTAGTTGCAAATTTTTGTTGGGCGTCTTGAAGGAGCTCCCTCTGCTGTTCCAGGGTGCTTTTAAACTCTGGGTAAAGGTCAGGACTTAAAGTGAGCTGCAGGACACGGCTCACTTCTTGCAAGGTCACATCCAACTCTGGTACAGGGTAGTCGAAAAGGGCCATCCTGTTGATATCATAAAGAAGGAGAAAAAGAGAGAAAGAATGAATGGTGGTGCCATGAACTGGTTCTTTGATGGACAAGACTGTGCATTGTAGCTGCAACAGAGCGCACATCAACAAGCATTAGAGGCATTTGAGGAACACAGACAAAGAAAACCATGTACCTGCATGTGAAGTGTGTAGCATATAACTGATTTTACATGTAATTTCAGAAAACAAATGTTGTTAGCCCTAACAAATTGCAGGCTGATTAACCTTTGTTTATCCTTCAGTGTTAGTCAGTCGGTCCACTCCTATACTGGGACTGGAATATGAATCCTAATGAGTTTAGTTACCCCTTGACATTTCCTCTCGGACCATCACAAGGTAATAAACGATGTGAGAAACACAGCTTACAGTCTTGTTGTGGTGGAAACACTGAAGCCATACAACTGCGGTGTAGTTCAGTGTTAGCTCTTTACATCTAGTGATTGCATTTGCGCTTCAAAAGTCAGAAATGTGGTGTCTATTCATGAAGAATATCTTACTGGAAAAAATGTGTGAGCATAAACCTTTGTCTGTCATAGAGCTTATTTTCTGCAATAATCCAAAATCCATCTCTGCAAAATTCTTTTGCAAAATGCAGGTATGAGAGATGACGTTCCCATCAGCTTTAGCTGTACTTTGTGTTTAGTACTATTTCTAAATGTTAGTATGCTAATATACAAATGGATGCAACTACTGTAAGTGGTGATCATGTTAAATATTACAGTTAGCATTCAGCTGAAAACATTACTGTGAGTGTACAGCCTCCCAAAGCAGCTGTCATGTCATTTTTTTTCTGGCATACAGTACAAGCAGACACAAACTGGCATGTGCCCCCTCTCGCTGCCCTTTACATTTCCTTCACATGATGTCCGACCTTTCTCACATTAGTGGAACCAGTAAGTCAATTATCTGATTTTTGGTAATGGACAGCTGAATCAAACACAGGTCTCTTTGTTTATTAACGCAGTAAACATGACTGGAATGCATCCAGATTTTACTCCTGTGTGAGATAATATCTCCTGGACTCAGCGGCTTTACGGACCCGAGTAATCACTGATAACTAACCCCATCTGCTCGCACGTGAAATCCCTTACTCCTTTCCACCACTCCTCTGTAAAAAAAAAAAAACAAAAACAAACTGAAGCTGGGCATTGATTGTCGCTGGTTGTCAGGGGAATGCGTCCCTCAATTTATGACTTTTGGGAAATTAGATTTCTCCTGATTTGTCTCATAAGTTCAACTCCTCCACACAATGCTGGCTGTCTGTGGTCTATCTGAGGATGGATTCAGGTTCTGCAAGGATACCGGTCTTGTGATTCCAATAGCTCATTTGTACTGAGTACAAGCAGAACTACCACTATATATTACATGATAAATAAAATTTTCTTAATGTACCTTCAGGACATTTGGCTTGGCTTTTCCATAAGATTCAAATTATCCGATATATGGCTGTCAAAATTGTTTTTGTTTTGTTTTTGTTTTTGAACCAGGAAAAATGACTTCATCAATGACTTCAAAGATTTTATGATTTTATCTTTATTTTTAATTTCCATACTTTAAAGTTCACCCAAATTGCATAAATAGAGTTTTAACCCCAGTGGTATCAAGCATTGCAAATCATTTCTATTTAACTTTTTAAGGTTTTGAGATCTCCGACATTTCTGTAATTGCCCCTGTACGATCAAGGTAAATGAATTTAGTCTGTGTCGCTCAAGACATTTAAAAATGAGCCCCCCTACCCCTCTCCTCTCCTGATAAAAAGATAAATGACATTTAAAAAATTGAATAAAATGAAATCAAATGTAAATTAAAAAAAAACATTCAGAAAATTTTCTTTCCAGAAACATGATCTCAATTACATTTTTAGGATTAAAACCTTTCTGCCAAATAAATCGTCTCTATAAAAATGGTTCACAGTGAAATATGTGAATTAACAGAAGTTACAAGGATATTGTTTGTTTTTTAGTATGCAATGTTAAGATATCTCAGCTTTCAGTCACAAAATGCAATTTTCTTTTATTAGAGAAGGCTGATATCAATGTTTGTGTGTGCTCATGACTTTTTGTATTTGATGTCTTATTAATACCATTTTAAAACTATTCTTAAGACAAGAGATCAACTCCAAAACTGCTAAAGAGCAATCAAAATCACATATTTCATATTTCATTTAGAGTTACATCCAAACAAGGTATTCTTCAAATTATTTATTATTATTCATTTAATTTAACTTTTCACACCTGCAGTACAAAAACATCAACACAACAGTCTGCTTAGATATTAATCTCTGGAGTACATTTGACAATTAAAACCTATTCTAAGAATAATTTAGGTGAATTTGAACTATTCACTCAACCTATGCAGCATAGTTTGAGCAAATAGTTCAAGTTCAATTAAATTCTGAGAATATGTTCATGAGTTCTCAAATGTAATCTATAGATAAGTCTGTGAAACATCTAGAAGAAAGTGCGATTGTTAAATCTCAACTAATAAGACGTTAAAATTTTACAAATACTCTGTAAACTACCTGCAGATGGATTATCCAAATAAAGTGCTATTGTCATCACATGATTATAAATCAGTCTTATCTTTTCTACATTATTGACAGATATTTAATTTCAGAGAGAAAATCAGCTTACCTCAATATGGTAATTTCTCTAAGATCTGGCCAGTTGGTTTGAGGGAAGAACAGTCAGTGGGAGGAAAACTTGGTCGGACTACAAAAACAAGGGTTTGCCTGTAATATGGAAGCAGTGACTCCAATTAAACAATCAAGTTTTGTGCCTCCCCTCTCTCTCTGTCCCTCTCTCCCTCAGTCTGTCTCTTCCCTGTTTGTGTTTCATAAACAGTCACGTAGCTTCATGATCATCATCATCATCATCATCATGTGTAAGGAAGCATTTAAACATCAATAACAGGGAGTGTTGATGAGGTAAAATCAGCCATCCTCTCAGAGATACAGAGAACATTTCTAAACAATTATACCAACCACTAGCACACACACAAAGACCAAACAGATTTAACCCTTTGGGCCCCCTTTTATATCAGAATGTGCTTTTCAAAATCAATCTTTAAAATACACTATATATTAATATCAGTTTCTACTTTCATTGAGTTCATTTTTAACAAACACCCCACCTTTAACCCTTTAAATGCCAGGTTTTTGTCATGATGCCACTATGTTTTTAGATAAAAAATGAAACTACAAAACTTTAATTATTTTCAAGTGGTTTATTTTATTTTATTTTATTTTATTATTATCACAGCCTGGGATAAGTCAATGATTTGCAGCAGTTCTGATTGTGACAGTGCACCTACTGGAAATAGCATGTATTTTCTCCATATGTCAAATATGGTAAAATGGTAAAATGACAAAATTGCCATTTGAATTGGTTTCAATGGCGCATTTTTTGCACTTAACAGTATAAACGTGACAATTTTGTTCACACGGTGTATTTCAGACTTATTGTAGGAGCTGAGCTAGAAATTCCAAAATTAAACAAAAATACACAATATTGCCTGAATTTATGGCATGTACATGAACAAAGCCAAAATGATTTTTTTTTTTAATTTTTTAAAAAAGAACAAAAACAGTCAGGATTAATAAATTCAAACTCAGATTTTTAAGTGCTTTTATGAACTGTCAGATTATTTAAGTGCAAAACTTGAGTGAATGTTAGATTTCACCACTGAGGAAAGTGTCAGCTGTAGGAGTCACCACAGTGCTGCGTCTCTGTAATATCCCACAGCTTGTTTTCCACGCTCCTGACCAGCAGGTGGAGGCAAAAAGCACTGACTTGTTGTTGCCAATCACTCAGCAGAGGAAAGTTCAGTTGAGGAGAGCTGCACTCAGACTGCACTTGTCTCTGCTGCAAACAGGTATGGGGCTGCAAACTCAAGCTTTAGTTTCTGCAAAATGGCTTGCAAACATGGTCAACCGCAACCTTGTCGGACCCCGTCTGCGGGTCCTGGACACCTCCTGGTACCTCCCGATGATGAACCGAGACGGCAAGAAGGAATTTGCTCAATCTCACATCCCGGGGGCGTCTTTTTTCGACATCGACGAGTGCTCGGACAGGACCTCAAAGTTTGATCATATGCTCCCGACTGAGCAGTTTTTCTCCGACTACGTCGGGAATTTGGGCATTGGAAACGACAGCCATGTGGTTGTCTACGACGCCAGTGACTTTGGGTTGTTTTCCTGCACCAGGGTTTGGTGGATGTTCCGGTTGTTTGGCCACCCTCAGGTGTCGGTGCTGGACGGGGGTTTCAGGAGCTGGGTCAGGGAGGGTCACCCAACCTCAGGCGCGTACACCAAGCCGGAGGCCGCGCGCTTCAGCGCCACCATGAACCGCTCCTGGGTGAAGTCATTTGAGGACATAACGGAAAACATTTCCACTCAGCAGTTCCAGGTGGTGGATGTGAGGCCGCATGAGAGGTTCCAGGGGAGAGAACCAGAACCGAGGGAGGGTAAATATAACTTTATCTTTACACGCAAATATTCAGTACTTAAGTTATTTTTCTGAATGTATGGGAGCACCTTGGTACAGTGGTCCACTTCCCAAAACAAGATATTTTTCAAAACATTATATGTCTCTAAACACTACCATTTCCCAAAACAATTTACGGACCACTTCAACATTTCCCAAAAAAAAAATATTTTCTACAAAACTACAACATTTGCCAAAACATGGCATCATTTTCCAAAACACAACAATTCCCAAAACACTACATTTTCCAAAACACAACAATTCCAAAATACTACATTTCCCAAAACACTACAGCATTTTCCGAAACATGGCAACAATTCCCAAAACACAGCAACACTTCCCAAAACAGTACATTTAAAGAAACGAAACAATGTTTCACAAAACAAGATAGCATTTCTTAAGCACTGCAACTTTTCCAAAAACACTACAACTTAAAAACAAACAAAACAAAACAAAAAAACTCACTACATTTCCCAGAACAATTTTCAGACCACAACATTTCCCAAAACACTGAAACACTTTCTTTCCTAAAACACTACATTTCAGAAAACAAAATAACATTACCCCAAAACACTACCGTATCTCCAAAAATAGGACAAAATCTCAGGCAAATTTTTGTGATTCAAACTATTAAATGAAATTAAATAATTAAAATAATTAAATACTGTTTTGTTTTCTGAAATGATGTTTTGTTTTCTAAAATGTTTGAGGAAATTTAGTGTTTTAGGAAATATTATTTTGTTTTCTGAAATGTTGTCTTTTGGAAAATGTTGTAGTGTTTTTTTGCATATGTTGGATTGTTTTGACCCTCGGGGCCATCGTTTCCTGGATCTTATATTTATTATGCTTCCGTTATGAGATCATGAATTGAAGCTCAACTCAGCTTCATTTATGTAGCACTTTTTATAATAAACATGCGGCTCAAAGTACTTCACATGAAACAAAAATGAAATAACACAGGCCCAATTAAATTGATAACACAAACAACTGTATATAAAGTTTTGCAAGTCTAGAAAATTACACCAATAAAACAATAAAATATTAACAAAACAAAAAAAAGACAATTACATGTCTATATATAAAAAACCCCAAAATGTATTAAATTGAATAAAATAAGCAGATGGGATGAAATACAGTTAAAAATTGATGCCAGTTAATTAATTCTTCACATATTCTTAAAGAAATATGATTTTTAGGGCCTTCTTTACATTTGTGTGTACTTAATTATGCTACACGTGTGCAGTGAGATAAACTAATACAGCATATTCTCACAGGTGTCCAACCAGGTCACATCCCCGGGTCCAAATGCATGCCGTTCCTTGAGTTTCTGGATGACGATGGCGTGATGCTGTCCACAGAGAAGCTGAAGAAATTCTTTGAGAAGTCACAGGTTGACCTGAAAAGGCCAATCTGTGGATCCTGCGGCTCCGGCGTGACCGCCTGTCACATGGTGCTGGCCGCCCACCTGTGCGGCGCCCCGGACGCAGCTGTGTACGATGGATCCTGGTATGAGTGGTTCACCAAGGCTCCGCCGGAGCATGTCGTCTCCGAGGTCAAAGGCAAGCTCTGAGGCGGACCACGACGGTTTCATTCGCAAATCAGATTGAAAAAAAAATCACTTTGTTTTCCTGATTGATCCATGACAATTTAACCTTAATCGTAAAGACTTAAACAGGAAAGTTCACCCCAAATTGTGAATGAATGTCACGATTTTCTTAACTGTTGCTGTTGTCAGATTCTCATTTCTGACTTTAATTACGACCACATTTAGTGATATGAAGTATACTCAGCTGGTCAGACCTCATGAAAATGGTGCCAATATTTTCTTTTGTTTCAAGCAAGATTATCGTGTTTTTCATTCCAATATAGCAACCAGATTATGAGAATATTTGTATTTTTTAAGCACTTTTCCGGCTCGTTTGTCACAATTCAAAGCTTCGTGCATTGTTACACTTTGCTCCTTTGTGGACTTTAAAAGAAATGTATCCACATGGCGCAGTCTGCTGGTGCTTTAGAGGAAGTGCACTTAAAAATATATATATTTTAAAATTATTTTAAGTATGCCTTGGAAAACTTTGTAAGTTCAGTTTGTACTTTATGTAGCAGCCTCTGTAAACTACTTTAGATAAAGCACCTTAGCATTTGTTTGAATGAATTTTGATATGTTAATCAAATAAACAATCTTTTTCAATGATTATAATGGCTTTTCATTGAATCCGAGTGTAAGAATGTGTGCGTTTTGTAATTTAAGGGACTGTTTGATATTTATGAGAGGGGAGGGGGTTGTACGAATTGGTTGAGTCGTGTCAAGTATTTTTTTTTATGCACTGGGGAGGGATTTTTATTTCTTTTCTTTTTTCATTTTTGTATTTTTAAATGAAAATCAAATATTTTCTTTGTGAAGGTCTTTTTTTCTTTTTTTTTTTTTTTTTTTTAACTTTTTTTTTTTATAAATAATGATATGAAAAGATATAACACAGAGGAGATATTCACAAAATATTCACATACTTGTGTTTAACCTTTTCATGTCCATTTTCAATATTACTAATGGCAATAACACTTCCCACAATGCATTCAGTAATTCTGCATTTATCTCCCACTTTACCATTTACAGGAAAACAGCACAAAAAATATACGAGTATGACAATTAAGTATTTCTGTTTGTAAAAGTAAAATTTAAAGTCCAGAGAGTTCATTGACCCTCAAAGAGGGATACTTGTAGCTCTGATGGTCGAGATTTTAAAAAAAAAATAAAAAAAATAAGTGCCTCCTCTCTGATAAATAAAGAACAGCCCCTATTTTCTGATCGTAGACACAAATCTCAGGCAAATTTTTGTGATTCAAACTATTAAATGAAATTCATTAAATACTGCTTTGTTTTCTTAAATGTTTGGGGAAATTTAGTGTTTTAGGAAATATTATTTTGTTTTCTGAAATGTGTCTTTTGGAACATGTTGTAGTGTTTTTTGCATATGTTGGATTGTTTTGACCCTCGGGGCCATCGTTTCCTGGATCTTATATTTATTATGTTTCCGTTATGAGATCATGAATTAAAGCTCAACTCAGCTTCATTTATGTAGCACTTTTTATAATAAACATGCGGCTCAAAGTAGTACTTCACATGAAACAAAAATGAAATAACACAGGTCAAATTAAATTGATAACACAAACAACTGTATATAAAGTTTTGCAAGTCTCCGAAAATTACACCAATAAGACAATAAAATATTAACAAAACAAAAAAAGGCAATTACATGTCAATATATTAAAAAAAAATATATATATATATTAAATTGAATAAAATATGCAGATGGGATGAAATACAGTTACAAATTTACGTTAATGCACATCGTAGACACAGACAAATATATTTTATTTTGCCTAGTTTGAATAAAGTTCAAGGGGCGTTTGTTGCTCTAAAGAGTCCGTTTGTCCCCTCTAGCGCCCGCAGCCTGTATTATTTTCATTATCTAAGCGCCTCGTCATGGCGGCTCAGACCCGGGCTCTGGTGTCGGCTCAGTGGCTGGCAGATGCTGTCAGAAACAACCTCGTCGGACCAAAGCTCCGTATTCTGGACTCCTCCTGGTACCTCCCGAAAACCAAGCGGGACCCGAGAGCTGAATTTGCGCAGAAACACATACCGGGCGCGTCTTTTTTTGACATCGACGACTGCTGTGACAAGTCCTCTGCGCTGGACCACATGCTGCCCACTGCCACCCACTTCTCCCAGTATGTGGGGGATCTGGGCATCGGTAACGACACGCACGTCGTGGTTTATGACACCAGCGACTTCGGGTCTTTCGGCGCGCCCCGGGTCTGGTGGATGTTCCGGTTGTTCGGTCACGGTTTGGTGTCGGTGCTGGACGGAGGTATGAAGAACTGGCTGGCTGGAGGCTTCCCGGTGACAGCTGAGAGTACTGCAAGCCGGACTTCCGAGAGTTTAAAGCGGATTTGAATCAGCCCTGGGTCAAGAGTTATGAAGACATGCTGGACAACATCGCGACCAAGAAGGTCCAGGTGGTGGACGCCAGGTCAGCAGGGAGGTTCAGGGGCGTTGAACCGGAGCCCAGAGACGGTGAGCAGGATTAGACCCTTAAAACTTAAGTTTGTAAAGAGAGGTCACAAATTTGTATGTCTAAAATTTCCAAAATAAAGAGTTCTCAGGGGAAAAGTGTAGCAAGTGCACAGCTAAGGTTTGCATGAAAATAAGGCAGTGCAATTTTGCACTTAGCAATGAATTAACCCTTTGAAACCGAAGCAAATTAGCTTCATATCTCACAAAAACATGAAGAAACTTAACAATAAATGATGCAAAAAATACCAAGAAAACGCTTAAAATCTACAAGAAATGACCTGAAATTATCACAGAAAAGAAAAAAGTAAAAGAACAAAAACAGGAATTTGACCTGGTAAAAGTGATAAAATACAATTAATAAATAGAGATTATTATGTTTTTTATAATATAATAATAATAATACTATAATAATTAGCTATAATAATAAGACTATAATAATTTTAAAAATAATTTATATCATTTTGGTTTTTAAAATTAAGTTAAGATTCTTATTAATTTAAATAAATAATAACAATAAATTAATATATATTTTAAAAATAAAACTATTAACTTAATAATATAAAAAATGAAATTATTATGATTATTATTAAATTTCTTGATATTGCTCTCTCTCATTTCATGCCAATCGGCTCATTGTTTTTTTTGCGATGTTTTGAAAGGAATTGCACCAATTTGCTCACGTTTCAAATTTTAAATGTTTGTTAAAAGTGTTTGAATGCAGCACAAGAAAACTACTTTCAATCAGGTTTTCAAAGACTCAAGCAATGACAGATTACAAATTAAGGACAGCTTACATGAAGGTTTCCATGTTGCTTTCTGGGTGTAATGAATAGAAAATGTGCCATTGTTTACATTTTCTGGTCTTGTGATTATTCAAAATAAGATAACAAAGAAGGTTATTAATGAGTTGTCATTTTAAATACACTGTTTTATTTGCTGTTGTGCATTAACGTAAATCACAATGTCAAGCTACTGGTTTTACAAAAAATATTGATTAAAGGTCTACTTACTAGATTTCTTCCTGAGCTTTCAGCCACCTGTGTTAAAATAAAAAATCTGCAGAGACGCTGCTAAGTACGCAGGCCAACGTGGAAACGTAAATGGCTCTATCTAGACCCTTGGTTTGTCTGTTGTGGGCTACTGTAGAAACATGGCAGTGAAGATGGCGACCTCCGTGGATGCGGACCCGCTCCCCATGTCAATATAATCAGCTCATGTATGCTTAAAAAAAGATTTTATTCAGTTTCTGTCAGTACATCCCCCTAAATCCATACACGCCGGACTTTAAATCAATGCAATTATTGTTCCATGTTTCTCATTTCTCCGTCTCCCCCTCACAGACACGCTGCCGGGACATTTCCCCGGCGCCATCAACATGCCGTTCACGTCTTTCATGGACGCCTCTGGAAAGGAGCTGGGAACTGAGGACCTGTCCAACCTGTTCAGAGAGGCCGGGGTGGACCTGGAGCAGCCGCTCTGGGCCACCTGTGGCTCCGGTGTTACCGCGTGTCACGTGGCTCTGGCCGCTCACCTGCTCGGGCACCCTGGGGTGTGTGTTTATGACGGCTCCTGGTCCGAGTGGTTTAAGAGGGCGGCTCCGGAGCATATCCTCTCAGAGGGAGAGGGGAAGAAGGTGTGAATGAAAGAGGACAAGCAGAGGACTGTGAGCAAGAATGTGACTTTTACATGGCAAAGAGGTGTGTTTGCTAGAGAGATCAAGACAATAAATGTAGCCTTATAATGTACTTTCTGCTAATACTGAGGAGATGCTGCACAATGCACAGCGAGCTTGTTATGAAACTTAATTCATACTTTACAGCCGCTGTGAGAAGCCTTCTGGGGAAATCTACCTATGCAAATCATCCGACTTTTCTTACTAGTTAACTTGCACATTTTAGAAAAGTTACAATATCCTGAAATAACATGATTTTGTTTGATAATGTCTCAGCATGTTACAAATAGCACAGTTTAGGGACTCTTCCAAGAGGGTATTAAGATAGAGGACGTTTGATTCTTGGAAGAAGTGCACTTTCTTGATACATTTATGAATTATTTTACATTGTTACAATAAATGTTTAAGGTCCTTGTTTTGTTAAGCTCAATGTGGCTGCGGTGTCTTTTTTCCCTTTAAAATATCCCCAACTAGTGACATGGAGGAAAAACTCCTGTATTCAATAACCAGAAAAGTAAATATTTAGCTTTTAAAGAGGGCAGGAGGGCAAAATACTGAAGTTTGCAGAAATGCTGATTGATAAAGTCTCCCTTACAATCCATGGGATTATAGGAAAAAAATATTTTGCTTCCAGTCTAGTCAAAATATTTGTGCATTTTTTTCACCTAATTTGTAATAATTGCAAAGTTAAAATATATACATAACATGGTGTGAACCCCCTCTCCAAAAAAATCAGAGCAGCTAAGAGGCCCAGAAAAAGACTGCAGCTTTTGCTGAGACACGATACAACACAAAAAAATTTTTGGGATGCTGACGCAGAGGAAATCAAAACCAGTTCAATCCGGTTCCTGTGCTTGATTTGAGGTGTCTGGCAATATGCCCGATTTTCAGGGAAAAAAAGTTTATTTACTTCAGCTTTTAATTAACCCTGGTGGTACTATGTGCAAACGTGCAATGTATAGTATTTAACTCATTTTGGATCAGGAATGTGTATGATTGTGTGGAAAAAATATATAAACTGCTGAACCAGAGTCCCATTTAACAATAGCTTAGAAGATTGCATTTAAAGCAGCTGTGCACTTGTTCCAACCTGTATCACTATCTTTTGTCACAGGAAATTTGGTTTTGTAATTTTTTAATTGTTGAACATAGCGTGTAATGAGTTATCTTCACCATTGTTTATGATGTCAGCTGTTGCTATGCTCCATTGGGGTAAAAAGAAAAAAGAGAAGAACAAAAGAGCATTACCACTGGGCAAAACAGAACGAACTACTCTTTTTGAACAATTCTTCCCCAGCTCTGCATACTGTATTTGCAGAGGCACATGTTGCTTCTGAGAAATCAAACATCCTTCTCTGTGACAGACACAAAAAAAGCAAATGGTCCTAACTGGAGCCAGTGTTTGCTTTGTCTGTTCTGTGCTACTGTAGAAACATGGTGGTGCAACATGGCAATGCCTGTAGACGAGGACCCGCTCCCTGTGTAGATATAAATAACTCTTTCACAGGTAACAAAATCACATTCTTATTCCAATAAACAATATAGAAAACACACTTTTACTATCAATTTATCCTTCTAAATCCTACACACAGCAATTTATAATACTTTGAAACCTGACCAGGTTGGTTTGATTTACCTGGAAAATCATGGGGGGAAATGCAATGACCAATTTAACAAGAAATGTCCCACAAAATTAAATAAATAAAAATAGAGAAAGGTGACAAGAAAATAGCATCAAAAAGGAGAGAGGGGTCAGAAAAATAGAAAATAAAAGAAGAAAAAGGGGAAAATGTCAACAAGTTTATATTCATATTTAATATAATTTCATAACTAAAACTGTGGAACAGAAAGATGTACACATATATCTTTAAAAAAATGTGTGTTTTTTTTTTTTTTTTTTTTTTTGGAGTCATGTTTGTTAAGCATGTCTTGCTTATTTTTAGTTAATTACCTTGTATTCTCAAACTATGGAGCATCCTGGACAACAACACCCACCCCCTCCATCAGCTCCTGGTCCAGCACAGGAGCACACGGACCAACAGACTCAGACCACCCACCTCAAAAACTGAGCGTCACAGAAGGTCCTTTCTCCCAGTGGCAATAAAACTGCACAACTCATCTCTGTAAATTCGCTGTCATCCTTCCACACTCACTGCACAGTGTCAGGTTATTTCATAAATGACCCACTTATTGTACAGTCTTATTTATTTCTTGCGCACTGCTCTTTGCACTATGTATATAGTTTATTCTGTCATTATGTGCACTATGTGCATTTTCTTGTTTTTCTTACCTGTTTGTTGTTGTTGAGCGGAGCACTGTTACGAACAGAATTTCCCTTGGGATGAATAAAGTATTCTGATTCTGATTCTGATTGTATCTTATTCTTTTTTCAAATGTCCTGTTAATTTTGTGGAATGTTTTGTTAAATTGCTCATTGCCTTCTCCAAATGTTTTTTGTTTGTTTGTTTTGTTTTGCCTTTTAAATCAAACCTATTTTCTCAGGTTTCAGAGAGTTAAAAGGACGGGGAGAGAGTGTGACTCGTTTAGTGGCAAAAGTCAAAATGACCGAATCATTTAAAAACGTGAACCGCCCTCTACAACTGCCACAACAAAGATGGCCGACCGTCTCTGACGCCTGTCCTCGGGATGTCCCGCAAACTGCCTGAAGGTCCTGACGAAATAAACAAATTGGGGTCCTTTCTTACGATAGGTTAGCTATCGATACGGTGTTACGAGTCACATTGTTTTACACAACTGTGGTAAATTGTCAAAAGTAACGCGAATATATGTCGATTTGTTTGTTTTGGGAATGTTGGTAAAATCGAAGTTTTATTCGGTTTGGTTATTTTCGTCCTAACTGGTTCAGTAGTTTTGTTTTTTAACGTCGAAGGGTGTGTGTTTTTTTTCGGTCGCCGTCAACAGCAGCACCGTTAGCGTTAGCGGAGCAGACGAGCTAACGTGTTCAAACCAACGAAATTCTGATATTTAGCCAAATAAAATAAGAGGTAAGTTGAGGTAAATTTATGAATTGTATCGTTTGGTTGTGTTGTGTATTTTAAAGTCCTTTTTAGGAGACTGTAGCGGCTTCATTTCCCATGTTTTTTTCGTGCTGGTCTCATAAATAAACAGCGTTAATCAGTGTTGGTGTCGATGCTATCTTGTAAATTTCTACCAACATGTGCTGCAGTTTTAAGGAAAAACACAGTTTGGGCTGCGTTGCTTGTCTGCGGACGGTTGTAGTTGAATAATTAACCTGTTTTGTGTTGTTTTTCCACAGGGAGGCGTTGATGAGCAGCAATGTCTGGCATCGCTCTTAGCAGACTGTCCCAGGAGCGCAAAGCCTGGAGAAAAGACCACCCATTTGTAAGCACCAGCATTGTTAATATTAACCCTTAAGACCTGCTTTAATATTACACACCATCGTATCACTCTGCGCACAAAATGTGCTTTGCAAAAATAATAAAAAATATTTACATTAATATTAGTTTTTACTTTCAGTGAGTTATTTTTTAAACCAATATCAGTTCTAGTCATAAGAGTCAACTATTCATTAATTTTCAGATTTTTAAACCTTTAAATGCCAGGTTTTGTCGTGATGCCAACATGTTTTCCGATAAAAATTAAAAAAAAAAAAAAACAAACACGAAAAAAAAATTTCAATCTACAATATGCTAAGTAGAATATTTATTGATTGATTGATTATCATGACCTGGGATATGTAAATAACTTGCAGCAGCATTTATTTTATTCATCATTATTTATTTGTGCAGTGTCAGATAATTAAACTTGTACTGCTCTGCACACAAAATTTGCTTTTTAAAATCAGGCTATGAAAATACATTAATATTTCCACAAAATTAAGTCAATAGAAGTTTCCACTTCTATTGACTTAATTTTTCAACCAACATCAGTTGTAATCATACATTTCACATATCCATTAATTTTCAGAATTTTAACCCCTTTAAATGCCACGATTTTGTCATGATGCAAAAAAAGAATTACTTTCAATATACTGCATGTAAAGTTTTTTTTTGTGTTGTTTTTTTTTTTTATTATAGCAGCCTGGGATATATCAATATATGGATATGGATAAAAAAAACATGATGGCATGAGGTGAAAAATATTAAATATGACAAATTCCAAGGCAAAAGTCCAGAACTATACCCAGAAATAATACAATGCATGTTTTTATGCTTTGATGTCTGTGGGATCAAAAATTGCAGTTTGAATGGGTTTCAATGGAGCATTTTTTTTTTTGCACTGAACACTATGTTTGTATTGTGTTTACAGTGTTTCTAGACTTTTTTCAGGAGCTGAGCCCAAAACTCCTGGACTAAACAAAAATACACAACCTTGCCAAAATTTCTGCAATAAATGCATGAACACGGCCAAAATTACCAAAAAAATGAAGAATGAAAAGAGCGAAAAATGGGCCAAACAGTCCTCAGGGGTTAACGTTATTCCCGTTTCTGATATTTTGTAGGGTTGTATGAGTGCAGCTGGCACAAGCTATATATATTTTGGTTAACTTGTTCTCAGGTTGTTCAGTCATGTTTTGTGTCTCTTTTAACCTCACAGGGTTTTGTTGCAGTTCCCACCAAGAATCCCGATGGAACCATGAACCTGATGAACTGGGAATGTGCTATTCCAGGAAAGAAAGGAGTAAGTTAGCTTCAGTTACAGTTTATAAATTAAAGTGGAGTCATCTATACTCATGGGTCCCAGAATGAGCAGCAGGAGACCCATGAAATACAAAAGTTTAGAATACCTTTTGTTTGCAATATTTGCAAGGTATAATGTGCAGTAAGTAGGTCAGTATTGCAAAATAAACCCTGACAGGGAGGATTGCAATACCCCAAAGGGGTTTATTTCACAATATTCAACCGCTTGCTCGTTACATAACTAGTTTCTCAATAGGTACAAGGTAGATTTGTCATTTTTTAAACAAAGTTTTAAAAACAGTTAAATTTTGTTCTTGATCCTGCTACATCTTTGGAGTTGAAGGATGAGTTGATTAAAATCAGCAGCTACGTATAAATATTCCACCCGGTTGCTTCATGTTGCTGCTGGTGGCATCATGCAATTGCTACAGTGCATTTTTTAAATTTGCATTGTCTTGTGTCAATCAAGTATAAAAAATCAGTAGCTGCATGATACTCAAACAAATCCTGTTGCAACTATTTTAACAGATACTGAATTTGCGATATTAGTCCCTGTTTTATTTTTGCACTTCATTTTCACTGAAAAAATATACTAATTATGATGTGAATTTTGCTCAGGTTGGTACCATAACATCTGAAATCTGGTTTGTAGGCTGGGGCCTCTGTAACACTTCATTGATAATGATATTTTGGGACATAATTTACCCTTATCAAAAAAAGCAGCACCTGCAATTTGGATATTAGACTTGGCCATAAGGCAATTTTAATAATGTTTCATCTATTGTGCAGCCACAATATAGCCCGAATAACTATTTTATTATTATAATAATTGCTATGGAAGCAGTCCTGATTATAGACTCTGCAGGAAGCAATAAAAACATTTCTAAATCAATTAAATTATGTTTAAATCAAGATTTTTTTTTTGAAAAGAATTTTGATTTCTCTAGCCGTGTAATAAGAGAAATAATGAACAGTGAGGGGATCTTTATTATGAAATAACCCTCTTCAGGGTGATGTAAGACCTGTAATTGTTATGGTGGATTTTGCTCTTTTACATCGACCCTTTCCACCGTGACAACATGAACATTATTATCCAGCCCCTTTGTATTTCCTGTTTGATTGTTTTTCAGCGCGGTAGCTGACAGTTAATAAACATAGACCAAATCTGTTGCCATAGCAACAAAATAGCAGTAAAATGTCAATATGTTGTTGGTCGCGTTCACACCTGCTCTCAGAGTCACTTCAGTGTCAGCTTGTTACAGGATTGTCCTTTAAACACACGTTACAGCTCATCTTTTAACATCCGTGTCGTGAGTTTGTGATGATGATCTGATCATGCATCATGTACATTTACTGTTAGTGACTGAGCCAGCCAAGAACAACATAAAACGTTTATCTTTTTGACCTTGCACCAGAAAAAATTTTGAAATTACAGGAGCAGTGTCTGAAGTTCGTTTGAAGGTCACTTCAAAGCATCTCCTGGTTATTTAAACCAAGCGTGTTTCTAAGGGCATTCCTGTATCTTTATTTATGTTGAGCGCAGTAATTTAATATCTTTTTGCAAGTACTGAAGTAGTTTTTATTTCCTTATTCTTTCATCAGACTTTATGGGAGGGAGGACTCTATAAACTCAGAATGCTGTTCAAAGATGACTACCCCTCCTCACCGCCCAAATGTGAGTAACAATGCACACCTGCGGCGTAGTTTCCTTCTGTGTCAAAGGTCAGAAATGTACACGCAGCTGTCTATTCAAAATAAAAGAGGAAAAGCTGAGGAAATAAGAGTTTAGTCACTACACCACTTGTGTAAACAGTGAATCCTGAGTAAGAGTATTTTTTAAATATGCTGTATTCATTTTTTGATCCGTGCATAAATGCCGTTCTTTGAGTTCAGAGTTTGGATTTTATGAATGTGGAAATCTTGTTTTTGAAAGAAGTAATATTGAGCTAGACTTGTATTAATGTTATGTTTCAATGATAATAATAACTTTGTTTATATAGCACGTTTGAACTCAAGAGACAATAACAAAAAAAGACAATCAATAATGTTGAAGAAACACAGCAGAAGTAACGAGACAGGCAGAAATGTGTTAGGAAAATAAAATGGCAAAATAAAGGCAGTAGACAAAAATTATTATTATAAGCGGAATCGAGACAGAATAAAAAGATAAGTTAAAAGAAAAAATTAACAGATAAATTAAAAGACAAAATTAAAAAGAGAGGCTGTAACATCCAGTAGTCCCAGAATTCCCTGTGCTGATGGATTTCAGTTTCAAAGCAACATTTTGTACGTTGTATACTAAAATTGCATGAAAATTTAAAAAAGCCACAGCAGTCTGATTTTGTAGTGCTGTGAATCCACTCTGATGAAGGAGTCATGGAGTCTCTACTCCGACGTGAATGAAATATATCATGTGATGGAAATCTTCGTTTTTTCCATGTCGATCTTTAAACCTGCGTTTTTTTTAATAACTTGCACTCAGGCAAGTTTGAGCCGCCAATATTCCACCCAAATGTCTACCCATCCGGCACCGTGTGTCTGTCCATCCTGGAGGAGGACAAAGACTGGAGGCCTGCCATCACCATCAAACAGGTCTGAACACTCAGCCGTCTCTCTCGTCTCTCTCGTCTCTGTCTCTTGTCTCTCTCGTCTCTGTCTCTTGTCTCTCTCGTATCTCTCGTCTCTCTCTGTCTCTCGTCTCTCTGGTCTCTGTCTCTGTCTCTCATACTCGTATCAATATTCAGCTGTGGCCGTTTGTGAGTAGGGAGTGAGAATTTTGCGCTGTAGTGGCTGGATGTGACATTTTTGTTTTGTGTGGATCCACGGTTGGGAAGAATGAATGAATACACAGCACGATGTAAATGAATCACACTCGCTGCACTCTGACTGGAGGGTTTTGTGTGTTTTCAGATCCTGTTGGGTATCCAAGAGCTGCTGAACGAGCCCAACATTCAAGACCCAGCACAAGCAGAGGCTTACACAATTTACTGGTAAGTGTGACTGCTGCGATGACATTACCCAGCCTACAATTTAAGATTTAACCCTTTGAAACCTGAGCAAATTTGTATCATTCTTTCAAAAACATAGGAAGAATGAGCAGAAGAGAAACGAGAAATTGGTGAAAAAAAGAAAAGAAATTCTGATAATTAGTTTAAAAATGAAAACTTACAAAACCACGGCAAACAAGCCTTGGAAAAAGTGCAAAAAATTATAATATTTCTGTAATATAATTTAAATATCCAGTATTGCTAATTATAAATATAGTTTTTCCTCTGCAAAAAATAAATTTAAAGAATAAAATAGTCAAATATTTGGTCCAACCCCAGAAAATATTCTAAATATAGCGATCACTTGAACCGATTTGTTTTTTTTAGTTGGTTAAAATATATTTGCTGCTGCTCCTGTCCAGATTCTGTGGTGGTACACCATCTACTGTATATACTACACCGACTATGTATAAGTACCTCATGCAGCCCCACTGATGAAGATCTGAACTATCCCTTTAAATGTCCTGTTTTTTTTTAAAGTTGCAGTTGTATGTGAGGGTCGCTCCTCACGTCACAGACCTTCAGAGACCAAACTCAAGTCTTAACACAAAATAAGAAAGACACGTTTCCCATTCTTGTAGTACTTTATACACAGATATGTTATCTTGGAAATGGGACACGTAAATACTTTTGCAGTGATCTGAGCATGAGTAAAAACGTCTTTATCTCTTTGTGTTTCAGTCAGAACAGGATGGACTATGAGAAGCGGGTAAGGGCACAGGCCAAGAAGTTTGCCCCCACATAGAGAGGAGCGCTGGCCTCTATCCCGCCTGAGCAGCCTGAACTGATGAAGGTTACAACCAGGAGGCAGGCAGCACCTGATGGACCACTCCAATAAGAATCCAGTTTTGAGTATTATCATACAATAACACAGGTGACCAGTCAGCCTGCCTTTTTTCTTCTTTTTTTCTTTTGTTACACAGAGGAAAGTTCAGTAAGATCACAATTTTGCTTTCTTCAAGAAATATTTATGCTTTTTAATGCAGAGCTGATGGTCCTCGAACTCCGCTCTCAGCACCATCTTTGTTCACAACTCTTGTATAATCCGTATCTCCAGTTTAGTCATGAGTGCCGCTAAGCTCACTCATGCCTCCATTAATTCTGTAAATCATCATAATCGATCAACAGAGCTGTAGAAATAAGAAGTCCAAACCACTCTGTGTAGTTCGTGGCAGAAAAGAAGATTTTGTTTATTCTTGAACTTCCATTTTTTTTAATCAAACCCCAGAAGTATTGTAGATAGTGTTTAATGATTATGGACATGAACCAGGACAAAGCAGTCGGTGGAAGTTAGTCCTCCCATTGTGCTCCTTGTTTCGTTGCTATCACAGTTCAGTCACATCTGAGTTTCCAGAAAAGCAGAAATCTAAGCAAAATTAGGTAAAAGACAATCCTGGCAGTTATATATTGTTTTTAAGCTAAACTGTGACAGTTGTGTTGGCAGGAAGTGGTGCTCTGTCCGCCTCAGTGAAGGAAAGAGTTGAGCGGTGTTTATGGTAGGGCGCTTTTGATGGGTGTCGCTCGACAGAAATAACATATTTTCACTTTTAGTGGTGAAAAAAAGACGCTTTTCTTTCTCTTCCTGCGTTTGGAGAATTTTGCAATGTGTGGAACGTCACAGTTTGTCGCACAATGTGATTGGTAGTGTCGCTATCATCGCCATGGAGACAATATGGATCTGCATGAACACCGGTTTGGTTGTCAGTATTCGTTAAAGGTATAGAGCACTCCTGCTGCTCCTCCCATATGTTAACATGCCCTTTTTTCTCTCTGTTTAAATGAATAAATCTAATTTTATTGTAGAGGTAAGTGTAGCACATTGCGACTCGATGCCCATCTGTCGCTCTCTCTCTTTCCTTCTGTTTATCATGAGACTTTAGCTTCGGTAGTTGGTGAAATATTACATATTATTACAGTTTTATTGGCATAGTTGAGCCGTCGGTTTCAGTTTGTTAGCTGCCGCCGCTGTGTTAGCTCGTGCCGCACGGTGTGCTAGACGTTAAACTGCCCTGGAGGACATCGGCTCTGAAATGGCCCTTAAGTGCTGCAGCTATCCTTCGTGGCGTAACATTAAAGGCAGCAACAGAAGGATTGCTGATATTTCTCACGTGAAGTTTGAGTTTATAATTTAATAGGATAATGGAATCCTAGTTGTTTAATAAATGAATGTCAAATAGCGCTTGTTTTCCAGTGTTGGCCAATTAGCATTGCTATTCTAACGTTTTGGGGGGGGGGTGCACGCACTGGACAGTAATAATATTTCAGTGTGAGTACTTGATTATCGAAATTACTTAAAATACCCATCCTGAGAAGATAGTAGTTTTTAAGCCACACCGAATACGACCTGCGTGTAGCGTCTCTGTCCAAACAAGCAGCCGTCTGTCAGCAGCAGCTCCTGCGGAGCTGAGAGGACAGCCGTCGACCAAAATACCAAAATACCACTGTGATTGTCAGCAGATACTTACTGAACCAAAATATTTTTCATGTCGGCGCCACAGCCGACAGTTTGTCATCAGCTTCCCAAACTTCTGTAGTGTTTGTATCCATCGATTCATTAGCTCCTTTTACACTGCCTGTGCAAGGTGGGAACATCGCACTGTTAGGTCGCATCGTTGTTCTGTATAAAAGGCAGAATTGTAGGATGGGGGGACTGAGACGTCTCGTCTTAAAGACGGCAAGGGAGGGAGTAACAGAGCAGGATCGAGGTCTGTGTGAAAGGACCAGCCAGCAGGACGGGATTATGGGTAGAATTTGTGTGACGGTGTGTTTGATCCACTCAAAGAGGAAGAACAGCGGCTGTAAATGTCCGCAAATTGAGAAAACAATGAGGTTCAGGAGCTCCTTAACCCTCCGAGCAGAGGATGAGATCCGCCGTCCAATAACGGGGACAATAAATGAGTGTTACAGTCAAGTTATACCATTGTTATTGTTCAGAAAGGAGCGTATCAATCAATGTAGATACAACTAATGAGTTAAAAACACATATATAGCAGGAAGTGTTGTGATTTAAACATCTGTCTGCGCAGATTCCTCTTTATTATGGTCAAGATCAAACCTTTCGCTGAAGCATACACTGAAAACTGTTAAACCTCTGTAGAGTGACACTCATCAAAAGCGCCCGATGGTAAATCAGGCTTTACCCGGATAAAAGAGGCACGTGGGTCAGGGCTTTGCTTCCCCCAATAAGTCAAAATCCTCTTTTATTGCAGTGAAGCTAAGATAACCTTAGTGTTCATTTTTTAATCCAACTGGGAGTGAAACTATTTGTCGGTTACAGTGTTGAACTTCATCACCGGTTTGTCACCAGCTTCCCAAACTTCTGTAGTATGAGATAGAGGAGAAGATGCATTTTAAAAGTTTCAAAAAACTGCTGCTGTGTGTTCGTTTTTGGCGCTCGATCAGTTAGAGATAGCATCACTTCTGGTTATTTTTTTCCCCACAATGCACACAAAATTAATTCAAACCTGTACAAATCAAAAAGCTGTTAAAAGTCGATTCTGGCGCACAGAAGCTGAAGGATCCTCATTGGATTGGCCTCTCAACCAGCAAGAAGACAGACGAAAGTGCACTTGAGAGTAAACTGAAGGCCTGAGATTTTTTTGCCTCTAAGCATATGAGTGCATGTACATAATATAAATAATGAAAAATTGTGGAAGTTATGTTTTATATTGTTTTAGCCAGTTGACATTTGTGTGTGGTATTATAACAAAGAACACAATAAATGGCATAAAATTGTGAAATAAAGTTGAACAAAAGAGCAAAAAAAAAAGTTTTTATTTTAATTTTTAATTTTTTGAGTTTTTAATGGGAAAAGTGGATCGAAAGAGACATGTTTGGGGTCCCAAAGAAATTACATTGGTTTGAAATTACACTTTAAAGTTACAATATGCATTTATTTTGGCTGCTGGGGGGTCTGTTAATCAAAACAAAAACTAAAGAGTAAAACCATCACTTTCTCCTGGTTAGGATTCTTTTAAAGTTTATTGTGCAGGAGGTTTTTACCAGGAGCCGAATTATTCACGTGTCTCCCTCTCCAAAACGGACAACCCAGCGATGGAAAGTGGGTAAAACACAAAGCAGTTTCCTGTTAAAAATCTGCGTTTGTCCCGTGCTGATTGGCTTGTCGCAGATGTTTTTTCTCCGACGTTCAGATCCGAATGCTCAGGAGGTTTATAATGGAAGCTGAATTATCTGCAGAGGTCTCTTCCTCTCCAAAACAAACAGATCTGGTGCTATAAACAGGTAGAAACTCTGACTATAGTAGTTTTGCATCAAAAATCTGTGTTTCTTGGATGTTTGTCCTGCGC
Organism: Plectropomus leopardus; assembly: GCF_008729295.1. Lineage (NCBI taxonomy): Eukaryota > Metazoa > Chordata > Actinopteri > Perciformes > Serranidae > Plectropomus > Plectropomus leopardus. The sequence goes on from NC_056479.1 coordinate 25,718,817, forward strand.
GCTTTGCTCAACATGTTTCTCTAATAACTCAAAATCCAGACACTGGATGACTCAAAATCATTCATTTGGTTAAATTTTACAAAAACAGCTAAAATCTAAAAATGTGTATAGTAAGTACATGGATTAAAACTGGATAAAAAATCAATTTCTGACAGCTTTTTACTGAAAACACACAGTGGAAATGACCGGCGGTGGCCAAATGACGCTTCATGTCCGTGACTGAACTCACTTTGGGTTTGAACATAGTTGGAAATGTTTGGGATAACTTTGGAAAACAAAATATTATAGTAATAAAATGTTTTAAGATTTTTCAATGCAGAAAAGTTACATTTTCTAAGTAAAACATGATAAGGCCTAATTAAAAAAAATGCACACAAATCCAAGCTGGGTCTCCTTGTGTGTGAGAAAAATGTTCTTTGAATATTTATTTTTGTTGATGTTATTTGTAATTATCTTCTCTTTATTCAGTGCAGGTTTTTACTAAATGTGCAACCGTTTTTAAATTGTACAAACTGACTTCATATATCTGCACTGTGACGGAGAATGTGTGCATTTTACAAACCCTCTGCATTTCAGTTTTCAGGGAATCAAAAGAAGCTGTTTTTCCTCCATTTCAAATGTTTCCTTGTTTTTTTCCCCACATTTCTATCATTGTAATTGTGTAAAATAAATATGTGCGCACTTAACTTTTTCTTTCGCACACCAAGTTGTTAGCTGATCGTTTCTTTTAAAATGTCACAGTTTTTGTGGGTTTTTTCTTTTCCTGTCCAGCAGCGAAACCCGATGTCGTGCTCTCGCATGTCTTACATGAGTTTCTTAAGAAATTTAACACCTTTTGTTTCAACTCACCTCTGCTGCTGTTTATCGTCTCAGTATGACCTCAAATAGCCCCAAAGATGCAAAATCAGCTAAGGCACAGGTGAGAACATTGTTTTTTTCAGTTTTTTCTCTCTGCTGCATTTTAGAAATGTGTTGCTGATGGTTTTGATTTCCTCTGAACGTGCTGTGTTGTAGGTGAGGGCAGTAGAAAGCCCTCGGGTGCCGTCCCTGCTGCCTCCTCACTATGTTGATCCTGGATCAGCTGTTTCACACCCTCACAGCTATCACAGCCTGGGACACTGTCTCCGCTCCAACATATTTCCAGGTCTGTGTATTAATAGTGTGTTTTAATTCTTCTAAAGGCTACTTTAAATATACAAATCACCATGTTATTTGTGTGAGTTTGTGTACAGTAAGTCTACAGTTACCCAGAGTGCCGTTAGTAATCAATACACTGCTGTCAAGAAGCTGTTAACATCGCATTAACTTTATTGTACAGGCAGTGGTCACACGGATAACAGTGATAGTAAATCAAGGGAAGCTACTCGAAATATAATCGGACTCATCCTGCTGAATTATTCAGCTGTGAATGCTGACATGTACGCTGCGTGACACACTTACCTGAGCCCCGTTTTCAAATCCACTCAGTCTCAGGAACATTTCCTGCATGCGGCCATGTGTGAATGGGAGCTGGATCGATATTTAGGGAAATCTGTAACGTCAGTTTTCCAACTCAAGACCTCATTTTCAGGGAAAATGCTGGTACTGCTTTGTTGTAGCTGAAAGCAGCAACATAACATGGACAAACACATAAAGGGTTAATTTTGAAAGAAGAAATAATTCAGTACGCTGAGATGTTTTGTTGCCATTGACTTAAAATACTTGATGTGACCTGTGAAAACTGACTTTAAATTTTGCTGCAGGTACACTGTTATTTAACATTTCCTCTTACTTCATTTATGTGATGCTGTTCAGCAAAAAATGAGTTAAATGGTCTCATTTTTCACAGTTTTGTGCTAACTTCTCTCTATGATTGCACAGAAGTTTTTGAGAATATGACTCTGCTTCAAACCTGATTTATTAGCTCAGTTAATATATTCACACTGAATTTATGGTTTTAGTTTCCAGTTTCAGCTCTCTTCGGTATGCATATCCTCCCCATCTCTACACTCATCCAATTATGCTCAGTTTTGGCTCCAAACAAATAAAAATAAAATTTAAAAAAGATGGCGATGGCCAACATGCCAAACTCAAGGCTTCAAAGCGACTGTCCACAAACCAATGGGTTTGGGTCACAGTGGCTACATTGACGTCCTTAAAACACTTTTCTTCTTTTGTACATATGCAATAAATTAGAAAAACTCACATAAGACTATAGATAAAGATTATCTTGTGTGCACAAGATTAAAAAAATATCACTTTTCGGGAATTAAGGGGTAAGAAAACATTTTAAAGTCAAAATATGAAAAAAGAGAATATTTTAAAGAAAAAAGTAGTAATATTATGAGAATAAACTTGTGATATTACAATAATAAAGTCAGCCTCCTTGGCAAATGTGGACAATGGTTGGGAGGCCGCCTGTGCTCTCACCTGTTTTATAGTTTGCTGGCAATATGTTAATTTCCATAATATATTATCCCCTTTCTTGTGTAATTACAACTTTATTCTCATAAAATTCTGACTTTTTTTTGTTAAAATTACAGCTTTATTCTAGCAATATTACAACTTTATACTCATAAAATTACAAAAAAATTTCTCGTAAAATTACGACTTTATTCTTGTAATATTATGACTTTTTTCGTATAATATTACAGCTTTATTCTCGTAATATTCCCACTTTATTCTCAGAAAATTATGACTTTTTTTCTCGTTCACAATGTTACAACTTTATTTTCAAAGTCTCAAAAAAAATCTTCCTCAGTGTGATTCTACAACTCAGTTGTACCATTGATTCACCTGCATGGCTGTAAATTATTTAAATATTTTTTCCCTTTATTTTTACACTCTCTAATGTACCATCTGTAATTTAACCCTCTTGTCTCCAGGTGCTCCCTCAACATGGCGATCCGTCTCCAGGGACTCTTACATCCGCCACCCTCTGACTGCCTGGCCCACAGACCCCCGTCTCTGGTACGGCCACAAGACAGACGACATGGGTACGTGCTCTATTTCCTCCCGTCTTTCTGTCTCTCTCGATTCCTGTTTCATCGTTCTCGTCTGTTTGTTCTGATGTGCTTTTCTTCTAAATATATCTTTCTCTGTTGATAATTCGTCTGCAGTCCAGTGGACGGAGAGAAACATCATGAACCAGAAGCTCAACAAGATACTGAGTGAAATGAAGACCCCAAAATAAGGTCCTGCCTCTCGCCCAGAGACGCCGACACACACTTCATTTGCAGCCCTGCATGTTGATATCTTGTCGCTTAACAATAAACAAACGCGGAGGGTTTTTGGTAGTTATAAGACACCACAACGAAGACTATTTGTAAGACAAGATATCTGTGAGAACCTTTTGGTTTAGGTTAAATCAAGCTGTAATCGTTTGGGTGCTACCGCGTGGCAGCAACAATATTGTGTGTGTTTCATTATAAAAACACACTTTAAAATGTTTAAAGAAAAATTGTCAGTAATATGATTCTTAAATGCGACATTTTGCACAGTGAGTACTTTTAATGTGGGGACTTTGAGTATATTTCACTAATAGTTGAAAAAAAAAACTTTTAGTTTGATTTTGAATGCAGGACTTTCCTTTATGACAAAATAATTCAACACTACTTTTGCTCTGTTAAAATATAGAAATACTTTTTCCACTACTGTATTGAACAGAGGAGCTGTAAACCGCTGCAGCTGAAGGGTTACTCATCTCTCTGTGTGATGTGTAAACGCAGCAGAATGGAGGTGGTTTCACAAAACCACTGAAACTGACTTTTTGTCACAACCTGCTACTTCTACTACCTATATGATGATTATCTGTTGAAGTTATCTGACCCGTTCTTTCCTACACGGAGAAAGGAAGCAGACTGTTTGAAGTTGAACACAGCGTGTCAAAAACACACAATAAACTGACAAAATCAGTTAACACTGATCTGGACTGATTGTTAAACTCATCTTCTAGGACACTAGGTGCAGTAAGGAGCGTTGTAGATGACATGTCTTTTCTAACCTCCATTTAGGAAAAAAAATAAATGCTATGCACAGTTAACATTTTAATGAACTTGTTTTAACAAAAAAAAAAAAATTAAAGGTCCAGTGTGATAGATTTGGGGAGATAGATTATCAGCAATGGGATATAATAAATATATTTTCTTTAGTGTATAATCACCTGAAAATAAGAAGAGTTGTCTTTTCATAACCTTAAGATGAGTCAGTTATATCTATGTAGTGAGCAGGTCCTCGTCTACGGGGATCACCATGTTGCACCATCATGTTTCTCCAGTAGCCCAGAGCAGACAATGTGAAATTATTATGCATAACTGCTTTTAGTGCTTTTACCAGTTTAAATCAGTAGATTCGTAGAGAAAGAGACCTCTACGAATAATTCAGCTCCCAGTAAAAACCTCCCGATTACATCCCAGTTTAAACCTCCTTAACACTGTACACTGAGGGAATTTTAATGAGCAGAAGTTTCAGCTGGTTAAAATCTGCAATCCTTGTTGCCAGATGCTATTAAATCGGCCTAAATCTTTAAAAAGTGATCATAATTTTTGTGAACTTCATTACTCAGTTGTTAAAATGACATGAAATTTGGTAAAGAGCTTGTTATGACTTATTTAGGATTCAAAACTTGACTTGGGTGCAAAAACTTGAGACTTGCAGAACAATTATGTGGTCCAAACTTTGGCATTTAGCGCGAATTACCACTGTGCAAAGACTATATATATACTCTAAATGTGCAACCACAACTTCTCCGAACCATTTGCATGACTGTACTTACAGGATGTTGAGCTAAATAAACTCTGGCCACTATTTTAAGGAATTGTGCTTAATTAAAGACGAGTACACAAAAATAAATAAAGACAGCTGTTTTTTAAATCAGCAGTGTATTAACAGAGGTGCACGGTATTAACTGTGTACCTCTGTAAAGCTTAGGAGTTGCATCATGTTTTTTTATTTGTTTTTAGTGACAGGTTTTTCAGTTTGAGTGTGCCATCTCTGGTTGTTTTTCTCACCTCCTCTCCAGTCCCTCCCCCTGCCCCCCTCCTCTTTGTGGTCGACTGTTTTGTTGTTGTCTTCTGAGCACAAACATCACTATGGACTTCTCAGCAGTTTCCCGCCTCAGACACAGCGGACTTTGACCTTTCGGTGAGAGCTGTAAGCTCTTTTCCTCTGCACGCGTCACCCCTCCCCTGCCCGTGTCTCTCCTGCTACCGCTGCTGGCTGCTGCTGACACCTAAGTAAGTGCAGGAACCAGTCTGAGGGGTTGTGGGTGGGGGTGGGGGTGGGGGGTTGCATTAGATCACTGTTTGGCATATCGTAGACCTGAAACCAATTGAGACACCAAAAAGAGGCACTGGCTGACTGCTGAGTTCAAACATGTGTTGCAGCAGTTGTTATTTGAATGCATGAATGCTTTGTGGTTTGTAGGTCTTCGTGCAGCGAGGATGAGTGTTTCACAATGGCCCTTCATTGAACTTTAAGATCAAGATGAACACTTATACATCATTGATCTCTGTGTGCTCTGCTGTACTCACATTTTGGCATTTAAGGTTTGAATGTAATGGAAAACTACACTGGTGCACCTCCTCTTGGTTCTGTTTTCAGCGTTTACAGAATCTATCTTGTGGCGGGAGACTTTGACCAATCACAGGTCATTTCAGAGGGACGGTGTCACTATTGGCTCGTCTACAGATGCAGATGCACATGCATGACTCCTCAATAAAAACCTGACTCAGTCATAGAGAATCCTGCTAATCTAGTATTGCCACAACTACCTACATTGCAAAGCAACCCCAAAAAGGAAGAGTGATTTATCAAAGAGAGTTTGACGATTAACAAAACAAAACACGTTTTGTGTTATAAATATCAGTGAAGTATTTTAGAGATTGAGAGTAAATGTTGCTAATAATTTGTCACACACACAGCTGCACTTAAAGTCTCGACTCACAGTGTGTCCTCTACTTCACTCCCTGCCTCTACAGCTGGGAGGACAGTGAGAAGCAGCTCTGGGATGGACCCTGAACTCCAGCTTCGGTGGGCTGCAGAGCCCCAACGCCTCTGTTGCTGCTGTTTCACAGGTTAGATTTGGGCTTCCACTGGCCACCAGCCTGCTGTGACCATAGACGGCACACCCTCACTTAACCCTGCTGTGCTTAAGTGAAGCTAAAATATCCCAGATACAGCCGCAGCCATCTTGCTCTGATGATGTTACTCTGAGCCCGATTGTGCTCAGTAGCTGTCTGTGGGACGGTCTTAGGACAGAGAGGAGAGAGATGCAGGAGGAGGGTATATTTTCATTTATTGCTTTAAGCTATCAGTTATCTTTTTTTTTAGTATTGCAAGAAAAGGGTCAAATGAAATATTTTTTTTAAATAAATAAAAAACTTAAAGACCTTCTTCTGTCCTGTGTTTAGTTAGAAGAAAAAAAATACATATACCAACCTCCCCTCTAATAATTTTTATTCATCCCCTTATGTATTTGTCCTGTCTCAAGGCCAGGTGTCTTACATATGAATGAGATTAGCAGATAGCAATGGATGAACAGACTAGCAATCGATGGAAAAAACCTCTTCTGGCTACAGAAATGAAATGCTCAGTGACCTTTGAGCCAAGAGCGAACTGCTGCTTTAACTCTCAACCTCCTTTCCTCTTTCCCTCTACTGAAGCACTTAAGTTGTACACTTCTGTGTCTGCAGTGGTTGCGGCTGTTTTAACCCCGTAAAACCTTTTTTGCATGTATCTGAAGTAACCTCTTGCTTCTAAATCTGGTGTCTTTGGCCACTTAAATGCTCTGAATCTTCAGTTTTTAAGTTTCATTGACGTAAACCACTTCATAGGGACAAATGTGCGAGTTTCCCCTTCATACAACCCACTTTACGTTGTGATTGAAACAGGATGTGGTGTTCTTTGTATTTCTTGTTTTCGGTGCAATTATTATCTTAACAGGGTCCAGGTAGAGCTGCTGCTGGTGAGCAGGAGGAGGTGCTCTGCTCGACAGGCTGCCTTTACCCCCTCCTCCCCCCTTCACCACCGACGCCGCCACCCATCCTCTCACACCATCACGCAGCTCAGTGAGGCTTCCTGTCAGCCCCTGTCACAGGCTGTGGTTTCAAATGGAAAATGTCACTGGGCACTTTAAAGACGAGCGAGGGGCGAGAGTGAGGAGCCTGAGGGATGAGTGACAGAAAGAAAGAAAGAGAGAGAGAGAGAGAGGTTGATTGCACAAGAGTGAGATAGTGATGAACGAGTAGAAAGAGAGGAGGACAGTAAAAGACAGAGGGACAGATATCTATTAAAGTCTTGAGTCCAGCAGAGGAGACGACTATGTGTTTCCTCTCCGGGACCCCCTGCTACCTTCACTGACCACGGCTCATCAGGTACTGTAAAACTTTACATTTTTTACTAATCCTGTTAAAAATAATACAACAATAATTTGGAAGTTGAAGCACATTGAGTCTACTTGTAAATTTTACAGTGTAATTTCTGTCTCTTGCTATTTAATTTGTATTTAGACAATACAATGTTCCCAGTTTGTTTCCCCCCCTTATGCGGTGTTGTACTGTCAGTTATGGTGACACATCTACACTTTCCATAAGGTACATTTAGTCTGCTCTGTTCAGGCTTTGACTGAAAAAAAAAACCCAGCCGATGACTCAGACGGGCGTTAAATGTGCAGCATTAACAAAAAATTGCTCATCTTTATGTCATACAATCACAATCTATGCAATAATATTTTTACAGAAGACTTTAAAATGTCAGTACTAATGTATTTGTCAGTTTTTTATCAGCAGAAATGCAAAAGTGTAAAACATAAAGTCCCTAAACTAAGTATGAAACTTAATATTTATCAGTATAAGGAGCAGTTACTGTAACAGACTGTTTATATATATATATCGTATATGTATCTGTAGTTCAGCAGTGCAGCTGCCAGTGTTCTCGGTCAAGTTTCACTTATAACTGCAGATTACCGCCCTCTCAGGATGAGTATTTTCACGCAGCCTGGATCTTGTGTTGTTTTCTCACTCTCAGAGCTATAAAGCACTTTGCTGATGATGATTGGCTGATGTAGTTTCAGAAAGGAGTTTCACTTAAAAAAACATTTTCATATAGAGGTTGTTTGGTTAACCGTTCTCGATCCACCCATTTAGCATGTGGTCAAAATAACCAACGCTTTGTCTAAGAGGAGAAAAAAATGTAACCTAAGTGATATGATGGGGTTTGACTTGTATTCGACACTTTTTAAAGGATAAAATCGGTATTTTTCCAACCTGTGCCCTATTTTTCCTGGGTTTTTTTCATCTAAGTTACTATTTCAACAAATTAAAAATTGGTCCGCCGTCAGCGGCGATACAGGCTGCACATCAACTGAGGGCGTGTTAGCACCTTCAAGTTACCTCCAAAAAGCTTGTTTTTTGTCACCGACAGCTCAGATTGATATTCTGAGTGTCTCACCATTTCTGGCATGAATCCTATAGAGAAAGACCTTTTTAATAAAGGTTTAAAGCATTGTTGTTTAACCAAAAACAGCCCCGACATCACTATCGCCAAACCCACCAGACTCCATTTACATAAACAGTAATTTGAGCATGTATACAACACTTTTTCACATTTTCACAAATTACTGTTTATTTAAATGGAGTGTGGTGGATTTTTTTGATAGTGATTTGTGGGTTGTTTCTAGCAAATTAAAAAAAAAATCTTAATCTTAAAAAAAAGGTCTGTCTCTGTTAGGATCCTTGTTGTTGTCACACACTTGACAACAATCTGAGCCCGTCAAAGGCAAAAATAAGCACTTTTAGAGGACGTAAATTGCCGGTGGTTACACTGCAGCACTCTCACTCAAAACTGGACCGATTTCAAAAAATGTTGTTCACATCAGTCACTTAGTCAAAAAAAATTAAAATAGAGTCCAGGTTGAAAAATAGCACACTTAGCCTTTAATTTAAACTCTCACATGTGAACATTTTTCTGTTGAATAATATATTACAGTTGATTCAGATTTTCATTCTTAACCCTTTCCTCTCTGTTCAGTCATATTGCGGTCATGACCAAGGAGGTCCTGGTGTCCTTATACGTCCTGGTGGTTCTGTTCTCAGTGCATGCGGCCCGCTCTCACAAAGGCTCACAAGGTATAACTCAGTATGGCATTAACCAAAACAGCATATGTTACTGTCCTTTAGGCAGAAGAGATAGAAAATATTAGCACAGAGTTTTTTTTAGCTTATTTTGTCTTCCTGTAAAATTAGTTACATCACTGGCATTCTCAGAAAAATTTCACTTCTTTAATATGCTTGTTTCTATTCTGTTCTATATGGGAACAGAAACTAGTAGTTTCTGTCAATTTTTTATTAAATAAATGAAATAATCTGAGTGCTGGTGCCCTACTTGCTTTTTGATTCTTGCCACAACTGTGCACCTCTATACATAGTTACGTTAATATTATTATTAATTCTTCTTATTTTTTTTTAAACATTTGAGAGTTTAAAAGGGAGTTTTCCTACTTACCCTTTAGCCTTGCAATTGCAACTCAAGTATGCATCACTGGTTTATCTGCATGTTTTATGAGTCCAAGGACACAGATAAAGAGACACTGTCTTTATCTCTGTCTTTTTGTTGTGTCTCTCTGTTAATCAAGGTCTCTCCTGCGTCAACGACTTTGTCAACAATGTCAGCTGTGCGTGGGGCGGCGCTCCAGTGGCGCCTGGTGTGGACTGCTGGATCGTTGGTGTCAAGACGACCTGGATCTTCAAGAACTACATGAGATATCCCGGAACAGTCATGTAAGACGTTACAGATATTATACTCATATTTTTTGCTTGTTCCCATATTTTGGGCTTTGGAGATGAAAACAGTCTAACTCTGTCAGCAGTTAGTGGTGATTTCTGTCCTTTTTTTAATTAGTGGAAGCTGCAAGCTGAAAAAACACAGAAACTCCCCTCCAGGCTGCAGTTTTGTCTTTAAAAATGAAGTAAGTCACCAGTGTATCAGTCATAAAACCATATAATTGTCTCATGGATTTTTCTATCTACCATTTTAAATCATTGTTTGATTTTTCTTTATTTTAAGATCATCCATCACAAAAAAATGTTGCACTGAAATAAAGAATAAATCCATAGCAGTAATCAAAAATGTAGCTCCTAATGATCCATACAGAGTCTGTTTTTGGCTGTTTAATTGATTATATTATGGATCCCTCCAGGAATTTACCCCTTTTAAAGACTTACCGTACATCAGCATGGAGTGCAACGGCACGCTGGTGGAGAACCTCACAAAGTATACACCGTACGATCACAGTGAGTGGCTTTTGCTTCCTCAGGAGGTGTCACCTTTTTAGTTGCACCTGAAAAGTTATTCAAAGATCTGGTCATAAAAGACATTTGACATAATATTTTATCCATGATAAAAACTGCACCAGGGTAACATGTTAAGGAGACCATCTGAACTCATTATGACAGAAAAAATGCAGCTTATGTTAATTTTTGTATTGGTCGATTTAAAAAAAAAAGTGTTACACAGAAATAATTAGGAATTAATTGCACACTTTATTTTCCACGTCTGTGTCTGTGTCTGCATACAGTCAAAATGCATCCTCCAGGTGTTCCCAATGTCAGCTGCACTGCCAACGAGACGAGGATATCATGGAGTCCGGGCAGTCCTCGCTCTCGCTTCATCACATCTTTAAACTTCCAAGTTCAGATCACACAGAATAACAAGACATGGAACGTGAGTGACTGTGCACAGGCATGCATGAGTCGATATGTTGTTTACATACTCAGCTCATATTTACTCCACTCTTTTTCACGCTATATGAACTTAATGGTAAATCATAAGCACAAAATAACAAGACTTGAGCCTCTTTAGCAATTCACAAAAAAAAAAAAACACTACCACCCACCAGCGTTTGGCTCTTTAATGGGAAAAGTCAGTTGCGCACGTCACTGGGGCACAAGATTGCGCAGTAGTCACCGGCGGTGATGGAAATAAGACACTCAGATGAAAGTGCAAGTTTTCACACATTTTCTGGTGGGATATAATGACGCACTGCAAGAAAATGTCATCCCATTTCCATCTAAGCAGCGTTCAAATTCGCTCCATATGAGTCAGCATCAAGTTTTAAAGCAGACTGAAAAAGTATCATATAAAAAGATGTAACTGCTGTGACGTTTTCACTGGCATTCATACTGCTTTATACTGTAAACACTGTTTTATAAAAAATGCTTACTTGTCTGCTGCAGAGCCGCGTACACAGATTTGGACTGCTGGCAATGGGAAGTCTGTAGCCTATTTTTAGTGAGTTTTCCCACGTTAAAATAAATAAACCCGCTTTTTTAGTGGAGTGTAACTGCCTGTCCTCATTCTGAAGTCATCAAACACCATCGCTTTCGCAGTACTTTCAGTATAACATCCCAACACCAAAAAGCCACCTTCTGATACACCACTAGACGTCGTCAGCTGAGAACGCGGCCGGACAGCGTCTTCAGCGGCAGCATGACACGCACACGTTTGACGTCAGTTAAGAAAGCAGGTGTAGGGAACCTGACGCATCTGCACGATACATCAGGTTGAAACACTGCTGGTAACAACATAGTATCAGGAGCACGAGGGTCCTTAAAGGGCAGGTGGAAAGAGCAGTGGATGGATCCAACAAACCCAGGATTTTCATACAGAAGTCTGGTGTTCACTCCCCATCTGAATGTGCTGTTTTTATTCTACACCTTACCATGAGCTCGCTGTGCCTAAACTTAATCATTAGTGCCCTTGTTGTCTAATCTTGACCATCCGTGCCAGCATGTGCGTTTGGTGACGTCCCTGCATTGGTTGCCATGTGCTTTTGTTGTCTAAATATAACCACGTGTAGCGTCATCCCACCGTGTGCTTGTGTTAACATCTCTATTGCGACATCCCGAAATGTAAATAGCAGACGCAGAAAGATACTCAGGGTGTAATGTGTAGGCAGAGAAGTCCACTGCAAAGCAGCAATATGTGACGACTTGGGATGAGAACGTGTTGGGTAGAGGTCTTGGTTTACCGTCTTAGTTTAGCATGTCAACATGCTGCTAAAAGAGGGTTTTTTTCCTTTTTTTCCACTTTAGAATCCACTAAATTTTATGGTGACAATTCAATTGCATAAATTTTGGAAGTGATTTTCTAAACCATTCAAACGCTGTCTGTGCCGCTGGATATGCTTTTTTGTCGCTATCTCGTGCAAAATTGAATTTTTTCATCGCTAGGCTGGGTTTTATTACCCATTTTAAAAGTGACAAATATTCATATTGTGCACGGGGTAAAGCGTAGCTAACACTCGCTTCTCGTAGGTTTTACTGTCATTTCCCCTTACACAAACATTTGAGCTCAGTATGGCATATTTATTTTGGTTCAGTGCCTGTTCTCACACATTAGTCATACAAATGCAAATGCAGCAGAGCTGATGCTGCTCTTTATTTAGATCACTTTGAGCATTTTTATTCTGGTTGTTAAGATCCGCACTGACATCAGATTTTCATCTGTTACCAGGAAGCCAACCTTCTGTCCACACAAGAACAAGAGCTAAGGATACCTGCTGGGCAATTAAAGGGGCACTGCCGGGTCAGAGTGAGAGTCACACCCACTGCACAACTGCACAGAAACCACTGGAGCAACTGGAGTCCAACAGTGTCCTGGATGGAAGCGACAGACGCGGTAACATCACAGGGCCAAGGTAACAACGCTTTACATCTGCAGGCTGTTTGAGTGACAACTGTAACACAGGCTTTTAGTTTTCACTTTCACAAGGATAGAGATAAACTTGATGGGGTTTCAAAATGATCCCAGACCTGCTGGGAAATGTTGTCATTCAGTCTGGTTCAGTTTATTCGTAGAGCACAAAAAATATGTGCAATTTTTCCCCATTTAACTGCAGAGAGCATCAAGTCTCTCCTGCAATTAACATATTACACTCTTTACTTACAACAGCCCCATACATGTTTCTAGGATTTTAGGACACCTTTAGAATTTGAGGACATTTCTAGGATTTTAGGACATTTGTTGGATTATAGGGCATTTCTCAGATTAGGGCATTTCTCGAATTTTAGGACATTTTTAGGATTGTAGGGGATTTTTAGGTCATATCGGCAGAAATGTGTATTTTGAGCCAGTGCTGAGATTTAGTTTTAAAGCTATTATTTGCCATCACCAGTGATGTGTCAATAAATTTGTGCATCCCTTAAAAAAAGGAGATACACGTAGGGTTGCTTCTTTGAAGGCTTTAGTAGGGTAAAAATGTGAAATATCTGTTGGTCAGGTTTAAACCAGATACAGAAGTTTTACTAGTTTCTTGCATTTTATGCAGCTTATAATGTAGTTTGAAGAACCATTTGTTCCCAACATCTTCCCTTTAAACAGGGGCAGAAGAGTCAGCTTAAAATGTTGTAATAGTGAGACTCTGTAGTTGAGTAAGCAGATACAGATCTGAGGGAGACTGGACATGCATGTTAGCACATTGTAAAGTCAGCTTTCTGTTTCAGATTGGCTTTGGACATCACAGATCATGCAGGCAGTGGTGTTCAGCATGGGGCTCGTAGTTGTAATGCTGGTCCTTTACAGGAGTTGTGTGAGCAGGAGGTGAGCATAACGTTGGGTTGTGTGTGTCTTTGTGTATGTGTGTGTGTATGTTCACATGCAGTGTGTCTAATCTAATGGCTCCTTTTTCGTTTTAGGCTACTTAAAGGGAAGCCAGTACCAAACCCTTCAAAATACTTCCACACTCTCAACTCCGTCCACGGAGGAAATCTTCAGGTAAAAAAATAAATGTTCACACGATGTTTTGTCGCTTTTCTATTGTAGGTGGGTCAGCCCTCCTGCACATTGCCTACTGCGATAACAACAAAATGACCTGTAATTGTGATAGCTATATCTGCCACAAGGTGGGTTTCCATTAACCCCCAAATTGCACAAATTGAAATTGTGAATATAAAATATGCCTAGTGGAAACACGTCAGTTTTGAAAAAACTCCCATTTATCGCAAAAATGTTTTTACTTTCACATGAGGTGCTATTTCAGGCGAATCGATAAAGCCACGTTTCACAAAACTACAACACAGAAGTCACATGATGCCATGGCTACGCACTTGTTGGTATGAACTGGCTCCCTCATGATGCAGCAGGAACTACAGGATGAGTTACTGCATCACATAACTCTTCAAAAGCTGAGAGGATCATCCAGAAGTTTTAAATCCACAATCCAAAATCCAAAATCATGGACTATCACCTCCCAGAAATCCCTCATATTGCTCCTGAGTATAAGGGGCTTGTGTTATCGCTGCCTTCGATGTGAGAGAAGTCACATAACATCACTCAGTGGAAACACAGTCATTTCACAACTGTGTTTTACTGACATTTCAAAATTATCGCTTTTTTTTTGCACAAAATTTGCAATGGAAACCCGCCTACTGACCCACATTGTGAATAACAGTTATGGTTTTCATAGCGATATAAGTGGTGGTTTGAGTTCAGAGCAGGCTGTTTGATCAGTGTTGATCAGTTTTGCTGCTTCAGCTGCTGTCCGTGGTGCTGATCAAAGGCTGCATGATGAGCCTTTCAATGGTTCAAAAAAGCACGCACATCCAGAAGACAGAAAAACTCGGTGAGATGATACAAAAGATGAAAACACAAAGTCTGCACTCTAGATTATGTTTCCAGAAATATTTCATACCGATAATGATATACGTTATCGAGGTGAGGTATGAAGCTGCATGCTCTTCATCAGACAAGTTAACAATGCAGGCACACACCTTTTCTACACCATCAAATAATTACCAGTAAATATTTAAAGATGTGTGTCTGCATCGGTAACTTGTCTGTTGTAGCTTGAAACGTCACCTTGATAATATATATCAACAATAAAACTGTTGCACTGATGCTGAAAACCCATGTGCAGAAAATTTCTCAGGAATAAATAACGAAATCGATGAAGAATCGGACTGATGACCAGAATCAATAATGGCATGTGTGTCCAAGGACGCACGTGTGTTTTGGATGAGGTGAGGGCCCAAGAAAGTTGTTTTTCACCAGGTTCAATCACAGTTATGATAAGCATGATCTGATACAAGTGTTGTCTCTGCATCGATGAGGAACTTGTTAGTCCAGTATTCACAGTACAACCAACCAATCAGCCGCACCTCTCGATTGTGATGTCACTCTTAGTGCCAATGTTACCAACAAGTCCTTTAACATCTGTTTTTTTACACAAATATTTCTTTTCCATTGAATAGCCCCAGCAGGGGTTAAATATGAATTTTATTAATCCCCGCACCACAAAGATGTCCTTAAATTCTGAGCAGATCTCTGTATGCGGATGCTGCTTGAATGGCTTTGAAGTGGCTGGGGGTTTTTTTTGGGTGATTATCTGCACAGCGCACTGTGAATGACATCACAATCAAGAAGTGCTGCTGATTGGTTGGCTGGCATGTCAATCTTGAACAAAGAAGTTAGACATAATGCGTTATGTTGCGCTGCTGAGGCAGAGCCTGTGCAGCCGGCGCTCCCTCCTCCACTGAGTGACCTCCTTGCCTATTTTCAGTCAGCAGTTTTGGTTCAGGTTAATGAGAAGTAAAAATGCGTCACTCACCACTGACTGCGAGGAAAAAAAGACAGTTATGGCCACGACCCAGATTAAGTAAAATCAGTTTTTAAACCACAAAAGAACATATTGTTTTTGTCTGCTGCTTCATTCATGACTACAAAATTCGAAACGACGAGACGACGATCAAACTTGACTATCTAAAGGAAAAAAAAGTCATAACAAGGTTTCCGTAGTTGAACCTGTGCAAGGATGATTAGAAACAATTTGCATGTGCAGGTGCATACATGGACGTTTGTTGAATATATATATGTAATATAATATGTGTGTATGTGTAGGCTGTATGGGCATGAATATGTTCACAAAGTTCACAATTTACTTATGTGATTAGCTGAGAAGCGGTGGGGGATATTAAGCTTCTCCTACTCTTTTTTTTACATGTAAGATGCATTTTTTTGTTGAATCTATTCATTCATTATAGGATATCATCCTTTTTTTTGTTATTTTCTTCCTTATCTGTTTGTTTGTTTTACACGTCTGAAATATACTATACTATCTATCAATCAGTCCATCTGTCTAATAAAGTTGTTTTTCTACTCTTAATCTCTCTCTTGTTCCTCAGAAATGGCTGAATCCTCTGTCAGCTTCTGAGTCGTTCTTCACGGCTCAGCCACGCGAGCGCATCTCCCCGGTTGAGGTGTGCGACAGCTGGGATGCGGCCCCCTTCACCTCTCCCTCCTCCAGCTCCACCAGCGCCCTGCTCCACTTCAGGAGCTACCACTTGGCTGCCTCCGACACCAGCGGGGTCGTCGATAATTCCTCCTCCTCCTCTTCCTCTTCCTCCTGCTTCTCTAACATAGGCTACTTCATGTCCAGCTCCTCCGGCGGCTCTGCTCGAACTGACCCTAACCCCGTCTACTTCACCTATCAGGATGATTTCCACAATCTGCACAACAGCCTTCACCTCTCCCTCTGCCCGTCCCTTAACACCTCCCCGACCTATGAGAGCCTGAAGAGGGAGCCGCAGAGCCCGGACTCCGGCTTTGGCATCGGAAAAGAGGAGGAAGAGGGCAAGGAGGATGAAAAGGTCATGGATGTAGAAGAGATAGAGGTTTCAGATGATCACCGGAGTCCTCCTCTTCTCATCCTCCCTCTCCGTCTTCCCTCCCAGATATACCCTCCCTCCTCTGCTCCACCCCCTCCCAACACTCCCAGTCTGATTCAGGTAAACTCTGACGGCCAACAGGTGGATGCACCTGCGGCTGCTGCTGGTGGCAGCTACGCGGCCTGGCCAATGGCTGGTCCCATGTGCAGGTCGTCCTCCATGCCTGTGGAGTCCGGAAAAACAGGGTATCTGACGCTCAAAGATCTGCAGACAACATTCAGCAATAAATCCATCTGAAACCTTGTAACTGTTTATTCTAATCTGATTATCGAAGCGAGCATCTCTGACAGAATAAACGGAGCGTCCTTTTGCAGTTATAATGGAAAAAATAATTAGGTTTTTACAAATTCTATGTTTTTTAATGCTTTTAACCTGCATCGATTCCTTTTTTTTTAGGTCAAAACCAAAATGAGTTCCCCTTTTTAAGCTTCTCCATTCTCTGGCTCCGGACCCAGAGGCCGTCTTATCTGGACGCAGACAAATACCCAATAAAAAAGGGCAAGGCACTGATAGATGGAGTCTTTCAGACCGGTGGAGAGAAAACATCCAAAACACACGTGTAGGTTTTCATTATGGTTCAGATTTCTGTTGTGGAAATGTATGCAAAACATACATATTCGGCTAAATATATATATAATGCTGATATCTGGTAGTTAAACTTTTTACCGTAGTGTCTTCCTTTTTTGTGTATATTTGCAATGCATATCTTTAAAAGGCCTTTTTTCCCTCATAGTCTGAAGCAAAAATCTCCATTTCAGCAGCATTTACATGGACCAAACTTTCCACTTTTATTCCCGTCTATATTCTGAAGGTTTTTAAAGAGGGGTTTATTTATTCAGCCTGATTTATAGAACATTTTATTCCTAAAAACATGGGGAAAATTGATGTTTTTTTTACAGTGACAGTATTTTCTGATTTATGTGAGTGATCAAAAGACATATCCAAAATTCCCTCTGTAAAACCTTTTTTTATTAAGATATTTTTTGGGGCGATTTTGCCTTTAATCATCAGCAAGCATAAGTGTGAAAGGGGGAGAGAGAGGGGGGGTGACATGCAACAAAGCGCCATGCCGGAATCAAACCTGCGGCTGCTGTGGTGAGGACACAACCTCTGTACATGGGGCACCTGCTCTATCCACTGAGCCACCAAACGCCCCCTCATTAAAAACCTTTGACTCTATTAAGCAAAATAAGACTGTTGAACCTGGCTTCATCCTATGTAGATATTTTTGGTATGGAAATAAATGCACATTAATGTAGATTTAATTAAACAATGCAACGCTGCATATTTTAACAAACAATTTAAGAAAACTTGTAATACCAAAAATAATTGTCTTAATTTTTATAATGAACTGGGGAAGTTTCATATCTATTAGTTTAAAACATTTACCCAATTTTATGTGGGTGGTCTCCCTTTAAGAGATCAAATCAATAACGAATTAACCAACAACAAAAGATTGTTATATACAATAAAGAATTGTCTTGTATACCACACAGGCATTCGTATCATATTGATTCGACTGCTATTTGTAGATTCATGTAAGTCATTGAGGTCAGTGGTAAAAGCTCTCATCTCTTCACATGCAGTAAATTTCCGTTGCACTCAGTGACATGTGTGCAGAGACCAAACAAAATAAAACTTCTGGTAGAAATGGGTCACCCCTTCACTTCCTGTGTCGTTGGGGAGCGAGGGCTGAGGGGTGGGCATGTGCACCAATGCGAGAAAGAGTGTGAGAAGCAACATGAGTGTGTGTGTGTGTGTGTGTGTGTGTGTTTGTGTGATCTTTGCGTGTGTAGTTTTGAGTGTTTACATGTCCTGTGAGGTGGTCCTGGCGGTGTGTGTGTGTGTGAGAGTGAGCGTGTGTATTAGAGTGTGGTTTGACATTTAAGTCTGACACAACCAGCAACATCCGCTCACCTCACAGAGAACTTATGATATTTAGCCATGTCAGAAAGAAACAGCACAAGTTGTTTCTTCTTTCCATGTTTAAAATGATACGCTTCATACCAAAACCAGAATTACAACAGTGACATAGAAAAGAAGCGATATTTGTAATAAAGAGAGCACTTTTGTGTACGTGCTGAGTGCCTTGTAACTATCATCGTGACCCAAATTCAAAAATTGTGCAATGAACTGTCGGTAACATCTTTCCAGTTCTAGGTAAAGTACCGCAACAGATAACACACACCACAAAAACACAAAATATTTACAAGATTGCAGATATACTCACTACCTTAGGTATATTATACATGCAAAGAACTAATTTACCCACAAAAACCAAGACAATGGGTGCTTATTTTGACCCCGTTTGGTGCTATTTTTTAAATATTTTATTAATGTTGTCTTATTTTTCCAAACTTAAGTAGTATTCAAGTGATTTTTGACTCTATGTTAGTCACAATAAGCTCAACTTTTACCTTAAACATGTCACAAATGCATTGTGAGTTGTACAAAACTACACGTGGGTAAAAAAAATTAAAACTTAAAGGATACACATATTAAGAATAAGTCACAAGTGAAATCACAACCGTGCCTATAACCATACAAAATATCAGAATCAGAAAATTATTTATTGCTGAGTTTTGATTCTGTACTCAAACATCTGATAAAAATAACAAGAGGAATGAAAATGAGCCAAAATACCACTAATACTAGGTAAAAATAAGCCGTGTTTGGCAGTGGTGGAGGATCTACCCAGATCTTTAATTAAAGTAATTGTAGCAATACAACACTGTAAAGAAAAAAGAGCTCTGTTTTGCATTCAAGGTAATGTATTTTGTGTTATGCAGTTCTCACTGCTGATGCATAAAAGGAGCAGTGTGTATGATTTAGAGGGATTTAGTGGCATCCAGTGGGTAGAACTGCAGATTGCAGAAAGCTGAAACTTCAACCAATAAGAATTTCATTCAGTGTTCATTGTTCAGGGAGGTTTTCACCTAAATTCTCCGCAGAGGTCTCTTCCTCTCCAAAATAAATGGACCAGGTGATTTAAATCAGTAAAACACAGCTGAAAGCAGTTTCTTCCACACTTTGGTCTCAGAGGGGCTGCTGACTGTAGCTGCTGACAATAAAAAGTGACTGGTCCTATCTAGATCCAGTGTTTGGTTTGTCCATTCAGGGCTACTGTAGACATATGGCGGTGCAACACAGCGATCTCTATAGACGTGGACCTGTTTTCTACGTAGAAATAAACACCTCATTTGAAGATAAAAACACAGCAATTCTTATTTAAAGGCCATTATACAATAAAGAAAACATTAATTTTCTGTCAGTATACCCCCCTAAATCCTACACGCTGACCCTTTAATGTGTGAATTACTTTCATTTTGCAGCCGGTTTTATATGCGGCTTATAAATTTAGCCCTGCAAACTACTGTCAACTTAATTTCCTGCTTATGTGTGTTTTCCCACCTTTAAGATCGTCTGCCCGCAGTCACCTGTGCCTCGTTCACACTCTCCCTCCCTCCTCCTGTGCTCTGCTTTCTCCTGTGTTCCCTGTTTTCTAACGTTCGTGCTCTTTTTAATTGCTTTCTGGCTGTTTATGGACTCCCTGTTCTCACTTTATTTTCATTATTAAACCTTTAAACTCATTTTGGTGCCAGATTATCCGGTTCATCTGTGTTTGTCCTTTTCCTGCTACATCTCCCACCTGGTCACCAGCCAAAGCAAGTGTCAACAAAAATATGTAAGTACAATAATAAAGATCTTTGGATGTAGATAGTTATGGATATGTGTGACTGAGTAACACCTCTGACACTCACAAAAATGAGAGAAAATGTACCTCAGAGTCTGCGCTGTATCCCTGTTTTGTTTTGTGTCATTGTCTCTCTTGACTGTTTGTATGTTGTGTTTATTTTCACTTTTTTGTTGTTTGCTGCATTTCACAATTTAAAAAATGAACCTAAAATAGATTGATTTGAAAAATAATAATAATAAAAATGCAAACTAAAACCAAGAAAGGGAAACATACCTCAAATCCCATTTTACACTGTTCCAAAGAGACATTGCGTTCAACCGGAAACCAAAATTTAAAAAATTCAGTGTCCTCAAAATGTCTCGTGCAAACATCATCGTGACATAGAAAGACGACATTTGGAGAACAAAACCAATGTCTGCAAAACATCATAATGTTAATGTCTCCATAACATCAAATTCTAACTTGTTTTAAATCTTGACTTTTTGACTTTTAAATCTTAATCAGGAATAGTCCCGCTGATATTCAAGTCTAAGGTCACAACAGCAAAAAGTTAAAAATAAACAACAAAGAAAGAAGAAGAACAAACAAAAGACTTATAATCAATCAGCCAATTTACATCAAACAATTAAAATTAGCAGCATTCAGTGGCCAGACAAGTGTCATTCAATGTGCAAAAAGTCTTTAATCTTGTTTTTTTTTTTAAATCTCCCAGTCTTGTAAGAGTCTACTTTATGGTGACGCTGTAGCTAAAACACCAGCTAGAATATTATGTGAAGTTGAATAAATTTGCCTTTGAATTGTGGTGGAGTGAAGATATAAAGTAGCAGAAAATGGAAATACTCTCCTTCCTAACTTTACTTGAGTAACTCTAGAATAGTACCAAGCGGCTGAATGGTTTTCCACTCATGGGTAATATTTTGTCTGAGCTGTTATTTTTCCCCTTGTGATTGTTATTGTGAATTACATTTTTTATTATGTCACACAGATTGTAGTATTTTGATGCACTTTATTTTTTCTGCCACTAGGTGGTAGAAAACCAAACAAACTGAATGAGGGAGTCGTCCACCTCTTTCTCCTCCTCCTCTTCCTCCTGTTATATCTGTGCAGTGTTGCTGTTGTTGTGCAACAACAAGACTATTTCAGTCACTTTACATTCGCCCCCCTTTGCCCTCATTCAGTGGATATTATTTTTATCTGTTGAGTATGCTGGCAGTTTAGCTATCTCAGCCTATTAAAATTTCTCGGTGTTTGCTCCGTCAATCACAGAGGAGGCTGTCATGCAGCTAGCCATGAGAGAGAGAGTACATAAAACAGAGTAAAAATGAAAAACATACCTTGTACACTCTGTTGAAAAACCGCAAGGGCTTGTTTTGGATCTAAGCCACAGAAATGGGAGGATGTGGGGTCGGGCTGACACTTTGTTTCACCCTCTTCATGTGGAGCAGAGACAGAGAGCTAGATCATTGCCATCAGGAGGAGACACAGCAGTCACGACCTCCATGGGCAGATAGACAAAAGCTGTTGTTTTTCTTCACCATTTTTACAAAAAAGACGTGTAGATGCAAACATTTGGCACTTTAAAGAGGAAAAGTCAAGTGACTGCTTTGACTTACAATTTCACACGGGACGCAAACAGTAGTTTCCTGGTTGAAAGACCGTGTTTGTTTGACCTATCAACCACCTCTCGTTCTTTATACTTAATATGTACGTCCACCACGACAAACGATCCTCATTGACTTTGTATTGGCATTGTTTTCTGGTTGTCAGCACATAATTTACAATATGATACAATACGTTGCATTGCGCTGCGTTGCATTGCAGTGCACTGCGGAGTGATAAAATTTAATACATCACAGTGCAGTACATTACAATACAATATGATGCATCATAATAAGATAGATAACGATACATCATGATACTATACATTACTATACGATACGATACAATATGATGCAATGCGATATGATATGTTTGGATACGATACGATACAATATGATGCAATGCTATATGATATGTTTCGATACGATACGATACAATATGATGCAATGCGATATGATATGTTTCGATACGATACAATACAATATGACGCAATGCTATATGATATGTTTCGATACGATACGATACGATACGATACAGCAGCAAGGAAATTCAGTTGTTGCAGCAGTGTAAGGACAGACATAACTTCAAATAAGAAATCAAAGGAATAGATATCAGTATTAAGAGTTATATAAACTAAAATAAGAACAGAAAAAAATATATATTTGTGAAAATTTGGGTTGTTCATGGTCTCAGCTTCAGATTTGTTCATATTCTGAACAAACTGTCCATTCTCTGTTTTTTTTTTCTTGAGCTGAACCACAAGAATGCTCTTTGGTTTCAAATTTCAACCCGTCTCTGGTTTTCAACTTTCAACATCCCATGATTATGTCTGCCACTAACAATATGTTTTTGCTAGCTTTTTGGAGGGTGGGGTTACAGGGGAAGAAATACAATTCTGCTTCAGAGTACAAAAGTCTCCAGTCAACATTTATTAGGACAAGAGAGCGCAAATGTCTGGTCGGCAGTCGGCACACCCAGAAGGCCTAATGGTTCACCTGGAAAGTCAAAGGTCAGGGCAGTTTTCATTAGTCCGAGGTCAGAAAAAGGAAGAATTCCATGCATGCAACGGCGTGATGCTGTGAGATGCTGCTGCTGGAGCTCATAAAATAGATGAGACTTCTGATTTACAGCTGCAATGCTTCCAAATAAAATGCGACCCGAAAGAACACCAAGGGAGGATTACTGGGGTCAGACAGACAGAGGGAGGCAGTTGAATTATGAGCTGCGCTGGGAAATGAGTGCCTGATTCCCAAAGACAGCAGATAGTAAATGTTTACAGACAGATAGCATCAGGTGGCTTTGGACGAGACTCTTAATAGTTTACATCGGCCGGAAAACTAGAGGAATGTTCTCCTGATGTAACTGCAGCACAGCCAATGAAACCTCGACCCTCGGGACGCAAAGGCAGTAATGTTCAACAGCTGTGCTCATGTTACACGTGTGCACAAACTCTGCCTCATCCTCCTCCTATTTTCTGACAGGACTGAGCTCTGTATGCAAACAATGGCAACACGGGGTCATGAAATATAGCTGGAGTCATTTCAGCCGCCTCTGCATCCTCTAATGTTCTTCAGTATGGAGACAATGGATGCATTTGTGTGTGTGGATATTATTTCTGAGTTCTCTCTTTCCTTTAAGTTTTATTGTGAAATAGTGAACAGCTGAGAATCTTTGTATTATTACGGACCAAACCCTTCAAACCTCACAGTGATAACCTTCGCTTCACTCAAGGAAACACTTAATTTCAGCAACATTTTTACCTTTGTTTGACTACTGTGATCTACGTTTTTATGAATGCACCTGATCAGTGCTGTATGCCACTGTGCTTTATGTTTTATTCCCGGCTGTAGATACCGCATACGCCACTGAACATTGTACGGTGCTGCTAAATGGCCTTCTCTGTCCGTCCGCAGGCTCTCACACTGGTTGATTTTTATATATAAGAGTCAACTTGGGCTGGTTTCCTCTTATTTGTGTACATATGTGTCGAACGACACCTCTGCTCAGCTCATTTTCTTTGGCTTTTGGTCCAGAGCTTCAGCGTGTTGTTCTGTGTTGAGTCAATAACATCTTTGAGGCCAAATGGTAGCAAATCCATCATGTTTTAAGTCTGCATAATCTCTGGCTGATTTTCTGAAATCTGATAATGAAATTTTGTGTTTTCATTGGTCTGCATGGTGAAGTGTGAACTGCTGGTGTTACTGATGTTGATTTAGGAACATGTGGATTACTTTGGTAGCCATGTGAGAGATTCATTATGGAGGGATAAGCCCATAACACCCTGCAACATTCACCCTGGAGGCCCAGAGCTCGAAGTTCCTCCTCTGTCTGGTTTTGCTCTCGTGCTTTACGTCTTTTTTTCTTTCTTTCTTTTTTTTTTACTGCACTTTCTCTCTCAATGTATTCTTTATACTCTGTCCTATATTCACATTTCACTGCCGCTCTCCAAATCAAACCTGAAGCAGAACATAGCAGCCTTAATGTAGGTTTGGAAATAAAGATTATAGCCCCTCTCTCTCTCTCTGTCTGTCTCTCTGTCTCTCTCTCTGCAGCTGCACAGATAGGAAGGACTAAGGAATGGAGGAATTTAGGACAAAGGAAATGCAAACCCAGGGGGGAACGACCAGGAGTTTACTGACATTTTTGTAATAAGACTCTGCAGGGTGGTCCACCAGAGTTATGCACGCATGTTGAGCTCCACTGTACATTGATGCTTACATCCAGTCGAGGAAACAGAAAATGCATGACTGTCTTTAATAGTTGCATCAGTTTTGTGTCTTCAGCTCAGGGTCAGCGGGTCATCTTTTACAAGCGATAACCGTCAACCCCAGATGTTGTCGTCAAATACGCGGGCAGACACTTGTTGCTTGACTCTGCGTGAAACTAGGAGGGATCTGTAGGAGACATCTCACACAGAAACAGACAGGGCTGCTGACTCAGGACTCTCTCTGTCCTTCCTCCGTCCTCTGTCTCCCCGGCGGACTGACGCGGCTGCAGACACGTGAACGAGGTGAGACTCATTCAGATAACCATCTCAGTTGCCAGTCGGCTGTTTGCGTGAGTGAACGGGAGCGTTATCATGAACAGTTAACGACCATTTCCTAATTGCAGCTCCGTTTGCGCTCGAGCGGACCTGCACCGGGGTGCACGAGACTGCGTAAAACCACGCTTCTTTAACAGTGAATGGCAAGTTTGCCTAATAAGTATGCCGTTTTCGTTTTCACTTTTAATATACCTACTCATGACTGCAACAAACTTTCAAAAATAATGTAAAGAATCGGAACAATAATGTATTTACTTTTTGGGGGAAAAAAAGAAAAAATGCAAAGCTGCCTCCAGACAATATTTTCCAGAAAGATGAGAAATCCGCATTTTGTCTACTTCATGCACAAGGTTCCAGTTCAAAGGGGGTTTTCTGTGAAAACCAGTTATGTAATACCTCTGGTCAGTGTGTGAACCTCAGTCTGGAAATCCCAACAGAAACTTTACACAGGCAGCAGATTTCAGCAAGATGAATGACACTAGATAAAACACCATGAGGACCAACAATAATATTTTGATTGAATGTTGACTGTGCAGCTGCAGAACACACACACACACACACACACACATACATTTTGCTAGTGCACATAGTTGTGAGTATGGAAAACATACAGTGTACACAGGACACTCTCTCTTCATAGTTTCAACAGCTGCAACAGCTCTAAACACTGTTTAGAATCTAACTTCTTAAGGTGAAGCAAACGGCGCTGCAAAAAGTGTCTGTGGACCGATAATGAGACAATGGGCCCCTGGACATGCAAGAGGGCCCCTTCATAGGAGACCGAAAGAGGCAAAAAACAACATGTTGGCATGTTTCTTATCATTTTCCGTCTCTCTGTAGTCGTTTTACGTTTCTTTGTAGTCATTTTATGTTTCTTTGTAGTCATTTTGCGTCTCTTTCCAGCCGTATTGAATCTCTTTGCATTTTGCATCATATGGTTCATTTTGCATCTCTTTGTAGTAATTTTGCATCAGTTTGTTTACAT
This sequence comes from Plectropomus leopardus, assembly GCF_008729295.1. NCBI lineage: Eukaryota > Metazoa > Chordata > Actinopteri > Perciformes > Serranidae > Plectropomus > Plectropomus leopardus. The sequence continues at coordinate 25,744,838 of NC_056479.1, forward strand.
TTATCATCTTTTTGCAGTCCTGTTTTGTCAGTTTGTAATCATTTTGCATTTCTTTCTAATCATCTTGTGCCAATTTGCATTTTGCATTTCTTTTGAGGCATTTTACATCTCTTGTTGTCAATTTGCATTTCTTTGTAGTCATCTTGCGTCTCCTTGTCTGCATTTTGCATCTCAGGGATATTTTGCGTCACCATAGTCATTTTGTGTCTCCTTGTAGTAACTTTGCATCTCCTTGTAGTCTTCTTGCACCTCTTTGGTTGCACTTTGCCTCCCTTTTCAGTTGTTTTTTGTCTCTACGTAGTCATCCTGCAGATCTTTGTTTGCAATTTGCATCTCCCTGTAGTCATCTTGAGTCTGCATTTTGTATCTTTTTGTAGTTGTTTTGCGTCTCTTCATAGACATTTCATATCTCTTTGTAGTTGTTTTGCATCTCTTTATAGGCATTTTGCATTTCTTTGTAGTCACCTTATTTGTTTGCATTTTGCATCTCTTTGTGGTGTATTAAAATATGGATTGTATTAGGGTGTACATATGTACCCAATAAACCTGTAACTTACGGTAAAGACAGTAAAATAGAGTAAAGAGCACAAAACACACTTTGTTCCAGCTTAAAAATGCCATCGCTCCTGAACTGCATCAGTTTAAGTTGTGTTTTGTCTGTTGATGAATTCATTTTTTATTTGTTTAATTTATCTACGTTGTGGTGCTTTCCTGAGTTGTCCAGCCGTGTATGAAGAGGGCAATAGTTAGTATGGATACAGCGGTACTGTTTAAACACAGCAGCACACGCTGTTCCAGTGAGAGTACACCCAGAGTGGCTGATCACGGAGAGTCTGGCAGACAGCCATCATATTTCCATTGAAAACTACTCAGCTTGGCTCTCTGTGTCGAAAAAAGCAACTCCACCGACTTTCTCTGGATAAAAATAAGCCGTTGTGAGGAGTCAACCTTTCCGGAGTTAATTAGGGATAAATTATGGGCTGCCTGCGGGGTAATATTTCAGGTGATTTAAGGTCCTTGTATGCGTGCCTGCTCCCATTATTTTTTTACTTTGGGATTTGGATGAAAAGTGCATTAGTGAGTGTTTGAGACACTATTTGACCTCGCAGAGTCAGCTCTGTGGATGTGTGAGGCCAGAAATCTTCCATGGCATTTTATTTCGGCAAACAGTAAAACGCCACTGAGAGTACATAGCCAACTCATGAATAATGTTTGTTTTATTGTAAGAATGCTTAATTTTATTTATTTCTTTTTCATCCCACCATTCCTGACTCCTGTTTCTTCTCTTTGGGGTGAAAAATGTTTTCTTTGGCCCAGACTTGAAGATTCCTTTTTCTCTTTCCCACTGATCTGCGAATGACATCCAGGACACAAAATGATCTTATTTTCCGAGCAGCTGCTGAACAACTGATATTTCAGCTAGTACATATGCTTTGTAAATTAAACAGAAACCTCTTTGCTTCTGGGGATTTCCCTGTCCTTATATGAACTGATGGAGGTTATTTTTTGTTTCAGTTTTTTGTTTGTCAGCAGGATTGTAGACCATGGTGACATGAACATGACAGGTCATGTTAGTCGACCACAAATGAAAAATGTTATCGAACAGAATGTCGTCATAGTATAGTATGTCAGTATGGATAATACATCAAAAAGACCAACAAATCATAGAATACTATATAGAAAAGTCACAGTATATTGTCACAAAACTATGCAAAAGTCATGTTATATTTTGTCATAAAAATTGTCATAGTGTAGTATGTCAAAAAAATCATTTAAAGAGGTTATAGTATGTTAAAAAATCATGTAAAAAAAAAAAAAAAGTATACTATTCCATAAAATATTAAGAAATTATTTTATACTAAGTCATAAAAAAAAAAAAAGTCGTGGTATATTTTTCTAAAAAAGAAAAAAAAAGTCATAGTATGTTAATTAAGCCATAGTATAATCTAACAAACAAAAATGTCCATTTAAAAATTGACACAATATAGTCTTTCACAAAAAGCAATAAAAAATCATTTTATTAGTGTGTCAAATACATTTGTAAAATGTGATTTGTCTGGTCCTAAAATTTATTGCAGTAAGGTTTTTTTTAAAAATAAATCATTAAAGGTCTTTAGTATAGTTTGTAAAATTCAATTTAAAAGTCAGAATTTAGTATGTCAAAAAAAATCATACCCTGAAATGAATTTTATACCCTCTGAAAGTCCATATTTTAGCATTTTCATTGGGCGTTTTAATTGGTGAACTCGGTTCACATCGATTCTCAGTGGATCACCATTATCCAGACTCACCAGCAGAAAATTATATCAAAGCTAAAAAGTCCAAAAGTTTGAGGCTCTTGCAGCCATCTGATAGTGTCTGTTTTTACTCTAGGCACAGCGATGTTGGGTGTCCTCGTCCTTCTGTCCCTCGTCTCCCTGGTGGCCTCGGTGCCTCCTCCGAGTGCTCCTCCGGTCCCCTGCAGGCGGTGCTGTGATCCTCTGGAGCCAGCAGAGGGCAGCGGAGCCCAGCCTCCCACTGGAGGGTTCAGCCACGTGCCAGAGATCCGGACCTACATCAACATGACGATCCTCAAAGGTACAATTTCTTATTTGTGGTCATGACACTTAGCAGCATTTGCAGACCCCCAAATAATCTTTCATAACCTATTTTCATCTTGCGATCACTTTTTCTCATGGTTTGTCCCCCATAATGGCTAAATAGTTTCTAAATAATGCTGTAAAAAATGTTTTTAACTGACTAAACTATTACTTTTTAGGACATACTCTACTATAACTTTTATATGTTTTTTTTTACAAACTATACTATGGTTTTTCATGATTTTTTTGACATACAATAATATGACTTCTCATTGCATTATTTTGTCATAATAGACTTTTTCTGTATTTTTTGACATACTATATTGTGATATTTTATGATTTTTATTTTCGCGTACTATACTTAAACCCCTTTATGATTTTTTTTACATACTATACTATGACTTTTGTTTTTTAAAATAATTTTTTAACATTATATACTAGGATTTTTTGTTAGTTAGTATTTTGATTTTATTAACATACTATATTGTGACTTTGTTGTTTCATACTTTA